>NC_063207.1:23866760-24219260 GCF_017589495.1 Alosa alosa
ACAATATGTACACAAACACAAAGCCACCATTTCACTATAATGCCTCTGCACTATAATCAGTTTTTGATGAATGTATGATGTAGAGAAAATATACAAAACAGTGTCAGTTGTCATATATCTCAGTAGGCCTGAATAGGTTGAGGCAACGCTCATTAATATGCTGATTATACAAATATAAAATGCGGGTATATTAAAATTGAAAGTTGAATTTGGAATTGAAATTGCCATAACATGTGTCTGAAATATTGATGCAAGATATTTTATTTACATCACGGATGCCCTGAAATTTCTGTATGGGAGACCTCCTGCTAGGCTAGCTAGCAAGCTAATGCTTGCATTCTTCAGCCCAGTCTCCCCAGGGCCTGCAACCTCAAGTACTTACCTAATTAGCTCAGGGAAAAGCTGAATTATTCATTCCTTCCTAAATCATTCAGAGGGTCCCCTAATATGGGCCTTGTAAATGAACAGAGCCAGGCCCGATCGGTGTGATAACATTTCCACCTTCTCTCGCTCTCTCCCGCCCTCTCCCACTCACCCCCGGAGATAATTGTTCATGGAGAGGGAAAGCAGGTCTTAACGTATTTACCATAACACGGCGTTTGGGCTCGGGAGAATTGTTTCCATTGTGAGCGAGGGTGCGGAGGAGCTTGATAAGTGAGCGAGCCTCTGGTCTGTTTGTGGTTATTAATGCCAGCCATAAGTGCATTAGCCTGGGAAGGATCATTCTCCATCCGTGGCCTGTTCCAGACCATGGAGCCAGGCCCGAGTGTTTGTCTAAACTTAGCGGTAAACAGGACCCAGTCAAATGAAAAGTAAACTGGCATGTCCTCCAGCACCCCACCCACCCCCGACCCAGTCTCCTGTCTTATAATCCAGAAGTGATGGGGATTTTTGTTCTTTTTTGTGAATAATATTTGAGTGGGCGGGGATCCAGGCGCGGTGGTATTTTCCCTCCTTGCTGGTATTTGTCCGTTTCCTGCGGCTCTTGCGGAGCTCTTAAGTGGTCAGAGAGCTGTCCCAGTGACCCTCTCTGGCTGCAGTTCATATTGAAGCTAGAAAGAAAAACAAATTTGGGTTTTATGTAACCACTTGGACTAATATTTGTGGACACCGGTTTCTCCCAAATCCTAAGGTTCCCTGGCCCACTTGGTCTAAGCACATTCCAAGGAGTTACATTTCAGGACAATATTCTTCCCAGCAATATCTATTCATAGCTTTACTTTTCCTCTGGAATACGAAATTAGAAGAGCAATTTTTTTTTAAAGCAGAAACCCAAGATGATGTGTGCAATGATTATTATTTTTTTTCTTCTTCTTTGAGACACAGAGCAGTTGAGAGATGCCGGATATTAGGCACCTGACGCAAACGCATGAAATATGGAGTCTGACACTGAATATTAGATTAAGCTTTCCACCCTATAGACTGATTACCACGATGTCAGAGCTGAATTCCCTATGAATTATTAATTTATTTAGACCTGAGATTATGAATACATTTATGAAATATATTGGAAGCCATGACGGGGTGGATGTGGGAGGATGGCAAGATCACAGTGGGACAGACTCCGAAGAAAGCAAAGGAAATCTCAAGACAGCAGTGGGAGATGGAAGGGATGGAATTTCTCTCTCTTTCTCTCTCTCTCTCTCTCTCTCTCTCTGTCTTTCCCTCTCTCCTTCTTTCCTGTCGTCTGCCTCTCTCTTAACCTCGTTAATCTGTCGCACCTCCCTCCGTTCCCCCCTCCCCTTCATTTCAATTAAGTAAATTACTTTTTAGTTCAATTAACAATAATTCACGCTCAACTGAATAAAATGTATTAAACAATTATAGCAGTGCGGCTGCGAGAGCGTCGACGATGAGATTATGGCGAGGCATTACTGCTCCTGTTTGAGAGGTGCGGGAGCTGGAGGTAGCCCTTGGTGGCGGCTGTGTGTTTGTTAAGGGGGGGAGGGTGGACAGGACCTGCGGTAGAGGGAGCAGGGCTGCAGGGGGAGAGGAGTGGGCTGAGGCGTTATGGTTGCTGCAGGGGGCTGAGGGGATTGATGGTGGTGGTGGTGGTGGTGGTGGTGGCACAGATAAATGTGTCATCACACCCAGAGATGTCAGGAATTAGTGCCCTACATCCTTCCCCTTAGGGCAACAGCTTGGCTGCCGCTGATTAAGTCAATACCCAACAATACATCATTCAGCATCATCTCCGCCGCCGAGCGATAACACACAACTGCATCTCTGCAGCGCCACAGCAAAACACTACAGATGAGCACCCTGGCTCAGCCAAGGACACGGAACACCAAAAACACACCCTCGCATTTCTGTGCCTTATACTGTATGTGTGTGTGGATGTAGCCCTCCTCACAGGCCTCTACACACACTCATTTTCTATGTTCTCTCTCTCTCTCTCTCTCTCTCTGTCTTTCACTGTCTCTGTTCTAATTTTCCCTGTTTCACCTCTGTCACCATCCCTCCCGGCCCCCTCCTTGCCCCCCCCCCCCCTCATCCTCCTCACGGAAATGATTTACACTCGCGCAATGATTGGATAATCTCCGCTGTCATTACTCTTAACATCTGCTCTGCCACAGTGCTGAGGGCTTTTGGCTGCCATGCGGCACGGCACGCCACGGTGCTGCGCGGTGCAATGCGGTGCAATGCGGTGCGGCCAGCCGCTTTACCACGCACGCTTTCTGCGCCATTGCGGCCAATTGGACGAAATGAGGATGATATTGTCGCGGACAGCACCGGTGACTCGGGCAACGCCAAGCCCTAATTGCTGGAGTGCTCGGCGCTGGCCGATGGTTATATGTCCGTGGCAGACTGCGAGAAATATGATCAGATGGTCAATGAGCAGAGAGACCGTTGGTTACTGTGTGGATTTATGGGGTGGAACTGCACTGGTGCCGAGGCGACGCTTGTGGCATATGAGTTGCGACAGCAATATGAAGCCTCGCTTCGAGTCAGCACAGTCTGCTTGCACACACGCACACACACACACACACACACACACACACACACACACACACATAAAACACAAATACACACACAAACACACACACACAAATATGTGTTCACATACTCACATAAACAAATGCCCACTTGCCCAGGGTTACTGTATTAGTTATTATGTTCAGCTAGAGACAGAGCACACACGCACACATAAACGCACACACAAATGCACACACACACACACACACACACACACACACACACTCATGCAGATGGATCTTATGCCTCGTATTGAATATGTTCAGCCAGAGACCTCATAACAGCCTGTCTAACCTCTTGCAGAATCGAGATGAACAGCCACATATTTCCCATTGAATCACAAAATGTCTTCCACCACCACCGCCGCTGGCGTCCTTGACCACGGGACCACTCGCCCTTCCCCATCCAACCCAAACTGCGTGACATTTATGACACAGAAAGAAAAAAAAAGGAACAGACACACTATCACAAATGGCAAGCTCAATCTTCATCTCGAATCGAAACGTCGACAATATGGCCTTGATAATTGCAGGGTTGCCCAACCACCCCCCCCCTCCCCAATGCATCTATTTGGAAAAGTAGAACAGATTCTGATAATGCCCTTGTCTCCTTGAGGCATCTGGCTAACCTCCCTTGACCTTTCTCCTGTACACTGTCTCCCTCGCCAACCTCAGGATTTGTCCCTCAGAGGATAATAGAGCAAAATAACAACAAAAAATACAACAAATAAATAAATAAAAATATGAGTGTCTTTATAGCATCTGGCGGTGTGCGTCACTGAGTGCAGAGAGTGACTGCAGGCAGCACTAGGACAGGAGATGTCACCGATGACACTGGACCAGGAGCAGGTGATGGAGATGAATGACCTGTTTTGGTCATCAATTTTCCTCAACCGATGGGGGAACACATTGTGACCCCCCCACCCCACCCACACATTCACACACACACACACACACACACACACACACACACACGCATGCACGCACACACACACACACACACACACACACACACACACACACACACACGCATGCACGCGCACACACACACACACACACACATGCACACACACACACACACACACACACACACACACACACACACACACACACACACAGACACCAAACCCCGTTGCAGGCCACCAGAGGCCATGCTGGCAGTGGCAGAAATGATGATTAAAGACAGGAGGAGCGGATGGCAAAATGGCGGATTAATGAAGGAAAAATGAAATTAATACCCGGCACGGTCCCGGCAGATAGAGAAGCTAGAGTGAAGAGGAGGCAGCCAGGGTGGGCTCCCCCAGAGTGATCTGCTTTCAAGGTGACAGGGAGGAAAGTTGTGCCACTCAGTAGTGATGGGGTATGGGATGCACAGCCCAGATGTATAACCCCCTGTGTCTGATTAACGTGGTTTCTAATGAACAAACTGGCTGTTATGATGTTGACAAAATTGTATTGTCAAATTAGTGATACTGTTTCTGCAAGCTGGTTCCATACTGCATACATGTTTCTGCACCTAATTATATAAAGCTTACTTTTTCAGATTGTCAGTCAATTTGACTGGAAATGTGCTGTTTCTTGTATAACTGTAGCAGGACAGCAAGAGTTGCTGACCTGATATCCCCCCACTACAGTCAGGCCCCAGGGTGGAATCTGCAGTCATACCTTCACACTGAAGCACTTCACTGACCTCGTCCTGTTGTGAGCTCAGAAATTACTCATTAATTGGTGGCTGACCCATTAGTAAATCTTTAGTCGGTCCAAGTTAGGCATTACTGAGGCCTGTGAGCCATTTTGGTTACTGATCGCAGGAACTGGAAGAACACAAAAACCCTGTGCTCCTTCAAGGCTGCATGCAAAGGTCTTTCTCTTTTACATTAACTCAGCAATGTCATGAGCATGGGTTGGAGCGTGTGTGTGTCTGAGTGTATGTGTGTATGTGTATGTGAGTGTATGTTGTATGTGAGTGTGTGTTGTATGTGAGTGTATATAAAAGATGTTTCCATCTTTCTGTGCCAGTGTGATCCAGACTTGCTGGCTGGGGGGTATGAAAGCGTTATGCACTAGGGGGCCAACAGTAGGGGTTCCGGCAAGGCACTGAACACATGTTCACCCCCCCCCACACACACACTCTTTCTCTCCCTACCCCTGCCAGCCTGCCAGAAGCCACCGGAGAATTCCGTGTGCCGTCATGTGACAGCCGGCAGTGTTCCAGCAGGGCCCGGTAGTCATGTGACCTGGCAGGGGGGCCTCAGGTGGAGGAGTGCGTCTCATTTAGCTCGCCGCACACCAGGGAGACCAGAGGGCCCCGCCGCCACAATGACAGGCAGATGAGATCCTCCGCCCATGCAGACGGTAACAGGGGCCCCCCTACCAGCGCCGACAAATGGAGGCCATAAAACCAGCCGGCCGACGGAGGCCCCGGCTTTGGATGGGTGATGAAATGGCACAGAGGCAGCTGTTTTGCTGAGAGAGGTGTGAGGTGTTCAGCAGGGGGGATGTGGGCTTGGGAATGGACAGATGAATGGATGGATGGATGGATGGATGGGTGGATGATGAATAGCAAAACTGGACCACATGATCACTGTACACAAGTGTTAGAAAGCTGCTGGGTCTTACTTGTAACTGTGGGTGGCTAGAGGACCTTTGCACCATTTCTTTTGTGTTCCTTTATCTGCACTAAAATGTTGGCAAACCAGTATTTCTCTGCAGTTCCAGACAGGACAAAGCCTTCATCTTTCAGAGAGTCTTAACAACAGTTATAATGAAACTGCTCATCAAACCCCATCACCTCAAGCTGAATCCAGTTCAACCAGCAGTCATTAGAAAGAGAGAGAGAGTGTGTGAGAGAGAAAGAGAGAGAGCCCAAACTCCTCATTGTTGCCTGGGAGCTGAGATGCTCTCACACCCCCTCACACCCCTCCCCATCCGGATGAGGCAATGATGGACTTGTGTCACAGAGGATGGCTGGTGGCAATATACCTGTTCCTGGTGATGTGTGTGTATGTTTCTGTGTGTGTGTGTGTGTGTGTGTGTGTGTGTGTGAGCAAGGACACAGAGACGCAGACAGCGACAGGAACATGACGAGGGGAGCAGCTCACAGGTGTTCACCTCAAGGAAACGCTGCGCCCGTGACAAAGATGTCGGACATTCTACATGCCTCTGCCTTTGTCGAGTGTCAGTTACGCTAAGCCCGATCTGTTGTCAGCCGGAGTCTGCTTAGTTGACATGATGGATTACCCAGGCCTTGTGTTTTTACAGTCTCCCTATTCACTATAAAAGGACTGTGAACCCTAATTGGGGCTTCTCCTTATAATGTACACTGGCAGGCTTAATGAGAGACAACAAAGACTTTGAACTTTGTGCGCTTTTAATTAACAACCTAAAATAAGCACAGGATTCTGAAGATGCACAGGAATCTTAGTTTGACATGACAATGTAATGTGATATTGATTGATGTTATTTTTTGCAGTCTGGTTCGCTTACTGCAGAGCATCTAGTGAGAGACTATGAAAGGCGTTTGCTTTGGTTACAGCTGTTTGGTTACAGTTTTAGTTGGAGGACATTCTGACCTTTAGTGATTACAAAAACACACAGCCAGCTAGACAAACACACACACACATACATTCACACACAGATGCAGACAAACAGACAAACACACATACACACACACACACACTCACTCACTCACTCACACACACACACACACACACTTGGTTGGTTGGCTGCTGTTTACAAGCTTTCATCTTCCTCAATCTGTAATGAGCGCGGCGTACACATCTGTTCCCTCCATGTTTCCTGTTACCTGTTCCATTGTGGTGGCAACAGCCCCGCCGAGATGCGTTCCCCCTAATCAAAGCTGACTGGTCCCCTGCCTAACAGGAGCACGACCCCCCCCCCCCCCCCAAATCTCAGCCGAAACCAGAGCACCTGTGTCACCCAAGACTTCTGACCTCCTCCGTGCATGTTCTCCTTCTCCCTCCTCCTTCTTTTGTTTACTCTTTTGGGCCAATGGCAGTGGAGCTGCAGCAGGAGCTGTTCACGCCACAATGCATTGTGGGTCTGGTGAACCATCGGAGTGTAATGGAGGAGGGCAATGGGTCATTTCTGGAGTTGCACTTTGGGTCGGCCACTCCACTGATGGGGGTTGGTGCTTTCCCCAGCGTTAGGACTACTTGACTATGGACAAGCCAGGTCAACAACATGCACATCTCTCTCTCTCGCTCTTTCATAGATTAAGTGACCTTATCCTGACACAATACAATGTATACACAACAATATAACAACATAACAATAACATGACAACAAATTCCTTTATGTTCAATTTGTGAAAATAACAGTGGGTTAGAATTACATTTCATTCTGGGCAACTCCCCCTCACCATATCATGGTGTGGCATTACTAAACAGACATGTGAATCCCCTCACTACCTTTTCTAACAAAGCCTGTAGGCATTTCCTTTGCTCTATATTGGCTTTTATCCAAAGATATTTATAGTACAACTATATAATAAAAGGGTTGAGAGTTATATGTTGCTGCAATGTTCTATAGAAATTACATACATATTACATATTCATGAGCAATTAGTCAGAAATGAAATTAGCCTTTTTTAGTTTAATTATGCTGGATTTTGACCTTGGCGCTAGTTGTGATGCTGTGCATTGTTTTGGTAATTATGTATCCCATAATATACAGAAGTGACGCTCAATAATTACTATGATTATGATAGAAGTAATCAGTAGATTGCAAAATTACAAAACCTTAAATTACAAAACAATAGTAACTCTGATATAGTATTTAGAATTGTGGTAGCACATTTTAATTTGTATGTTATGTTGTGGTATACTTCAGACTACCAATGACAAGGGTGATCCATGTTTTATCTAGTGATTTTAACTTTGTTCTATTGTTACCATTATGCATCTAGGAGACAATACAACTTAATGAGAAGAGGGATCTTTTATAGACATCAGAGCTGTATAGTAACGCCAGGGCAGATTTTGATATGGTGCTATCATGAGCATATTTTGCACGACAGTTTTTCATATACACCCCTGACTGAACTTGTTCAAATCATATTTCCCTGCTTTACAATATTTATTAAGATACATTATGAAAATTGTTTGCTTTTTTCAGTCAGTTGTCTCCATTTGTTTTCCTTAATAAAAAAGGCAATCTGCACAGCCACAGTCTATGTTAATATTCATATGTGAACAACAGCCATGCTAATCATACAGGATCCATGCACCCACATGGGAGTCTGTGTGCATCTATTCCTTCCTGGACTGGTGGCACTTGTCTCCTGCTTCCTTGATAGCAACTGTGTAACACTGAGCGTGGGATTTTTTTTCTTCCTCCCCCCATTCATTTGCAATTAGGAAATGTAAATCAGGCAGGTGCTGCTGGCGCCTATTGGAATTTTTATTTGTTTTACCTCAGGCATCTCCCTCTCTCTCTTCCTCTCTCCCTCTCTCACAGCACCAACACCAAACAGGAGCTGTCATGGTGAGATGTTTCACCGGCAGCTTGTTGTTGTCAGCGCAATCAGGGCTCCTCCAGCGCCAAACCACTTCTGACATCCCCCCTGAAAGCGCAGCGGTCAAGGCCTCCTCCCCGAGCAAGCCATCACTCAAATCAACTATTTATCTTGCGCATCACCACTGCATCTCTAACACCGAATTCAGTTCACATTATTTCATTCCATGCCTAGCTTTCTAAATCATTACATTCATATTCAGTTCACATTAATTAGATTCATATTATGAAACTAATGTTAAACTAATGAGCAATTATCTAACTAGATCTATACAGTATACAGATCTGTAATGGCTGAGTTGTTTATATGTGTTTGTGTGTGGAGTAAATGGGAGGTGAGGAGTGTCTGTGTGTGGTAGTAGTGTGTGGCTAGCTGCTGGCACGGTGCTTGTGTATTCTTGATCAGGCGGAGACATATTGAAACCTTTTTGCGTTCCTCTCTTCCCTCTGTCAGCCTGGCTCATGTTGACATTTGGCAAATGCCTCGGGGCACTGGCGCGCCGTCACTCCCTTTCGCACACAGCTACACTATTTAGCACAGGGCTGCACCTCCTCTCCAGTGTGTGAACACACACACACATATACACACGCACACACACACGCACATGCACACGCACACATCCAGTGTTGACAATGACCCCTTCCCTGGTCTGCTTTAAAGATACAGCTTGCGACACAACACAGGATATAGTGTGTCTCATCGTAATGCATAGAATCCTCTTAATTTCAGATTTCAAATCCTCTCTCCTCTCCCCCAGTAGGCTGTAGGAGCTAGACAGCAGGATCGTGAAATTGACTGATACATAATTTACAACAAATGGTATTATCATGCAAATGTTTGGACAGTTGGAATGTAACTTTTCCAGGATGACTGTAATATTCCAATTGGAAGCCCACTTGTGAGATTTATTGTGTGCTACTGTGCATGTGTGCATGTGGCAGTGTGTATGTGTGTGTGTGTGTGTGTGTGTGTGTGTGTGTGTGTGTGTGTGTGTGTGTGTGTGTGTGTGTGTGTGCGCATGTGTGAGTGCGCGCGTGCATTTTTATACTCCACTGGCAAGAGTCTTATTCCCACCAGCTGTCGGAATGCATAAAAAACAGGCTTGTTGTTAAGTCAGGGGCTTAAAACGCTGCCAAAAAGAAAGCTGAATAACAGCATTAATTCTGTGATTTGAGCCACCACTCAGACGCGCGTTTAAAAGTGCTTAAAAACTAGCAGCTGGTGTCAACAAGGTAATAAAGAGTGGCGCTGGGGAGCGCTCAGCGCGATTAGCAGCGGGGTTCGGGACGCCCGTGTTGGTTTAAACAGTGGCGGAGTGCGTGGCGGCGGCGGGCACACCCACCCTGGCACCACCGGGAGGACGGGGGCCGTGCCAGTGCGACAGTCACCAGCGCCTCAGGGCCCTCGGAGAAGCTCGGCCGCTTTTTTATGTGGCATATGTCTCGGGGCGCCGCACTCCAACCCACTGCATGGCACGCCGGAGCTTTCTCCTGCTCCTCTTCCATCAAACACAGTGTGGTCTTGGAGGTATCATATCTTCACACTGTGCCAAAAGTCTATTCACAGCGCACTGTTGTACCTTTCGCATCTCTCATGCCCAGTGCAGTCGTTTATGAAGTCTTCATTTGGTGTGGATTCAACAATATTTGGAGCATTTACAAGCATTATCACCACTTACTCTACACCAGAAATCAAGGGCGTAGGTTTGGTCTCAGCTTTGGTGGGGACACATCCCCAACTCCTGCTGTCACGATACCAACATTATTGTTTCATCGATTTCGATAACTTTGCGATTTTTTTTATTTTGATTTGGTTTGGGGGCCCCCACCACCTTGACGGCATCAGTAATTATGACCGCCGGGCAGCGAAGCGTCATATAGGTTTAGTCAGATTTTTTTTTTTTTTTTTTTTTTTTGCATGTCCAAATTTCCGTCAATGATTCCCGGGACACTGAAAGACCGGGGTACACGAAACTTGGTGGGCATGTAACCCCACATGGATAGCATGGAACCATCGTTTTTCGTTTTGATCTGTAGCTCCCCGCTGGACTGGACCCCGAAAAGGAGGGTAGGGCAGACACAGTTTTCTGTGAATATCTCGAAAACCGTAGGGTTTAGGAGGACCTTTTTTTTTTGTATGTTGATCTCAAGGGGCCATGTCAACCCATTCCATAACCACTCATTTCATGTATAGCACCACCTAGTTAAACACAAAAAAGTAAAAATTAGGTGTTGTAATTGAAGGTACCTGTGAAGGTATCTGTGACCTAACACCCGAAGTGTAGGATCATTATGACACCCTCTGTATGCACGCCAAGTTTTGTGGAATTCCGTTCATGGGGGGCCACACAATAAATTCATTTATGTTACTATACACCAACTGGCCTGTAGGTGGCCGGAGACAGTTTTCTGTGAATATCTTGAGAACCGTGGGGCCTAGGAGGTCCACCTTTATTATGTATGTTGGTCTTAAGGGGGCATGTCAACCCATCCCATTACCACTTATTTCATGTATAGCCACCTAGTTAAAAAATGAAAAAAAGCAAAAAATTAGGTGTTTTCATCACAATATCTCTGGCTGACAAGGTCAAAACTGCAACCCTAAATTAAAAGTGTAGGATCATTATGACACCCCTCCGAATGCAGGCCAAGTTTTGTGTACTTTCGTTCATGGGGGGCCTTACAATAAAATAATTTATTTGTACATTTAGTGACGTGACACCAACAAAGGATTCGGGACACTGAAAGACCGGGTACACAAAACTTGGTGGGCATGTACCCCACATGGATAGCATGGAACAGTAATTTTTCGTTTTGATCTGTAGCCCCAGCTGGACTGGACCCCGAAAGGAGGGTAGGGCAGACACAGTTCTCTGTGAATATCTTGAGAACTGTAGGGCCTAGGATGACAATTTTTTTTCCGTATGTTTGCCTCCAGAGATCATGTTAACCCATTTCATGTGCAGATACACACAGATACACACAAACAGATACACACACACACACACACACATACATTCACAGTAATCATACGTATGACACATACTCACACAGTAGACATATGTACGCTTGCATACATAGGCACATACGCAGGCACACACACAAAGCACACACACACACACACACACACACACACACACACACACACACACACACACACACACACACACATAACATAAACATAACACAAACAATCAAGAATTTCTCAGAATTATGAACAGGCAAGATGGAGGTGGGGTTGTATAAAATGAATTTTACATGTGAAATCTATGAACTAATCATGTTTTGGTACTTGTTGTCTAGCAGATACCAGTGAGAATTGAGTGTGGATAATGCAATTTAGTGAGACAGTTAGAATCATATAGGCTCAGCGTGATTTCTTTTTGTGGAAAAAATGTGCTGGACTGGGCGGCGGTCATATTTTGTACCGCTCTGCAGTACATCTAGTATTGAATATTGTGTGATCATTCACATCAGTGGCAATCATAGAATTTGATTGA
This sequence comes from Alosa alosa, assembly GCF_017589495.1. Lineage (NCBI taxonomy): Eukaryota > Metazoa > Chordata > Actinopteri > Clupeiformes > Clupeidae > Alosa > Alosa alosa. The sequence continues at coordinate 23,878,771 of NC_063207.1, forward strand.
CCCTCCACACCCCCCCACACACACACACCACACACACACACAGAAAGTGATGGTTGTCATAGGTTTCTATTTCATATTTTGGTATTCATATAAACTTTATATACTGTATATTGTTAATTATGTATAGAATTTTATGATCTGCATAATTACTAATAGCTAAACATATTTGGTCATTTGAATACATCATAATGATATTTAAATTATTAGTCTACACTAGTCTTCAATATCATCACATTTGTGGTGTGCAAGTTTGATTGTGTGCCTGTCACTTTAAGGAGAACGTGAACGCAATTAGCTTTCAAACTCACAGTTTTAGGCTAGTGGAAAATAGTTTTGCATAGTGCAAGGATATGTGGATTCAATTCATCATGTTTGCTATGTCATTAGATAAAATAAATGTTAAAAAAACTAACAAGTCAAAGGAAATCTTTCTTGAATGAGATCATAAAAGGAGATAGCCTACTTAAGTGTCTCGCAATGTTCATTTTTATGAGTATGGAAATGCACCATAGTTTGTCTTTTATTTCTTTGCATTGTGCAGGCTACATTCACAAATACATTAGCCCACATGAACAGAATATAGGAACAGGAAAATGTCTCGGATCCATTGTTTATTGCGACTGCAAGATTGGTAGCCCAATTAACAGTCAGTGACATGGTGACTTCTATTCTGTGCTATATGCCACTGTCTGTGCGGCACACCCCTATTCAACATGACTCCTAACCTTGGTTGAAAGATTACAGAAGCTAGGTTAACTGTAACAATATCCTGGGTAATGTATCTTTTACAGTCTATGGTAATATCCTAACAGTTAATGCTATTTTACTTAAACCGTGTCACCAGTTATCCACAGTCTGTAGTTACTTTGCCTACTTAGACTCTGCATAATGAAAATGCTTGGAATGTTCCTTTTCTGCTTTGGCTGCATAGCTGATCTACAAAGCGCAAAGAGGCAAAATGTGCATGCTGAAAGGCAAAGGGAATATTACAATGTTTTACACTGGCCTCTTTTGGGTTATGTATTGGTAGACATCCCTGATAATTTAGCATACACACTCACTCGTTTGATAACTTAGCATACACACTCGCTCGCTTTTCTGACAGTGTCACTACAAAGTACTGTAGGCCTAGGCTATGCTTTGACTCTGTTGTGTATGTCAGATAAAGCCCTTTCGGTTTCAGCCAATCAAATGACAGTGCTTCTTTTACTGTCGTCCTTGCCGTTGGAATAGTCCAAATAGCACAAAGGAGTTCGCTAAAATATTGGTGGGGACAATTTTGTCATCTCAAAATTTTGATTGGGACTAGTCACTAGCGTCCCACCCTAAACCTGCGCCCATGCCAGAAATGACTGAAATGTACCTGTGTCTGATACAGTGCTTTCCTTTCAGCATGTTCAGGATACTTTGCCATAAATTGTCAATCATATTCTTATCATTTGAGTTACTGGGCCTGTAAGAAAGTCCTCCTTGTTTGAAAATAGTGATGCCAATGTGATGTAAATCATATGATAAAAATCACAATGAGTTCTTTCATCTGAATTATTTTTTTCAAGGGCATCCCCCCCACACACACACACACACACACACACTTGCAATCCTATCGCATCCAACATTACACTCTCAGCCTTTCTCTAAAATTACTTTACTACAGGTATTCACTGTCGCCAAAACCTGAAAAACATACAATGTCTGTAAAAGAAATAAACACAGCTTTGTGTGCATAAAAAAAGTCTGGCATACTGGCTCATCAGTAAGGTAGTGATGGCACCACACAAGCGGATACCTGTGAGGAGCCCAGCGTCCCCTCTCTCTGTGGCGTCGGAGAGCGAGCGAGAGTGGCCCGATCGCTGAGGAGAGAGGAGAATCTAATTTAAGAGTCAAGGCTTCGTTGGCCACGAGCCACAATGTGCATTACGCCTCTCCCACACGGAGCCTCGTTTGAAACGGCCCGCCACCGTGTTGGGAAAGCCATTTGCAAACTGCTCGTGGGGTTGATTTCATTTCTTCTCCTCTTCCTCCCCTTCTCTCTCTCTCTCTACCTCTCCTCATCCCTGTCTCTTTCTCGTGGGTGTTAAATTCAGCCGCAGTGATAAAATCCCCTCTGATCCCCCTAAAATCCGACCCTTCTCCCCATCTCCAATGAGAATTTTCAATCTGTCAAATGGAATTGCAAGGTGACCCTTTAATGAGAGAAGGTATGACCTGAAGGGTGCAGTCATCTTTGTATAGCAATGGCAATTTTTTCCCAAAAAACGTCACATCACTTCACATGCAAACAGGACTATGCTCATAATAAATGTATCTTTCTTTTAATCGCAACAATTTATGGCAGTTTGTCCTCCTCGTGCTATCATCTGCCTTGAATGTTTCATTAGAATATGCATTATTAATACGAACCACTGTATTTTAGAATAGATTCATAAAATAATGGCCATGTGCTAAAGGTTGTCTCAAGTACATCGCTTCACCATTGTCCTGCAAGCACACTCTCCACAGCGTCTCAACCTGGCTATTATATTAATTATCTTGTGTCTATTGTTTGAGAGGGAATGGAGTGGGGTTCCATTCAGTCCATGCTGAACACACTGAACAGGCACTCCTCTTATCTTTTGCTGTAAAAAAAGCTGTCCCCGCTGCGATGGGAAATCCTACTTGAATCCATAAAGATTATCTAAATTACTGCCATGAGTGTTTGTACTAAAGCATGGCTTTGCACAAATGTCACCCTTTCCGAGCCCCATTTGTCGACGGCGTAAGGTGATTATATCAGAAGTTCTCACGCTAGTCTCGCCCACCCCCACCCCCCTCCCTGTGAACGTCCAGTCGTAACTTTATGGTTTAACAAACACACATTGTCAGCCGATCGAAACAGTAATTCAGCTCCGCTCCTTCGCACTGGCTCTGATGAGGTAAAATGGCAGGTAATGGAGGTCAATGGAGGTGAATTTGGAATGCATGGCATGATGGTACCCAGGGGCTCCATCGGGACCGCGGGTTGGGACATCCAGATCCTGATTCCGATTAGTTCCGACGGCTGTTAATCAGCACGCACACATGCTCACCCTCCCATCACCCCCGAGAGGCGCCTATTAGGACGTGAAAAACCTTCAGATGGGAAGCTCGCTAGGATTCTGAGCGAGCGGTTTTAAGGTGGAGGGAATACAGAGAATCTGGACCTTGTGAGAAGCCAGCTGTGGCTTTTGCGTGCACTGTTGTGACAGCAGCCGTGTCTGGGAAGGAGTGTGCTGATAAAAGGGGAGAAATAAAGGAGCTTAACTACATGCCTCCGCACCGAGCAGCACATCCCTCTTTTTTTTTAAAAAGAAGAGAAATGATAATGAACCTGGCTTGATAGAGTAATTAACTCCGCTAAATGAAAATCCCACGAGGTTCAGGGATGGAAAGCAGATGTTCTTTGAAATCCATTAAAGGGGGGAAACGTCTTGCGCGGGGCGCGGGAGCAGATAAAGGAACCTGCACAACCACTGCACAACATGCCAGCCGCTGTAAGCAGCCCCCCGCCCCGCCCCTGTCTCTACACACACACACACACTCACAAGCACACACTGAGACACACACATGTGCACACACACACAGACACACTCACAAACACACACAGAGACACACACATGTGCACACACACACACACCCCCACGCCTCCCACCTTTTGTTGCAGCGGCCTTTTTATTTGGACACCGCATCACTCCACCAGCTGGCAAGGTTCAACGAGGGTATTTTCAAGGCAACATAAGAAAAGTAAACATGAAGCAAAAACAGAAATGTATCTCCACGCATGAACACAACGTCTGCGTCTTTCACTGGCACCCACAGTGAGCAGGAGAAACAGAACAAAGAAAGGCGAGTAATGTAATATGGTTTGGATGCGGTAAGGAAAACATCAGGGCCCTGTGTGAGTGTATGGGCTTGGCTTGGAGAACTGGGCTTTTTCGTAGGCCCCGGATGGTGGGCTCTTGTAAGCTCAGTCGTTGCAATGGAGCTGTCACTGCACATCTGTTGTTTCCGTGTGTGTGTGTGTGTGTGTGTGTGTGCATGTGTGTGTGTGTGCACATGGGTGTGGGTCTGTGTGTGAGCGAGAGAGCAATAAAGAGAGAGAAGAGAGAGAGAGAGAGAGAGAGAAGCTCTGCAGTGTGTGAAGCGTCAAGGCTTACACCAACGGAGGGGGCGGGTGGACTCAAACAGCCTGACTTCACCGTTTGGCTGCGGCCGGGTGGACGATGGCAACATCAGTGGCCCAACCAGAGGCAGAGGCTCTCTTTCTCTCTCTCTTTCTCTCTCTCTCTCTCTTTCACTCGCTCTCTCTTTCTCCATCTCAAACTCACACAGAGAGGAACCATCTGCTGCTCGGTCTGAACCCTGGAATGCACACCACTGTCAGGAGTCGTCCAAAGTGAGCGGCTGCTGCCTGACTCACACATGAAAGCTGCGACTTTACTTTCTCCACTTTTCCACTGATATGGAACCTCCTAATAGATATACAGCAGCCTGAATCTTGAATACAGCCATTTTTAGATACCCTAGGTTCCAAACACTCAACCTCATTTTGACATGTGATAAGCACAAGTATACGATTAACCCAACTTCAAAATCATAACTGTATGTAAACGAAAATATAGATGACATACCCAACCATTTAATAAAAAATTAAAAGGAATTTCAAACACAAAACAAAGTAGCCTAAACCACACATAGGTGAGATAGATACAAGACTATGCTGTATGTGTGGGTGTGTGTGTCAGAATGGCGCACCTCTGTGTAAATTGGAGTGGTGTCTGCATGTGACAAGGCGATGGCGTGTGCAGGGCGAAAGTGTCAGGCAGCTGCAGAATGCTGGAAGTCGAATCAGGATTTCCTCCACCGGCTTTCCACTCTACAGAAGCATCTGGAGCAGCAAGGTCTGGGCAACGACGAGTCTCTCCACTGTCTGGAGGCCCGAGTGCTGCCTGGCGTCCAGACGGACCAGGCCCACCACGTTCATATGGACCAGGCCCACCACGACGGTAGGGAGGTGGATAGAGGAGTTCGATCTGATCTGGGTCTTATCTGGGTCTGATACTGCCAAGATGAATATGGTTGGGTGAGGATTGACACTGACACCGACTGCATACACAGACACAAACAAACACTCTCTTTCCCCCTCTGGCACACACAAACGTATTTGATAAAGGCAAACAGATGCATTTACTCAGTAAGAGTACATGTATTTATAAAGCACAATTATTTAAACAACTGAATGGAAGGACAAAAATATATTGTTGTGAAATTGTCAAGGTCTTTGAGTGCTATCACATGACTCTCATTCATACACAATCATTTGAGGCTTTAAAAAAGAAACACTTCCACTTTTCTCACCAAACACATGTAGCAACAGGAGAAATGAAAATCAGCTAGCCTCTGAGACACCATGACACGGTCCTGTCATCTCAGTCCGGGAATCCAGCAGCTTGTGGTCACATCGCAGTGTCATCTGTGTGAGCGCTTCCTCAGTGATAAAACGAAACCTTGCCTCATCACTGGTGCCTGTGTGCAACAAACCCTATCTTTGGCCTGATGCATGTGAGATATTGGCCACTTCTCTGCTATCTGTCCTACCAGCGAGCTGAATCCTCACTGAGGAGGGGAAACAGACACTGTCATTTCCCCTTCCATAGTGAACACGTCCGTCTCACCTGACCTAGCTAATGCAGACCTATTTACTATCAACCAAACACTAGAGTAGCTAATGCAGACCTATTTACTATCAACCAAACACTAGCGTAGCTAATGCAGACCTATTTACTATCAACCAAACACTAGCGTAGCTAATGCAGACCTATTTACTATCAACCAAACACTAGCATAGCTAATGCAGACCTATTTACTATCAACCAAACACTAGCTGGTTAGCTGGCTGGTGCCAGAAGCTGTGGTAATGCCAGGCATCCAATGTACCTGATGTGTCCCTTGTGTACCTATTTCAGGTAGCTGACCCCTGGATACCCCCGGCTGGGCGCTGGAGCCTCAGCAGGGTAGTGCTAATGGGGAGAGTTGTGTGCTCTGGGCGCCGTCAGCTCACACCGGTCTAATAAACCAAAGCTTCCCTCACAGGCTTCGGTAGCCGTGGTTACGCTTCTGGCCGTAGCCACAGACCTCTGGGGAGAAGGTATGAGGCTGTCAAGTTTCTCTCTCTCTCTCACTCCCTCCCTCCCATCTCTCTCTCTCTTTCTCTTTCTGCCCCTCTGTCCATAGCTCGTTAACATTTTGCTGTTCCATTTTTTTGGACAGGAGTCAGGTCCACATGTAGCATCATTCTGTCATCGCTTAGTTTCAGCGGAGAACAAGCCATTTGAGTACATCAGGAGCTGGCCGCCACGCATTCAGCGTGTTTTGTAGTGGTTCCTCAAAGCACAGACAGGCAGCACACACAAACACACACACACGCTCTCCTTTTGGCGGCGCTCATCTACGAGACACACACACACACACACATGCACGCACGCACACACACACACACACTCTTCATCTGTTGCTGACCACACACTGCTGCCATGGAAACCCTCATAATGGACCATTTAGAGTCGCCACGGGACGGTCTCTCTACCTGGTGCCAGGGCGGAACAGTCTGATAACCTTTTCCCCAGCAGCACGTCCACTCAGGGGCAGCAGCAGGCACGGCCCAAGACCTCTCTCTCTCTCTCTCTCTCTCTCTCTCTCTCTCTCTCGATGCCCAGATGCCTCCTAATACCCCCATGCTGGAGCTTTTAGTCATCTACCACCCCCTGTCCACATTAACAAAACAACTCTCTCCTCACAGGGCAGAAAAGTGTGTTTTAGTCTATTCAGGTGAGCTGAACAACAAACAAGTCTAGACTGAAATCGATTCAAGGTCTAAGTAAAGGAAAAAGCTTGTATTTACATCTTGTGTTCACAGTTGCATCTATTGCTGTGTATCCACCAGACTCTACAGTATGTGCAGTTTTAATGTGGAGGCCCAGTTGAAACCCAACCTTAGCTGCTCTCGGCTGTTCTGGTTAATATTAGCTAGTAATCATTAACAATTTTAGGCAGGAAACATGTTTCCATTGGACCCAAGCCCAGACATTTGGATGCCCTTGCTCTGGTAAGTTTCTTTCTCATGCTTCTGGCCTGACTTCATCACATCCTTGTTGACATTTGAGGGTCATGACAAAGCCTCACTTTCTCCCACTCTCTCTCTCTCTCTCTCCCTCTCTCTCTCTCTCTCTCTCTCTCTCTCTCTCTCTCTCTCTCCCTCTCTCTCTCTCTCTCTCTCTCTCTCACATTTTAGGCGTGAGCTGGTGGGAACGGCGGCGTGGGGAGCGCAGAGCGGCACCATCTGCCGTGGAGCTCGGAGCAGATGATAAAGTTAGCAGCGTCGTCAACAGAGGCGTCTTCCCGTCACGTCCTGTACTCCTCCTCCTCCTCCCTCCTGCTCGCTCCGCTTCTGCTCCGTCCTCCTCTGCCTCTTTTGTCTTCCTGCCTCCATCCTGTCGGCCTTGTGCGGGCCGGGTGTGAGCATGACTCAGATGTCCAGCTGAGCCCTGCTGACCAGGCCTGGCCACGAAGCGCCCTGGAGAGGTGGAAAAAGAACTGCTTGGAGGGGCGTGGGCTGGAGTGGTTATGTGTGTGTGTGTGTGTGTGTGTGTGTGTGTTTGTGTGTGTGTGTGTGTTAGCAGGTGCCTGGCTGTCTGGATGAAAGGGTGGAGGAGGTCTCTGAAATGAAGACACACACATTAGTCCCCAAAAACAGTCTCCTTTTGTCGGAAACATCACCTCCAGAGGGTTTTGTCACTAAACGATTGGGAATGTGTTGTGCTGTGAGTAGTTTGTGCTTAGTCTGTCAGTTCAAGAGCAGCTTTGTTGAGCTAAGCAGACATGATGTCTAATGTAGTTCTTATTTTGATGCATACTGCTATAATAACTAGGGCTGTCAAAATAACTGATTAATTTCGATTAATTAATTTGAGAAAAAATAACTGATTAAAAAAATTAGTGCAGATTAATCGATTCCGTATGACCTTTGATCCCGAGCCGTTCTAGTCAGACTGTAAAATGAAGGAGAGAGAAAGGACGTGCTGCCTGGATCATTGATTGGAACATTTACTTTAAAAAAATGGCCTGATGATGTTGATAAAAAATAAAGTGTTGAAAATAAAGTCCTCTGCAATGTCTGCAGCAAGGAATTTGCATATCATCGGAGTTCATCAACTCTATAGTCGCACATCAATGCAAAGAAATAAGTGTTGACATTGAGGGGAGTGTTAATTAATTTTCATTGTGTCCCCTAGGTTATATCTGTGGCCTGAAATGCCTTGTATGTGAATAATAAAAGAGTTTTTGAACTTTAATGTCACTAATGCTGATTATTCAATGATTCATTTGAATTTAAATATTTAAAATACTTTCACAGCAAAAATTATATATGCAATTAATTTAGATTAATTAATCACAGAGTATGTAATTAATTAGATTAATGTTTTTAATCGATTGACAGCCCTAGAAATAACACAAACACTTTTGAGAAACTACATGACCGTAGTGTGTAGGAGCTTTAGGCAAAACATATCTGACGGCTCTGCAATGGGTTCAAAAAGTTCTTTATGAGAGGGTTCTAAGACCACATTCTACAGACAAAAGACAAAGAAGATGTCTCAGTTGGAGTCTTTTTGGCGATGGTAATTTTATGCCTTTGTGCAAAAGTTTGGAAAAAGTAAAAAAAAGAAAAGAACAGAACTTTCATCCCCTGTGGTGAGGATATATTACTTTGTGCAAAAGAGGTGATCATATTAATATTTGAGTTCGCAGGTTTAAAGAGTTCTTGGTCCAATCAGTGAAGTTGTAATTACTTCAGCCCAGGCACCTAACATCAGATATATCCCAAAGCCTGATATGTGCATTATCACATAGTAATGACGTCCAAATCTCTAATGGAGAAAAATGCACAAATGTACAAAAGTGGGGGAAATATCCTTGACCAGATTGCCGGGGGGTATAAGCATCATAGAGCCCCTGTAAAAATGGCTGCACATCTCTGATACCAGGGAGTGGGAGCAAAGCTGCGTTGGGAGATATTTAATTAAGACAACACTTCAATTAACAGCTCAATTAGCCGAGGTAATTAGAAGCTCGGTTGGAACAAAAGCTGACACAGTCGCGAGTCCCCGCGCAGGTCGGCACAGAGGCTGCATCCAGCCACCGGCCACCGAATCACTGTCTGCCTGCCGAGCGGGTTTTTGTCACCGTGCGCCCGGAGGAGAGAATGAGAGCAGAGCGTGCACTTTTTTTTCTCTCAACCCCCACTGCCCCCCTTTCCCCCAAAACACCGTCACTCCACCCCCTGCCCTGCCCGTGATGTTGTTCAAAGAGTGCCCATGAATTTTACATGCTAATTCCCAAATCATTAAAGGCTCTTTCCACTGAATGGAATTAACCTGAGTTTGGCATCCACCCCCACCTCACCGCACCACACCCCCCCAAGCTAACGCTCCTGTTCTCCCTCGGTGCCTCTCACTCCCCCCAGCCCCCCCTCCCCCCACCCCCTCCCATGTCCATCCACCCAGAACACAAACACTTCCACCTGCACAGCTGATCTCTCTTTTTTAACACACACCGCTGTTTAAACATTTACAAGGGCCCTTTGTTTCAGATGAATATGTACCCATGGCTAACAGAGTGGGCGTGGGTGGGAGGGTGGGTCGTGACCCCTGGGGGGTGGGGGGTGGGGTGGTGTGGGGTACAGACAGCGAGGTCTCCCAGGTGCCTGTCTCTCATGTAGTGGCAGGGGTGCCCTGTCTATGTTTAGGCCTGCCTCTCTCTATCTCTCTCTCACTGTCCCTCTCTCTCTCTGTCTCTCTCTATCTCTCGCTCTCTCTGTCTCACCTGGCACTGGTCAACCCCCACTGCCCACGCTCTATCAATTAGTAGCACCGTGCCAGCAGGTGAGGCATCCAATTAGCTGGCGTTGTGCATAGGCCCCCGCTCCTCCTCCGCTCAGCATTAGGCCCATTAGGGGTGCAGGAGCACACCTGATGACACGGCTGTCAAGGTGGGAGACGGGGAGAGGTCATGACCCGCTGGGCACCGGGGGGAGGGAGGTGAGGTTCCTGCCCAGGCACAGTCCTCTCCCTGGGGGAAGTGTGAGTATGGTGATGGGGGGGGGGGGTGGGGGTGGTCGTTGGGTGGGTAGTTGGTACGCCTCAAATCTGATTCACACATACCGTTTCTTTAATTAGGGGGCTGCTGCATGGGGGCCAGTGCAATCCAGTTTAGACTGACTACACTGACTAACAATGTACAGCTTCAATTGTGGAGACAAACAATGGCCCAGCAACACAGAAGCAATCCTGGAAAGATCTTTCAGACCATTTAAGTTTACACATATTACTCTGTATTGGAGGTTATGTATGTAACCACTGAAAGGAATTTTACAACTTTACAATTTGGACCACATAAAAGACATTACTGTAGGGATGTGTACATGCCTAGAATATACTATATGTATGTAGGGCTTTAAGTGGATAATATCTAAAATAAAAAAAATCAGTAAATTGGAAATAATTTTAATGACAAAAAAAAGACAAAATGACACTATCCAAGAACCCACCTCTCCCTCCTCACAGCACCGGAACTCACAGTTTCGTAAATCTTGTGACAGGATGAGTTGCTGCTCGTGGACAACAGTTGAACACCACAGACTGTTGCCACACTCAGCCCGCACTTCCCTCTGTGTTACTTCATTGGCCTCCAACAGCTGTGCACCCGACCGCTATCGGCCCACTGCAGGCCTGCCTGCCGCACACCATGTGATGCGACTGGGCGCCGAGTGGCCTCGAGGTGGCCCGACACCCCGGCTTCCTGTCTCAGCAACCCCCCCCACACACACACACAACACACACACAGACATACACTTACACACACACAAACAGACACACACGCACACACAGTGTCGGGCCTCACATCCCACTGCTAATCTGGAGCGGCGCTCTTCCTGCCAGCTGCTACTGGTCATACGTGGCCCATTTGAAAAGCCCAGGAAAGCAGCGCCACTGCTGCCAGCGAGCCAGGCCCAGATTCACAACTGGTGTGTTTGTGTGTGTGTGTGTGTGTGTGTGTGTGTGTGTGTGTGTGTGAGAGAGAAAGAGCTGCTGGCACACACACATTGTTGCATGAGCCAGAGTGAATGTTTTACACTAGTAGAGGATATGTGGATTTGTTCATTAGGGATCAAAAGATGATGACAATAATGAATGCGGTTACCTGCCTGTTCCTCAAGTCCTCAGAGCAATGATGACTTAAACATAAATAATAGTTTTAGACTATGTATGGCTCCGTATGTGTCCTGGCAGATGTCTTCTTTACAGTCATCTTAGGATATTCTAGCTACTGATACCATACAATAGTCAGACATCCCAGATGAATAGTTACTGTATATAAGAATATTTGCTTGTAATAATCTAAAACAATCACTAAGATGTAGCTGTTTACTGAGGTGTCTATAAATAGAAGGTCCTTACAGTAAATGTTTTTGAGACTCTGAAGCCTTACTGTGACTTCCTCATCTTATTCCATCACACTGATCATAGGGTGATGATACTAGTCAGCAAGAGACAGGAAAAAAAAGAGAGAGAGAGAACGCCCATGGTGAGTCACTGAGTCATGGAGAGGGTAGGCAGGCAGAGTTGTGGTTATCCATTCGAGCAGTTAACACAATGGCCCTCTGTTGCTGAGTCTGAAGCTCCCTGCGTAGCATAGGCGGCGTGCTAACAATCACAATTCAGAAATATTGCTCATTGAATTGTTTATGCACCAAAAAAGGAGGGAGAAAAGACGTAAATAATACATGAAGGAAAAGGCCGCTGGTCTGCGAGCGGGAGATGCCACGGAGGAGGCTCAGAAACACAGGGAGCAGAGAGAAATAGGTCAGCCATTTTGCCCTGGGGATACCTGCGCAGTTTTGCATTTTAATGGCTGATACAGAGGCATCTTGTGCTCTCGCCCTCCTCTCTCTCTCTCTCTCTCTCTGTCTTTCTTTTCCCCCACTCCTCCCTGCTTTCTCCCCAACAGCGGTGGTCTCTCTTCTCCTCCGGTCTCCCCCTTCCTCTTTCTTCTTATTGGACATTAATAATGATAATACAGAATGTGGCTGCTTAAAAATGGATCGCGTTCATGTTTGTTTCTGGGGAGAGAGAGAGAGAGAGAGAGAGACAGAGAGAGAGAGAGAGAGAGAGAGAGAGCAGGCTATGGAGAATTCCTGCAGAAAGTCCTTTAATTAGCCCGAAGACATTCCTCTGGCCTTCGCGCTCCCTGAATAATGCATGGCCTTTTTAATGAAGTGTTTTTGTTGTTTTACTTCAGTAGGATATAGGTTAAAATTAGCATAGTCCTGTGTCTGCATCTTAATAGCGGGGTGGCAATAAGGGATACCCCCTTGTTTACTGCCTCCAACTGGCCGGCTCAGTCTTTTTACGGCCACAAAGTAATAGAACAATAAAATGACCGGCAGCTTACCTGAATTAATTTACTGGAGTGTTTAGCATACAGTGGAGAATTGTACTTCAGAGGGACGCATGTGAAGTGGGGGGGCTACAGACGAGAGGCGTGGGTAGCAGTTACTGCTCCTGTGCTTTGCTTTGAATTGGTAAGTGCATTTAGGATGAAGATACTGACAGATACTGGACTGTGCCATGCTTGTAAAGCCATTACAATTGTTTGATTGGTTAATATTGTTTGGATAGGAAAATATGTTCTTTTAAGGACATTACCTCTAAAACACTTTAAAGGTGAACAGCAACAAATTAATTTAACTATTTATTTCAAGTATATTTTGAAATGCAGTGGTATGTACTTTATGTCTGTGTTCTGCCAAAATCACTCATGGTGCATTGGCTGGCAACACATTAATCAAAGACCAAAGTTCTGAGCAAGATCTGGGAATCTGTTTTCACATAGTTTGACACAATTGGATTTAGATTAAGACTACAGTGGAGGTTGAACATTCCAGTCATTTAAGCATGCAGAACAGTCGCTAATCCCGTAGCCATGGAGCTTTCATCTCCATCACCTTTAGAAAGCCAAAGCTCACATCCCAGACAGACATCCCGGGTGTGTCATGGCTACATGGACAGAATTTTGGTCATCACTAAAAAAAACAAAATGACGATCATTAGGGTAAGTTATGAAGGTGGATAGGTATTTTATCTGGTTGCACCATCATCTACAGTAGACAAGGCAGCACGGTGGAGACAAGCTGCCTGTCAGTGGAGGCTGCTCTATCCAAATCCTCAGCTTCCTGTGCTAGACATGAATGGCAGCCTCATTACACACTTCTCTCAGAGCTCACCTGAATTTGCTATTCGATGAGAAATAGTTCTCACTCAGAATGTGTCCGTCATATTTTGTTTTGTTTTGACAAAATGAAGGACTGCAACAAGCCATCTTTGACACTGCTTACAGTATGCTCATCATCTGACACAAACCTGTGTTGTTCAAGCTTATGACAATCACCATGTCTATTTTTACTATCCTAGTCCTTAGGAAGAGAATTACTGTGGCTCTCAAATGTTGGAGTATAAAAGACATATCCGCTAAGTATAATTACTGTCTGCTTTAAAAACACAACTGTGGACCATCCATTATGCGACCCAATAAAAGCACAGTCTGGCTGACAAGATTAATACTTTGTCTTCTCTCCTACTCCAAGATGCCACAATGCCTTGCAATATATTAGCAATGGAAAGCAGATGGAATAAGCTGAGATGGAGCAATTGTCTTATCTGATATTGTGGCGCACTCCTGGTATTGGGAAATTGTGTCTTGGTAATTGACTCTGTGGTTTTCTTTCTTTCAAGGACTTATCTTGTTTTTTTTTTAGCAGAGCGAAGATGGGCCATATGAAGCTCACTGAATTATTTAAAGCAGATCTTGCGATGGCGGAAGATTCAGACAGCTGATTTTTGGCAGGCGTTTGAATACCTGTCAATTTGCACATTCTGTGCTGTCTGCCGGGTTCAGAGAACTCTCGTTTCCAGGTTGGCTTCAAACTATGACTGGCATGAGACCAAAAAAAGTGCAGTCACAAGACTTTTACTCTGTGAGCTTATTTCACAGATCACCAAAGTATGCCTGTAAGTCTTTAAGTATGACGGCAGAATGATTTCACAAGGTCATCTGGTCATATGAGTGGTGGTAGTGTAGTGGTTAAGGAGCTGGGCTAGCGTGCAGTAGCCTGAAAGTTGTCGGTTCAATTCCCGGCTTCCACCGCTGTGCCCTTGAGCAAGGCACTTAACCCCAAGTTGCTCCGGGGACAATGTGATCCCTTGTAATATAGCTGACATATGTAAGTCACTTTGGTCAAGAAATGTCTGCTAAATGTAATGTAATATGACTGTAAGGACCAAGACAAATGAAACACATTATTTGATCGTTTTAGTAGATTTTTAAGAGACGCCCATAAAAGCCTGACACAAATCCTTTTGTAGTCATGACAGAAACAATATAACATGAAAAATAACAAGCAAAAGAGATTAGAAATTATATAATAAATAAACCACGCCCATCACCATATAAAGGTAACGTATGTGTCAGATATTGCAACCGTTTACACCATAACATTACATTATTATGTTTCCCTATTTCCTGCATAAGTCTGGTTTGTTTCAAAGCAATAAAAAAATAAAGTCTGAGGAGGGAAATGAAGACTCTGGGATATACAGCAATTATATGAATGATTACACAAGGGCCTCTTCACAGTTGAATACTCTACTCAGTGCATTTGCCAATGCCAGTCAGTAAATGTAAAGTATATCAGTGTGTAAATACACAAGCTAGTTGTAGCTTGCTAGCAAGGATGATTTTGGATGGATTTGGTTCCTCATGCTCTGGGCAGTGCTATAACCTCGGCAGAAATGTTACATTTCTAACTGTGTTGCTGACCAACAACAAGGATATCCGAATGGTTAAAATGGTCACTTTCAGTGGTTTGTTCAAAAGAAGGAAAAAACAGAACAAAAAGAGTATTACATATCAGTTAATTAAATTGGAAAGAAATTGTAGTTATTAATATCAAGTCACCTTCAGAAAATCACATTAACTCCAAAGTCTCACTTTCTTTGTTTAAGTTTCAAACATGTTTCCCAAAGCTTTAACAGAACCTAGACAAGTGATTACTGTCATTACACTGGCATCACCTAGATCTGGAAAGTGTCACGTGCACTACTGTCAGCTATGGAGGAGTCAATCAGTGTTCGCTCCTTGGCTTGAGTAGATTGGCACTGTGCACCTCTCTCCAGCCCTGGGCTGGCTCGTGTGCTTCATGTGCTGCTGATTTGGACTGTCACCTCGTAAGTTGGGAGTCAACAGGTGCAGCAGCCACGATGCCAGTCCCAAATTGTCTTTTGTTCACATCTGTCACATTAGGGAGCAACAAACTGGCTCTGACTTATACAGACTGCTGCGCTCTTGTGGTCTCCTCAGATTACCCCCTGAGAGTTTCGAAAAGCTTATGCAGAATAGGGACTGGGAGGTGAATCACAGGTAGAGGTGAGTTATGGGGGCTTTCTCGGGACCACAAGACAAAATGACCAGTTACTTCCTGGAGACTGCTTTCATTTCTATTGAAACAGCGTGGCAAACTCTGAGGCACTGACGAACATCACAAATTGAGCAGATTTTGCTTGTAAATATATACTTACAAAATCATCAAGGGGGATGAGAGAGCAGCTTCACAGAGTGCTTGCTGAGAGTGCTTAGAGGAAATTATTCGCAGGATGCTTGCCAGAGCTCTTGAGAAACAGTTTCCCACAGAAAGAGGACGGTGGGTCATTTGGTTTTTCGTGAGTGCATGAATAAATTTTCTTTTTCTTCTACCTGTGATTTTCAACCCTCCTCATTTTGATCAGCCAGAGAGATGTGTGTGTGTGTGTGTGTGTGTTAGGAATGCTGAACTCTAAAGACAGATAGATAATACAAATTCAATCCTCTTTTAGTGTTCTTTGCTCTTTTCCTACAGAAATCATCAATGGCTTTAGTTTTTCCCCACGAATATGAAATGGACTATGTGAAGGCAGCTGCTCTTGGAAGCATCAGACTTTTTGTTGGAGACAATGAATAATTCTCTTTATGCCGCACACGTGGGCGAGAGGCAGGCAGCGGGAAAGATGGCACCAGCGCTATCTGCTCTCCAGATCAAACGGAATCGGGGTTCTAACAAACGCAGAGAATAACAAGGTGGCATCGGCTCAGAGGATTTCTGGATGGTGTGAGTGTGTGTGTGTGTCTGTGTGTGTGTGTGTGCTCGGGTGAGAAAGATCGAGCGAGGGAAGAGGCTCCCCGAGCAGCTGGGTACCGCTCGCTGCCCACCTTGCTCGTTTGGCAGTGCACCCCGCCACGGGCATCTGTGCCGCTTCACAGATACGAGCACCGGCAGTTCTGCTTGGGCTCTGCTCTGATGGGTCAATAGTCCGTTCTCTGAACCTAGACCTGCTGCTTTTGAGTGTCCATGTTCTAACTGTTGCGAAGGAAACAAGGCTTCTGCATTTGCATTTGTTCTCACAAACAGAGGCTTTGTTTTTGCACCAAATGGGCTGTGTGAAACTGGAAGGATTTCTGCATAGATCTCTTTAAGAATCTGGATGTTTGATGCTGCAGAATGTGATGGTTGGGAGGATTGCCTCAGGGCATGTAATCATACTTTATGGTTCTGTGTTATCTGTAGTTCACTGAGTGGCATTGAATGTCAAAGGTTCTGAAGAGCTGAGTCAGAGGTTCTGCTGAAACGAGAGGTATGTGACTCACGAAGCAGCTTCACACCTGTGCTGCACCCTTACACACACACACACGCACACACACACACACACACGCCACTACCATCACAACCAACGCTACCTTATACAGCACCCCCACACCCATGACCTTCTAGTGCACCTGGTTGTTCCTGTGGCCCTGTCCAGATCTGCACTCTGCCAGTCCCTAATGCACTTCAGGGCAATCACCTGTGAGTGTCTGTGTGTGTGTGTGTAGGTGTGTGTGTGTGTGTGTGTAGGTGTGTGAGACAGAGCAGGAGATCATGCACATATGTGGGGGAATGTTTGAGCTTGTATTTGTGTGTGTGTGTATGTGTGTGTGTGTGTGTGTGTGTGTGAGGAGAGAGAGAGAGACAGTAAAGAGAGTAACAGTTGAGACTGGGCGTGAGAGGTAGATGGGAGCAGGTAAGAGAGTGAGTCACAAACACAGAGAGAGAGGGAGAGGGAGAGGGAGAGATGGTAAGGGGGGGTTTGGCGGGCGAGCATGAACCCTTCCCCCAGGTGAGCTAACTCATCTGTGCATGTGATAAATGTACCGTAGGCCCCCTGCTTCTGCGGCGCTCTCCCACGGAGAGAAGGGGGGCTAAAAGGCGGGCGGGCGGGCGGCGCACTGATGAAGGGAGGTCTATTATTGCCAATATGCCAGGAGCCGCAGTCACTCAATGAGAAAATGATGCAGTGTGTGTTTACGCTGATTCGGTTTTAGGCGTGGGGGGTAGGTTGTGGTGGGGTTAGGATGTTTGTGTGTCTGTGTGTGTGTGTGTGTGTGTGTGTGTACTGTATGTGTCTGTGTGTATGTATGAGAGTGTGTGTGTGTGTGAGAGTGTGTGTTGGGGATGGAGGGGGGCTGGTAGTGAGGAATTCAATAAAGAAGATGAAGCGAGGCCTTGCTGCCTCACGCCGGGGCGACGCAAGCACTGGTGTGTTCACATTAGAGCAAGCGGCGTCGGGGAGCGCAGCCATTACTGTCAGTAATTCCACAGGAAATGTTGCACCTTTACCGACATTTTTGTAATCATTTCAGCAGCTGGGAACAATAAAAAAAGTAACATTGCGCAATAATTGGCTCACACTGCCAGTACTTTCAGACACGACAGAGAGGGAGAGACAGAGATAGAGAGAGAGAAAGATAGAGAGAGAGAAAGTGAAGTAGTGAGAGAAAAGCAATAACGGATAATGTCCATGTCCTCCGTTTAAGTTTCAGCTCCCGTGTGAGAAACAGCCCTTAACAAGGCCGGCATGGCTTGTGCACAAACAGATGACTGGCTCGGTGTCGCTCTACTTTGGGTCTGTATCCTGTAAAAGGGGGTGGCGGGTGGGTGGTATGGGGGTGGTCGCTGCAAGTCTTGAGAGTCAGGCCACCTGAGAGGAAAAACGTGGCAGTTTGCACAGCCGTCAAAGAAACCACAAGCAAACACACGCAGCTGCATGTCTACCTGAGTCTGTGTGTGTGTGTGTGTGTGTGTGTGTGTGTGTGTGTGTGTGTGTGTGTGTGTGTGTGTGTGTGTGTATGAGATAGAGTGTGTGTATGTGTTTGTGTGTGTATGTGTGTGTGTGTGTGTGTGTGTGTGGCGTTTGTGTGTGGGTGTGTGAACCAGAGACAGTTGCTCCCTAGGAATATTGCAGAACAGGTTTGGGTTGTTGTGAGTGCTGCACAGGGCAGGGGGTTAGTTAGGCTGGGGCAGGTGAGAGCTGAACAGGTGAGCCTGCGGAACACAAGCTCACTCTCCCATAGCTGTAAGGTGAGTCACCTTCAAAGGCTTCCCACTATCTCAGCAGAACCACCCACCTTCACACAAACCGACTTCAACAAGAACAACCATACCACAATCGCAGAACTGCTGGCCATTACCAAAGGCTCATTGTCATTAATGTCACTGGAAATAATGTTACTAAAGGCTCGTTTCCCCTCATACAACTGGAAATAATGTGATGGCATGTAATTGTAGGCAAGTGTAAAGATGGATTGGTCCCATAAAGTGAGGTATCTGTATTGATTGGCTTTATAGCTGCTTTATGTTGATGCTAATCTGGTGCTGGGTGCAGGTGAAGCATGCTATTGCTGGGAGCAGTTTTCAATGGCTTCCTCCCACAGGGGCTTGGTACCCGGCTGTGAATGTCAGCGACTGCGCTGAGACCTTTAGCTTTTTATGTGTCTCCAGATCCCTGTCTCACTGTGTGTGTGTATAGAAGTGTGTGTGTGTGTGTGTGTGTGTGTGTGCGTGAGAGAGAGAGTGTGCTTTGTGCTTGCATGCCCGCGTGTTTGGGAGACACATCAGTGTGAATATTAATGATTGATCACCACTGTCGTGCCAGCGCATAAATATTAACATGCAGGAAGGCTTTCGCCCGGCCTGTTCCCCCCCACCGCCTCGCCTCAGTCTGGGCGCCCCCCGACGCCCCTCGGCCTAATAAACGCTCCCATATTCCAGACATGAGTCTGCATGCGTTGCGACTGCCTGGTGTGTCTGTGTGTGTGTGGGGGGGATGGTGGATCTCATCCACCCTCCTCACACACACCCTGGTGCGTTCGGCCTCCCCAGGACTTTCCATCCGAGTCAGCCAGTGGCCGAGAAGGGGACGTGTCCCCAATCACTCCCTCCACAGCCAGCATCCTGTGGAGTCCTGGTCAGCCATGCTGTACTTTCCACTTGGAAAGCCCTGAAGACTCAAGAGATCATGCTGCTATGATAATGAGGAGTTCATGATGCAAGCGCACCCTTATCTGTTCTATTGGCCTGTGCTGTTCAAAGCAGGGTAAAATTGTGAGATGCTTAGGCAATGTTTTGCACATGCACAGTAGACATAACAGGCTTAATAGGCTTGGCTTTGCAAGCGTCGGGCTTAACTTTTCAAAAAGTACCTTAGTCTTAAGGCCGTGTTTGAAAAGACTCTCTCCTCGTAGCCATCTGGAAAAAGCACTCATCTTGTCTGCCCCTAGTGATGTGAACACAAGTGGGTTGGCCAATGACTGACAGAAAAGAACAGAGAGAGAAAAAGAAGAGAAAGAGAGAGAGAGGAAGAGAGAGAGGAAGAGAGAGAGGAAGAGGAAAAGCACTCTGATGAAACTCCTCTGTGAGCTGAGCTCCGGAAGCTTGCGGACCCAGATATAGCAGGTGAGAGAGGCCTTCCGGGACTCTCCCACCCACCAGTAGCGCTTTGAAGAGGATACATGTGTGTGTGTGTGTGTGTGTGTGTGTGTGTGTGTGTTTGAGTGTACATGTGTTTATGTGTGCATTTGGAGAGGAAGTGTTTGTGTTTGTTCTCAGATACTAATACACCAAACCCTATCTATCTGAGATTTGGTGATCTCCAGTCCCAAGGCATGTTCCCTCCTGGGCTTTCTCTCCTCCTCTCCTCTTCCCTCTTCGTCTGTTCTTCCTTCTCTCTTCTCTCACTTTGGCTGGCTAGTGTCTGCACTGCTATGCATAACATTGTCAGAGGAGAGATCCCAGCACTAGAAATACTTGGAAGAATGTGACAAGGACAATTTCCATGTGTCCTCATCATCTGGTAGTTGATGATTTTGAATGACAGCCCACGTCAGCACCAAGACCATGTTCTTCATCTCTCTCTCTCTCTCTCTCTCTCTCTCTGTCTATCACACACACACACACTCAAGGTTGAACGCCCTCTCCACCGTTAATGTCAAGCCTCTATGATGGCGCAACATGTAAACGTCCATCTGTCATGTACCTGATGTGCTTGATATCAAATGTGCTGTAGGGGGATCCACAACAAAGGGGCCATGTGAAATAAATGTGTCTTTGAATGCCCATCAGCCGACTGTCAGCGCCTGACATTTGTTTGAAAAGTTGATTGTTTGAATGCCAGTGCTATCATTTCCATATGTTGTGCAACACGCTGCGGAAAGTTTCACTTCAGAGTGCCTATTTTGAGAAGCTCTGTTCTGGGTAAAGATCACGGCACTATTCTTCAAAGCAACAGCATCAACTCTGACATTTCTATTCTCTTTTATATTACGGCTAAAAAACCTTCAAAGCATTACCTGCTCCCTAATGGCACTGTGCCTTTCATGCCCTAGCTTTTATTTGAAGTATGACAGGTTTTGTGCACGGAAAACTTTTACACCATTTAACCTTCTGTCACACTAACGGCCACATTTTGCTCCTTTTGATAGATGTCATCTTCATGTGTGAAGATGCGTGCCGTGTGTTTAAAGATGGTGTAACTCCTCAGAGGTGGCTGTCCTGCACAGCCCTGGGCCTCATCCTGTTGTCCCCTCGTCTCCTCGTCCCCCCTCCTCCGTGCTGACTGATAAGGTGACGGGGGCCTGAGCCCTCCTAATGAGGCCTCGGAGGGCCACCGCGCGTCACTCCAGTGGGCCACTCGGCAGAGGTGCTCGGGAGCCGTCACTAATGAGACCATAAACATTCACCTGCTGCACACGGGCCTGGAGAAGTGCTGATGTCATACCTGAGGGACAGACGACGGGGGAGGGGGAGGGTGGAATGAGCATGACGGTCAGGCGACAGAGAATGGCCAATTAAACTGTGATAGCAGCACCCAACTGAGATGAGGAAGGACGCAGGAGGAAAGAGAGAGAAAAAGAGAGAGAGAAAGACGAGGAGAGAAAAAGAGAGAGAGAGAGAGAGAGGTGATTTTGTGTAAATCGGCGAGGCGGGTGCGATTGGCGGAGAGAGGGAGTGAGTGAGTGAGCGAGCGGGTGGGCGTGAGTGAATCTGTCAGCTGTGCTTGGCTCACCCCCAACACCCTCCCCCGCTCGCCGCTCTGGCCCGGCGCAGGTTTCCAAACAAACTTGCTGAAACATGTTGCCTGCTCGGCCCCCCCGTGCCGCCAACCCCCCACCACCACCTCTCCCTCCCTCCCTCTCCTCCATCCCCTCCTGCTGAGCACCAAAGCTGCGGGCCACAATGAAAGCAGGTGGCAGAGACGGCGCGGCCCAAAAGAATGGGCAGGGAGAGTGGGCGTCAGGCGACAAACAATCCCAAAAATCCCCACTGACCCCCCAGCCTTGGCTCCGCTCACCACAGCGAGAGAGCGAGAGACAGAGGGAGAGAGAGAGAGGGAGAGATGGACAGTGAAACAGACAGAGGGAGAGAGATGGGCAGACAGAGAGGGGGAGATAAAGAAATGGTTACCACCACACAGCTTTGTTAGCTCTCTGTTGTCGTTTCACTAGTTGCTAAGAGAGGGAAAAGAATAGACAGCAAGAGTGTAGGGGGAGGGGTGTGAGTGTGTGTACATATGTGTATATAATGTGTGTGTGTGTGTGTATATCAAAGAGAATGAGTAATAGTAATCTGTGGAACAGGTCTAGTTGAGCAGTGGAAAGCTGGGTAGTTTTTCCTTTGCTGGTAGAGAGACACCTGTAGCCTCAGGGGCCACTGGCCTCCATCAGATGTTAGTAGTAGAACAGCAACAACAGAGAGAGAGAGAGAGAGGGAGAGAGAGAGAGAGAGAGAGAGTCTCTGATGAGGCTCACAGCTCTGTTAACTGATTTTCACCTCCGCGCTGCAGCAGCAGGTGCAGTACAGCTCTGAGTTAAGGAGAGACACAGGCGAGAGAGAGAGAGAGAGAGAGAGAGAGAGAGAGAGAAAGAGAGAGTAAAGCAGAATGAACGAGGCAGAGACTGAGCGCCTGGCAGTTGGTCTATCAGAGCAGGTGAATTCCACTCTTTGAACACACTCAGTCTAATCTTGATATTCTTCTGATGATATATGGTATGACGAGGGTTTCGTTCTCAGTCAGCAATGAGAAGTGCAGCTAATAGCATGATTGATCAATCTTGCCTCGCACAGACGTGTGGAAATGCCTTGCCACAGACCCGCCCGAAAACACCTGCTCCACTCGCCCCAACAGTTTACCGTTTCACTGACGGACAGACAGACAACACCTCATGCCAAAAACAAAGAAACAAACCAACAAACAAAAAACAAATGTCAAAGGCCGGCAGGTGCCAGTGTTTAGTTTTAACCGTGCTGTCCACTTGAGGATCACTGAGCTACTTGGCAACCGTGAGCAGAGAACAATTTCAACCACCTTAGTCCCCATTTTCACTATGAGCTCACAAAGCCAAGTGTCCCATTTTGGGACATTGTTCTCTAATGTATTAGGAGGAGAGTAAGTAGCATGAGGGATAGGGAGAGGGAGGAGAGAGGGAGGCCCAAAGAGAGATTTGATTTTCCACAGAGAAGGATGGATGAGAGAGAGAGAGAGAGAGAGAGAGAGAGAGAGAGAGAGAAAGAGAATTTCGACGGCCGCTGGTCGGGTCCAAAAATAACAAAGAACAAAGAGGAATAAATGAGTGCGTTTTGAACACAGGCTACTGGTTTGGCAGCGGCAGGCGGGAGCAGGAGCGGGCGGCGGAGCTGGGAGCCGAGCGGCCGTCCACACATCTGTCCGCGCAGCACGGGGTTCCAGAGACACCCACGGAAGCGGGCTTAACCTTCTCTCTCCCCCCAGCACCTGTTCATTAGCATGGCCCCCCCTGCTGCTCTCTCTCTCTCTTTTCCCACCTCCTCTCTCTCGCTCTCCATCCATCTCTCTATCTTGCTTAGTCTCACTCTCTCTGACTGTTTCACTGTCATGTTTCATATCTTTTCCTCTCCATCCATCTCCTCCTGTACTGTTACTTTTACTTTCTTTTCCTCTATTTCCCTTTCTCCCTCTCTCTCTCTGTCCCCCGCATTATATATATATATATATATACACACACATAGGCAGCAAGCCTTTGGGACTGTCCTCTTCAGTGGAATCTAATCTAGCATCTGATTCAGGCCACGTTGACTGGGACGCTAGCGCCACTGAGACACGCGGCCAACTCAGTTGGAGGGGGTAGAAATGGGATTGATGAATTGTATCTATAATAGTGCACTGCTTCCCCTAGTGATTTTTGATTTTCATGCTGCTGCAACGTTTTTTTTTTTTTTTTGGTCTTCCACCGCATGCCGTTTGAAACTTGAAATTTGCCATCATAGCTGTCTATATCAATCAGAGCTGGCCTCCTTTCCAATGGCACAGTCGTTTATTAGACAACAAGAACCAAAAAAAGAGAAAGTAAAAAGATGTGTATTAATCTTACTGCACTGTGCCAGGCGGTGTCCTTGAAAACTGGCATAAAGCAGTAACTCATAAAGGCGCTCTCACAAGCTCATTTCTGTTCTTCTCAACAAAGGACTCTGGTGAATGTTATCCATACTTTTGTGGCATCTCTTTTGAAGGTTGTTTCTCGTATTATGCTTAAATGGGCCTACAAGTCATTTATATATTCTTAGTGATGAAGCGAACCATCCTTCATCATCCACAGTGCGTTTAATTAAGAGCAATTTCAACAAGCGGCAAAACATGTGGAGGCCTAATTTCCCCCAGTCTCTCATTCTGGGGGGCCTCGGCTTTCCCAAGTCTCTCATAAGCCCAGTGCCCTTGTTGACTTGCATTCTGCACTCTTGGATCCAGCAGAAAAGCTTTGCCATCCTCCCCTCCACTCGTTTAATTGCTTTTCCTCTGCGCCCAGATGATGGCGGGGACAACTCTGAGACAACATCTCAATTCCTGCCCGCGCGCACTGAGGGCTTTCTATTTCAATTACACACATCGCTTTCCCCTCCTCTTTGCTTTTTTTTTTCTCTCACTCCCTCTCTGCCTGTCTTTCTTTATTTCTTTTTTTCTTTCTCCCTCTCTCTCTCTCTCTCTCTCTGCCTCTCTCCCATTTCATACAGTCTATGGTTATTGATATCAAATTTCATTTCCTGTACGACTGCCAAGTGCTGTATCTGATGCCGTCTCGCATGAATTTCCATGTGTGGCATCGCAGCAGTGCAAGTGTTTCTTGGGAAGAGCAGTTGCTTCTGTAAACATAATGTGCATGACAATATCACATTCACAGGGATGTTTGTTTCTCTTTAAAGACCTTTTGTCTTCCACTCCAGGCCATTGTTTGACCCCAGGAATTCCAAGTACAAAGTGTTTAGTGTCAGTGTCATGTCAATGGTCAAAAATGAAGAAGTAACTCACTTCTTGGGAACCATTGCAGTGTGGGTGGTATGGCTGTTTTCTATTCTCGACATTGCGGCCACTTCCGGATTAGGACAACGCGGTGAGAGAAAAGACATGGACAACTGAAGTGAAAATTAAAATGACATATTTTAGGGTCGGGCTATTTTTCTATGAGCCAGCTGGTTGTTAGGCACTCACTCAATCCAGCTGCTTTAAACTTTAGACTTTAGACTTGTGGCTTTTGCCATTCCATCTAGCTCATCAGAATAGTTCTATACATTTTCAATAAACAAATACAGCCACATGACTTTGTTTTGACTGAGTGCAACCCATAGCGGTAGCGGTTATTGGTATGGGCGAAGCGGGCAGCCACCCGGGAAGGCATTTTTTCATGACACATGGGGGGCGGCATGAGCACTTAAAAAGAAAATAAATCGGAGTATTTTTTAGCTTTCAGTTGCGCTAATCAGTTTTCTATCGCATATTTGATATTTGCACGTCAATTGTATGTGACCATGTGGGGAGTGGCTACTTTGCAGAGACCCATGCTTGCTGCTGAGAAGGTCTCACACACAGAAGTTGAGAAGGTAAAGGAGGAGGGGCGGCCGGGGGATTCACCTCTTGAGCACGAGCACCTCTCCTTAATGGAGCGAGAAATATCGCACAACTAACGCTAAAGTCATTTATACGAATTGCTTTCAAAACAGCACATTTCATTCATAACATTGACTGCCTGTTATTTTTCTGGATTGTGAAATAGTTTTAAAAAAAGATAATACCAACAAAACGAATCTGCACACCAAAATGAATTGGTTTCGTTTTGACAGTGGTTGACTGTGTTGAGGGATAGGTGATTTGATTCTGGAGTGCCAAATAAACACAGGACAAGAAAGGGTCAAGCCATCAGGTAGAAAAAAAGAGCAAGGGAGAGGAGAAACGAGCAAAAGACGGCCATGATGTCAAGAATATGTATTTTTTTCCTACTGCCATTACCGTATATGATAGGCTACCAACTACTTAGATTCAGATGTTTTTGATCTTTTTTCTGGACGTTAGATTGACCTCAGTGCTGGTGATTTGATTTGTTCAGTGCTGTGAGGGGTGAGGTGACACAATCGTTAGGGTTCATGTAGTGCAAGAGAGAAAAAAGCAGCAAACTCTATAACCCTGAGTCTCCAGAAACCCTGACTCCTAGCAGACGAAGACCAACACACATTCACACACTCACTCTGGCCTGTCTTACATCAGCCCCGCTTTCAGAGGGAGGCTAGCATGTGCCGGGAGTTCTCTATACCATGATATCATTTGAAATGTTTATACCGCCCTGCTTTAATTTGTGGGGGGAAAAACATTCGGGATCAGGAATTTCTCTTGTCTGAGGGCACTGGCACTGTCTCAGAGCTCAGAGCGGGGGCCAAAGAGTTCTCACGTGAACCTGACCGCGTGCGCTCCACTGTGAGAAAAGTTTGCCCAGGCAAACAGTGGTGTGACGTTTGAGGTGCAATCTTTAAGTAAAAGTAACAGCGGGGGCGTCAGCGCCTTTTAATCCTCGCTCGGCGTAAACACACAAACCCACGCCAAATTTACAGCCCCCCTGGACACACAACAATGATCACATAAACCTTTGAAATACATGGCAGGCCAGATAAGATAGGCCTGTTTATGGGATGTTATTCTAGATGGTTCCCACAGCCACCAGCGTTCAAAGGTCCTCATCGCAAACATGCAGGTTCATAAAAGACGCGCTCGACTGCGGGGTATGTGGACACAGATATGTGTACAGAGGTGCTACTGGGACTGTCGCCATACCCACTGTGGCGACCTTCTGCCTTTGGTCTTAGACATATGTTTCCCATCATCCTCTATATGTGGTTGCAAGCATAGGCATATACAGGGCGTTGGGGAGGGAGGCAACATGCTCTGACAACACTGTCATTTCCCTCTAGCTACACTTGTCCCCTCAAACCATGGGTCAGGGAAATTCTGTCTTTGAATTGAAATCCTCTCTTAGACTGAAGTGTTTACATCAGAGACTTTCTAATGAGGAGACACAGCACTCAAAGAATCTCCCATAGAAATGTATGGGGTTAGTTTGTAACGCAAACATGGCAGTGGTCTACACATATTATGCCCCTTTCACCGCCAAAAGTTGACATGTCAATACATCGTGCCAATCATGTGGTATGTTGTGAATACGTTGTGCCAATCATGTGTTGTGATCTCGCAGCTGGAGCGAGGTTGGTGTGTTGTGATTCATGAAGCATTGTGCACGCAGGGTTGTACCCAAAATGTCCGATAAGTGTTGCAAGAGTTGCAATATGGCCGCCGAGTGGAGGGACATGCCTAAAGGGCTTTGTTTACATCTTCCAACTGAAAACAGAAAAACAATAGCTGAACTTTTGTGGGTCTGTTGTGAAAATTGTATAGATGAAAAAGAAAAGCTGAATATGACATGTATCATTTTAGAGAGTCCCAGTCCCAGTTCACAGCTCAGAAGAACCACTTAGAGTGCACCTTGTTTCACCCCTACGCACAATTCCAGCTGTGGATAAAAAAAAGAACATAACAGAGGGACAGAGTTCTCATCAGTTTTGAGTGAATGAGTTAGAAACTCATCTTCCCAGTCTCAGAGTGGGTTTGATCCCTGTGCCACAGCATGCCTCCACTGCCCTCATGCCTTCCTCTGAAGGCATGCAGATAACGGTCCGGGGCCTGGTCTGTAAACAGGCGGGGTGAGCCCTTTCATGTGGAGACTTTATGCCACCACGGCCATATCTTAGTGTTTGCCTCCGTCTCCGCCCACGAGCTATCGGCCTCCGAGGAGGGCAATCAATACAGGCCATAGATAAAGATGAAAGCAGTGCAGGACGGACATTTTCTCCAACGCGCGAGTGACTCACCACATCAAGCCGACTGATAGAGTTCTGTGTCATCCTAGTTATTATCGGTTTCTAAATTGTGCTTGGCGCAGTGTGATAACTCGCCTCTTTTTTTTGCAAGGGGACCAAGTGGAGCCGTCGTACAATAAGCTGTTATAAAGTCATTGACAATGAACTTTAATCTACTGGTGGGGGATGGGACGTGTTGTTTGAGAAATTCTTTCTGTGGGTGTCATTTGGTTATAAATGTGGTTTAGATATGTATTGTAAGGTGTGTCTTCCCATGTATATGGGTGTGTTGTATATTGTTTAATGTTTAATATGGTAGACTTTGTAAGGTTGGTCATCCAATTGGACTGGTGTGTGTGTGTGTGTGTGTGTGTGCGGTCTACTACTCTACTATACTGTCATCCCACCTCATATTCCACAGTGTTTGTGAAAAGGGGTGTCTGTGTATTGTTTGTTTGTTTGTTTGTTTGTGCGCTGGCTGTTTACTCCAGTCCTCCCGCTCGCTCCCACTCTGTGTAATTTAATTTCACCCTGCCTGACTCACACCAATTTCTTTATTATGGCGCCCGTCGAAACACAACAATTTATTAATTACCAGTTCAGTTGTCTTTTAATTACACACGGATCTCATTAGTCTCCTCAGCCGTCATCCAAAGCCATTCCCAGTCCCCCTTTTTTCCCACACAAAAACAAAAAGCTTTCATAAGGGCTCTCCTCGAGAGAGACCTTTACACCCCCACCTGCACATTATAACTCTGATAAACCTGTTATCAGCCCAGGAAAAGTGATGGCAAACAGGTGACTGCGGTTCCTGATAAGTCAGCAGCCAAGATGGGGGTGATTCCTCCCTGAGTTCAGTGGCACACTGCGAGGCTCTGCTCTGTGGAGAGAGAGAGAGAGACAGAGAGAGAGAGAGAAAGCGTCAGCCGGCATTTTTTTTTACTGCACTCCAAAATCATTATTGGCAATTAGCATTCGTCAGGGAAGACAGCAGCTGGATGTAATTACAGGTAGCCCCTCATTATGCTGCGGTGAAGGGAGAGAGAGAGGGAAAGGGAGAGAGAGAAAGATAGATAGATAGAGAGAGAAGCTGCTGTTGTTTATTCTTATTTATTTATTTTTCCATGCTTGAATGTTGTGCCACACACATCCATCATGAGCAGGATTATCCCAGGTGCGACATGCACAGCAATAATAACTATCTAACTAAATAAATAGACTCAGGTTGGAGAAAATAAATTCTATAATTGGTTGTTATGTTTAGAGCTGTGCGCAGGTCTGGCGTTTAAGCTCTGTCCTTGTATCAGATCTGAGGTGAGGACCGTGAACACCGGCCCCATCAACCTTGGACTGAAAGTTCAGGTTGTTTTGACCCTCATTCTGCTCCCAAAATGGCCAGTGCCAGGACACCAGAGGTATGAGTGGTTCAGAGCAGGGCGTTTGTGGGGTGTACTGTATATCTCACCAAAACACTGCACTTAAATAACTCCCAAGCACTGGGCATTCCTGCGTAATCGGCACATTAGAGTGGTTTTGGCGAGTGTGCCAGCACCACGGTGGAGCCGTGTGTTGTGATCTCAAGGTGATCCAGCTCATTAAGCCGACCCAGAGCGAACGGCAGCACCACACTTGCACCACGTCAGCTCCAAAATCCCTATCAAAGCCATCCGCTTTTTTCTCTCTCTCTCTCTCTCTCTCTTGCTATCATATTTTTTTCACAATTTTCCAGTTCCCTTTTATAGGTTCTGGGGAAATATCATTCTTCTGTGAAATATCAAAGCCTGACATTGGCATGCGTCAGGTGTCGGACATTCATTTTTAATAAGTCCAGTAGAACTTTAATACATTCTTTTCATGTGACTGCTTTTATGGGGAGGTGATGTTTCTATTCTGACAGACACCTCACTTGCTTGATGCCAATTTAATGGTTTTTCATCAGGTTTTCATCTGTTGCGCCTCGTTATGTCAAATAGTTCCTCAATGACATCAAAGGTAAGGCGAATGATGATTGCGAGGCCATCTTATCGGAGAGTCCTCCCTTTCTTCCTCATGGTGGTGGACACTGACATAATAACTGGCCTCCTCATTGCTAATTAATAACATCTGAGTAATGCATGGGCCAGAGCAACTGGGGAGGGGTGAGGGAGGGTTACTGACATTGCCCTCGGTCGCAACATAATGAATTGACCCATAGAGTTAAAGTAAAAGCAATTTAGCCAGCTCTTAATGTGGACCATGCTTCCCCCCCCAACACTTTTACTTTCAAGAGGATGATGGGGGGTTGAAATGTGTGTGGGGAAGGCTAGGAGGTGATGAGGTCAGGGTGTCATATTCTCAACACCAATGTCGGACGTTCAGCTAACAAGGCCCCCATCCAGTCTGCCCTGTGTTAGTGTGCTGGGGCACATGCTAATGCTAACCCTGGGATTAGCCTCTTAGCCCTTTAGCCCTGACTTCATCAAACAGGCCATGGCTGGCGGCTCTCCCAGGGAGAGCAGGGGTGGTCATAGCCTACTGGCTAGCTTGGCTCTCACTGGTCTGCTGTTATGTATTGCTATTGATACGTCATTTTTCATTTTTCTCTGAAAACCAGGCAGCAGGCAATTTCTCTGGTTTCTCTGGTTGTGTCTACACACTAGAACAAACTATCAGGAGCATTGGCCTCCTGCTAAAGTAAAATCTAACTTTAACCTACCATTTGGCATTTTTAAAATGTAAGCTCATTACACACGTCACTTAATTAGTTTTTTTTTTAAATCATGTATCTGACCAATTATTATTGTTTTGTAATCCAGTGACCACACTGAGTGCTATTTAGCCAACCCGCAGTGATGAAGTAACAAAGTATCTTCTGGGTTGAACAGATTAATTTGGAGTTTGGGAAGGGTCCTGTAGACATCATCTATCTCTCCCTGGTGAATTGACGGTCTCTGGCCATTCCAAAGCCCCTGATGTTTCCTCACAAAAAAAAAACAGTCCTCTATAAGCATTCTGAAAAAATGCGACAGCCTGGCTACGAAATAGTTTTTGTTGCATTTCCATCGCATTTCTCCGTTTCCACTGTACTCCATCCAATGTAAACACAAAGGACAACTGTCATGTTAAAATGAAAAAAAAAAAAAAAATAGACTGGAGGAGTTTTTGATTCAACTCGTCTGCCCTGCTTTTCTTTTTATACCCTGCCATGAAATCCTGGAACTGAATAAGAAAGGGAGCTTTAGTGAAAAGATCAAGTGTGTAACGATTTAACAGATGGAATGCTGACTAAATGAGCAGCCAATGGATGGATATTATTAATACATTACCAGCAGCAAGTTGAAGATGGGAATATTGTATAAAAATATAGAATTTAAATGTGTATACTCCTTCATAATATATGACCTTGTATCAGTTATTATATGTTGATAATCTCATTTTAACTGAAATGCTGAAGAAAAAAACAATATTGCCTTGTACAAAAACGCACACACACTCACAAAGAATAGCATCTCAGACCTAGCTCAGGTGAGATTTACAGTAGCTTGCGGCTATTCCTCACGACGGCTTTTGCACAGCAGAAGTCTGCAGTGTGGCAGTATATAGTAGCAGGAAGTCTGGAGGTTATATATGGTCGAAATGCTCTGTTACATGATTGATACTTGCAGTTTATGTTCCAGAAACTCAGAGCGCCGGCTTGAGTTATGTCAGTGTTTCATCTTATCAGGCATGCCTGTCAGAGCGCGGTCATAAATAACCGTGAAAAATGGTGGTGTAGGTTGAACCCTGCTCTTGAATACAACCTACCAGTGCTGCCACTGCAGAGGGACAGCATCAGGTGAGCTTTCATGTACAGAACAGGGAAGACTACAGTACATGTGTGCACATGCATGTAAACTTCTAACTATGATAAAAATGAAAAAAAAAATAAAAAATAGTCATGGTATGTGTGAGCGGGTATGTCTTGATGTGTGAGGGCATTTGCATGAGTGTCTGTGTGCATCTAGGAAACTGAGCCTCTTGCATCCAAGTGTGTGTGTGCCTGTGTGATAAAAAGCTCCTTTTGTGTGTGTGTGTGTGTGTGTGTGTGTGTGTGTGTGTGTGTGTGTGTGTTTTGTGCTCCTGTCATGATTTATTCTCCGAGCTCTCCCATTCAACGGCGTTCCATGGAGTCAGCAGGCATAATATTAGCCGCCGCCACCGCCTTCGCTAAAGACCTCACCTTTATCTGAACGAGCACCTGTGCAGCTGCGTCCGTCTGGTGCCGGCCCCGGCGACGGTGCTGAGCGCGACACACAGGTGCGCGGGAGAGATGCAGGCCGCCGCCGCCACCGACTCTCCCACTCTCCAGGCCAGTGGGAGAGGGAGAGGGAGATGAGGGAGGAGGTGCAGAGAGGGCTGTGGCTCATCCTCCTAAATGTTTTCGGACGCCCATGGAGGTGGAGGGGCTTAAGCCGCTTTAGGGGAGGCCGTGAGAAGAAGGCGTATGAGGGCTGGAGAGGAGAGAAAGAGGGGGGAGGGGAGGAGGAGGGCGGAGGAAGTACAACAAAAAAAAAAGAAATGCAGTGAAAGAAACGTAGAGAGAGACACCAAGGGTGACAAGAGAGCTACGGAGGGGGAATGCAAGAGGAGGAGCGAGATAGAGAGACACTTTGAGAGGAAAGCAAAACAGGGAGAAGGCACAGGGAAAGAGATAGAAAAAGAAAAAGACAGGGAGGAGAGTCAGAAAGGGAGAGAAGAAGAAGAAGAAGAGAGGAAGGGATAGAGAGAGGGAGTGCACCGTGGCTGGATCTCAATGGGAGGTAAAGCCCAATCATTTATAAAAGGTAAATGCTGTCAGGATGCAGGGAGTTTAAATGCGCCGCGCCGCAGGTGTGATTTATGGACGGACTGCGGGGTGATAAATCACATGCCTTTGTTTCCAGGGCCTGGCAGTCTCGTCAAGCCCAGCCTAACTCTCTCTCCCACCGTCTCTCTCTCTCTCTCTCTCTCTCTCTCTCTCTCCCTCCGTCTCTCTCTCTCTCTCTCCCTCTTACTCCTGCTCTCTCTGTCCTGTGCTCACAGGCCTTGGGCACTGCAGCACTATAGCGATAGTCACTGTGTTACAATAGAGAGGTGTACTGATGCAGGACTGGAACATCCCTGATGGATGGCAATGCAGAGAGAGAAAGGGAGAGAAAGACCTTGTTGAGGGTTATGGTGCAGTGCACTGACCTGCTCTTAAGTCAGCAGGTTCCACCATCCGTGGTCAGACACAGACCCTTGGTCACTTGACACTTTGTGCAGTGCACCAAACTCAGACAGTGTCTCGGCCCAGCCCTCTACAGGCACACATAGCGGTATCAGATCCATTGTCTCTCCCAAATTTAAAAGCCCAATGAAAGAAATAATAAGCATAATAATAATTAATATAAGAAATAATAATTCTATTTAAGAGGGCAGAACAGGAATATGAATAAGATTTAGGGTTTTGTACTCATAATGGATTTCAGAACTGCATAATGCCTATGACCATTGTGAAGAGGGGCCGCATTTTTCTCAGCAGTTTGTAATTTTATATCAAAGCCCATTGTATGGTTCTGAATGCTGGCTGGCCAAATCCTACTGCAGGACTCGCCTACTTGATTCACAATGTGGATGACGCAAAGCTCCAGTGTCACTCGAAACGGTCGACCACAGAATCATTGACTCACTTAAGTGACATAATAAGCTCCCCTCTGGCAGGACCTTCTGTCTCCGCGTCGTCCTCCTCGGCCACTGCCTGACCGGGCGCGTCACTCTCCCGCGGTGCCTAACGAGCCTCAGCGAGACACTGCCTGCGTTGAGTGCAGCGGCAATGCGTGTGGGTGGACGTGCGTCAGCGCTGGGTCACGCATCCCTTGTCATGCATATGACGGACACATCGCTGGCATTCTCCGCGCGGCGACGGAAAATAAGGGGGCCCTTCTCTTCTCCTCTGCACTCTTCTTATCCTATTCTTCCTCCCTTGTGTGTGTGTGTGTGTGTGTGTGTGTGTTTTTTTTGCTCTTTGGGCTCCACAATCCATTCCGTTCGTGTCTCGAGTTGATGGAGGACGCTGCCTGTTTTTCAGGACCCCGACTATGCGCTGCCCATTCATGGGCGCTCGCTCGCTCGCTCTGCTGTGAGTGAGGGTGTGAGAGGTCCTTCAGGGTGAGAGCGGCCGTGAGGCTCGGACACACTCGGGCCATTGTTCGGCCCCGCTAATGGAACACAGAGCTTCTGGCCTGGACTGGGCTCAGCCTGGCGTTTGCAGAGCTCAACCTGATGGCCGTGGCCCTGAGTTCACTCCTCGTCAGGCAAAGCACTCATCTTTTCACTCGCAGTTTGCTAAGGCAGGCATTCATGGCACATCATCCAGCCCATTGAATGGGGTGACCCTGTGCATTTCTTCAATCACACACACAAGGGATACACAATGTGGACCATATCAAGTATGGAGAAATACAGTATGAATACAGATACCTGAATAACTATGAATATAAAGTACTTGAATGCATGGGGCTGTACAACTGTCCTCGTCCTTTCTCTCTTAGCAGTTGAGGAATACATTCGTCAAACAGACTATAAAATGGGACGTCGAGGAACATGTGAATTCCTCCCAACAAACACATGGAATACATAGTCTGTGTACCATGTGCTGTGTGCATGCAGTGTGTGTGTATGCTACATGCATTATATTCATACATCTAGTATGAATATAAATATACTTGCATGGAGCTGTATGCATGTATTTAATGCAAAAACGGAATCGATATGATAGTCCAATATGACATATAGTGTTCTACTCTATATCTCTACTTCTTAATCCAGATATGCTCAGTGACATCTGCGGACATCAGCGTGGTATTAGCTGGTTGTGAGAGGTGATTGAAGCCAGACTGAGAGAGCTGTGGTGAAGAGGGCTCACTCACAAAACCACAGACACCACTCTCCTCTCAGCGCCGCCCGGCATCCAGACGGCATCCATGTTGTAATCGCGTCTTATCTCTGATAGTGGTTTTAACACTCACCTCCCTCCCCGAACATCTCAGACATACTCATGACCAGGGGCACAGAGGGAGGAGGTGTCTATGTGTGTGTGTCTGTGTGTGGGGTGAGGGCACAGGCGTAGGATATGTGTGTGTGTGTGACTGGGGTGAGGGAGAGAGGCGAGACCTCGATAAGCCAGCAGCCGCCCTCTCCTGTCTTCCCCTCTTGTCTGTAGTGTGCGTCGTCTCTCACATGCCTGCCTTAATGAGGCCGTCTCCTCTCTTCCCCTCCTCCCTCTTTTTCTGACTTGTTCTCTCTCCCCCTCTTCCCTCTCACTCCCTCTCTGTCTTGTTCTCTCTCCCCCCTCTCTCTCTCTCTCTCTCTCTCTCTCTCTCTGTCTTGTTCTCTCTCCCCCTCTCTCTCTCTCTCTCTCTCTGTCTTGTTCTCTCTCCCCCTCTCCATCTCTCCAGCCATGGCGCCGCCTCTGATGTCCCTAATCCCATCAGTGCGCCGCTCCTCTAGATGAGATGCGCCTTTCAAGTGCCGCTCAAGGTCACGCGGCGCCTGGGGTCTCGGGGTCACGCGGCCCCGGTGACCTGGATGCGCGCGGCCCGGGGGGGGGGCACTGGAAAAGGTCCGGACCTCTGCTGAGGGGTGTCACATGCTCATTTGTCCCCGCTGACGGCCACAGACAGGGTGGAATGACCCCGGCCCTTCTGCCCATTCACCCTCTACTGTTGGTGCAGTGCACCGTGCTAAACGTGTACATAGTAACAAAGCACAGTGCATTTTTTGGAATGGCGAATTGCGAAATGTAACACTTGGTAAAAATTACATCAGCGCTCGATTTATTTATTTTTTGTCACCATAGGTGTCACACGAGGTTTTTGGTGATGCAAGAATGCGAGGCTTATGAAGTGCAGCCCCAGACATGTTGGGGGATTTATGCTCTTGTGTAAACACAATCTCCCTCACAGACCCCCACTCTGCCATTTTTATTCATGGTAAACAGCGGGAGAGCAGCCGGCCGGAGCTCGCACGTGGGCCCGGTGAAAATGGAGCTGTAACAGCGCCGGCGACTCGATTGGCTGGCGATCGTCTGATTTCCCAGCGGGCCTCAACTCTGCCCTCTGCAACAGTGTTTGAAATTCCGCCGAGGGGCCATTAATGCATGGGTTGCCGCACTGATCCATATGTATGGTCAATGTTCTCTCCTGGGTGGAAATTATACCCCCCCCCCTTTTTTCCTCCTCTTCTTCCTCCTCTGTTTCTATCAACAAGATGGCTGGGCGGAAGAAT
The DNA here is from genome assembly GCF_017589495.1 of Alosa alosa. Lineage (NCBI taxonomy): Eukaryota > Metazoa > Chordata > Actinopteri > Clupeiformes > Clupeidae > Alosa > Alosa alosa. Next base: position 23,914,721 of record NC_063207.1, read on the forward strand.
AATAAGAAACTACATCTTCGGACACAAACCTGCTGGGAGAGAAGTGCCAACACAGCGCGAGGGCAATTACCCGCATGTGGAATTTCTTCCCCCGATTGTTGCAGGGTGAGTATTGCTATTGTATGTGTCGCCGCACCTTCAAAATGGGAGCCGAGCTTGGCTCACTCACATCACACGGCCCCGCCGTGGGATCCTCTTCCTCCTCCCTCCCCCCCACACACACACACCTCCCGTGCTCCTCTCACCGCTGTGTCGTGTCTTGAGTCGTGTCTCTCTCTCTGCCACTGTCAAGGCTTCCTGTCACAGAGGCGGGAAATGAGCGTTTGTCGTGACAAGCCTGTGGATGTCTCCCTACCGCCCCCCTTCCAACACACCTCTCCCTTCCTACCACCTATCTTCCTGCCTGTCTGCTTGTCTGTCTGTCCGTCTGTCAGGTAGCGGGCGGTGGAGAACAGACTCGCTACTGTGGCGGCCGCCGGCTCTCGCTGCGGCATAATGATGGCTTCGTGCTCACGCCACACAGTCTCTAATTGGCGCCTCGTATTAGCGGGCTGAACGGTGTCTAGACAGTGTAATTAAGGAACAATCTCCAAAATGGGCATAAATACTATTAACCCCAGATACTGAAGCGGGACACTGCTGCCGGGGTCGAGAGAGAGGGATCCGTGCTGCTACTGTCTCCCCCGTCCCGAGGTCTAGACTCAGACAACCCTTCAGCATTCATTTACTAAAGATGACCTCAGGTTTTTTCGGCAGCCATTTTATCTCTTGACTGGAGTGTGCGTGTGTATGTGTGTGAGTGTGTGCGTGTGTTTTTGTCCTTCTGGTGAAATCCCGGCATTCATGGCTCCACACTCCCCTCCCCTTTGCCTCCACGCATGTGAAATGATGGCGCTTGTTTTATGTGGTGTGGCGTCTGACTCACGTGCCTAGCCAGCAGGGCATCTTTCATCAGGACCACTTATTTAGAGCAATTTTTGGGGGCCCCGGCTAATATTAAAAATTCATGCGTTCGTGGGAGATAAAGTGGAACAGGAGACACAGAGAGAGAGAAAAAGAGCAAAAAAAGAGAGAGAGACAAAAACAGAGAGAGTGAGCGTTCCTGTCTGTGCGAGATAGCAGCCCTTTTGCTTGAGTCTAGGCCACCTCATTGTTTCGATTTAGCCCCGCGCATGACGCTAAGTCATTTTCTGGAACAAATTATGTATCTAACTCATGTCACAATATATCAGTCACATTACGGCACATGATGAAGCTGGGCCACTCCGGGAGGAGGAGACCGACGGGAGTCAGGTCAGCGCCTCTCATCCTGAAACCAAGCAGAAAATTTAATTATTGCCTTAGCTTAGGGAAGGTGGCTTGGGGGGGGCTGTGTAGGACTGGGAAGGGAGGGAGGGAGGGTGTAGGGGGCCGATGGAACGCACTCTCTCATTTTAAAAAGACGTCCGTGCCTCCAGTCATGCCATCCTGACTGCATTGCGACAGAGAGGAAGCTTCTTCTCTCTCTCTCTCTCTCTCTCTCTGTCTCTCCTCAGAGCCTCGGGAAAAGTGCGGAGATATATTTCCCCACCGTGACCACTGAAATGCTCAGAGCCAGATAGCATGTTTTTGATCGACGCGGAAAAATCTTGCTCGGTCCCGTTAAAAAAAAGGATTGCGCATTTTGTTTGATTTCACACCAAAAACAACCTCACACAGCGTCTATTCTGTGCGAACAAAACAAGTCTAATCAAACGAAGACGGTGACTTGTATCCACTCTTTGTTATTTCTGACAAGTATTTGTTTATTTTTCTTTCAATTCTATGGGAAAAAAACTATCTCGCTTTTAACTCACAAGTGGGTATGTGTGTGCTTTGAAGAGTCTAAGCAGGGAAGGGAATCAATAGAGACACCGTGGGCTGAACAGAAATTAATGACTTCAAAAAGTCTTTTGAGACAAAGTCAGTAGATAAAATCAATTTCAGATTTGAATCCGCACTTTTGAAAGACTCATGCAGTGTCACATCAGTATGCAGGTTCCTGTGAAGAGACACTTTGTGTGGCGCCACAAGCTTGTGAGGCTCTGAGAAGACCATAACTCCAGGTGCCTTTCGCAGAAAGAATGACAATGGGGGAAATGTTGGAGATTTTAGAGATGAGGTCAGCTGATTGTGCAATAGCCATTTAAAAAGCACTGGAGAAAGGCTCCACTTATCAGTTATGGCAATCAGGAGATGGCCTGCTCCCTGTTCAAAATATTCAATCTCTAGTAAGCCTTGATAATATCTATTTCAATAAAATCTAATACATTACATGCATGTTTATATAATGCTGACTGTGAATCTGACAACCCATGGGCATATATGTACTTTTACACATATGGGATGAGAATGGAAAAGGCACTTTGATGAGGAAAAGCATCTCTAAACGCTACAAATGAGAGCAGTAAACCATGTTGTTGCACAGCTTTGCAGCTGAAAATACATTCATTAAAATGTGTTTTCTCCCAGATATAGTTTCTCTGGGCTCACAGCTTCCATGGAGAGCATATGTTTTACCTGTTTATTTCTGAAGGACACATTTGAAGACAAGAACAATGCAATGGATATTATCACCTAGTTAACGCATCAAAATGACATGGCAACTACTGTGAAACTTTTTTGTAGTAAATGTCTGAATATAGCAGACTGCTGTCTCCCCGGAACACAAACGACCCATCAATATAGAAATATAAAAAAAAAATATCCAAATCTATTAAATAGCCCCAAGCCATTTTAGTTCTTCAATGCTGATTAATCCAAGCCTCAACCCATTTTGGTTCAGTGTGGGCTTATTGTTGCGGTGAGTCCTGAGCATGCCTGTGTCTGTGTCCGGGTGAATCAAACCTTTTGTCTGGTGCTGCCGGTGGCTGTGTGGAATGTGGGGCTCAGGCGTTGACATTCATCTTCCTCAGACGCCGGCGCGGGCCTAATCAAGTCTGATTAGTCTGGAACGCTCGCGATATCACGGCCCGACTCCTTCAGATGCCTTCAAAAGCCGTCATTAGCTTGGTGAGCACATCTAATGTTGCTTCATTTAATTAGAATTTAAATGAATGCCACATTCGAGATATTGCTTTTGTCTCCCTCCACCTCCTCTTAATCTCAACCATTTTCTTTCCTAATAGCTATACAAGGATATTCATATATTATGGCCACATATTCATATAACACAAACAGCTATAGTGGGCAGCTAATCTGTGCACATACAGGGTATTAAATGCATGTTTATTTATAACAATTACTGCATACAATTGATACTAGATTATCTATTTATGTAAAACAAAATGTAAATATTTTGACTGATATTTTCCCCCCTAAATTTGTGAAAGTAAAAGTAAATTTGAGAAAGTGAAAATGATAACTTCAAACTTCAGCAAAAATAATTGGCTTTTTTTGTGTTGAATGAAGTCGGCTGTTCCTGCAGTGTGTCAGTAGGAAATCCTGATAGCATCTCAGCGAGATGGGGAATGGTGCACTGAGATCTCATCGTCCTCCTGGCTGAGGTCTCCAGTGGTGGACGGTTCTGACGGTTTGGTATTAATAATATCCATCAGGCTCGGAGGGCAGACGACCGCTCTGGCTGGTCACTCGCGTCTGTCTCCCTCTCACCCTCTTGCCGCCTCCCTAAACTGCCCCTTAAACCGCACCGGGGGCACGCAGGGAGCCATCACCTCCACTTAAAACAAAGGATATTCATCAGGGCTGTCTGCCGGAGCGCCACTGAAGGATTCTGGGAGAGCAAATTATGCCCTGAGTGCATGGCTGGAGGTGAGGAAAATAAATGGGTCTGGATGTAATGGTGAGTGCCCCTTGGGTGCTGCTCCTATGGGATGGGGAAAGACAGAGGGAGCGAGAGAAAAGGTTGCGGTGAATATGTCTGCGCTCGTGGAGCGATTTCACCTCCCTCTAATGGATCCTTTTTTCCTTTCTTTTTTATATCTCTACTGCCGCTCCTATTTTGGACATCCATCATTCTGCCTCGTCTCCTCTCTCTCTTTTTTTCTGTCTCTCTCTTTATCTCACTTTCGCTCTCTCCCTCTGTCCCTCTCTCTCTCTCTCTCTCTCTTTCCTCACGTCTCAACCTTACACCTACACGGTGCAGATGGTTTCATTTTATAAGAGATAAAACCACATTTGGTTGGGACTGATTAAACAGCGAACAACATCCCCATCTGCCATTTACTCCCATATAAAATTGCTTGGGCAGATGCTGACATCTTTGGAGATGATTGATTCACCTCTGACTGGCTGCAGGGATCCAGCTGCCCACTGCTGCCGAGAAAAGCCGGCCCGCTTTTTACAAGGGCCGACCGCAATCAGTGCTGGCCTTGATTGGACTCAGGCAGGTGAGTGCAGAACACTTTAATCATGATCACAAGGCTGGGCCTTGATAATACGCTTTTGTGTGTCTCTGTGTGTCAGTGCATGTGTGTGTGTGTGACTGCTGTCACTGCTCCAGACAGGGTCAACAGATAACGGTGACCCTGAGGTCCATGGCCCCTCGAGACATCAGATAGATCTGTGTTTGTCCATCAGCATTAGAATTGCCCCCTTCTCTGACTTTCAAGCAGCTCGTGTCTGAGAACAGAAAAGAAGAAGGGAGGGGGGTGGGGCGTCTGGGTCCTGTGGGTAAACAACATGTTTACGATCTACTCTCCCACTTTATGCGCAAGAAATAATTTGGTCTCTTCTTATTGTTGAGCGTGATAAGTTACCTCAAGGATTTGGTCAACGAACACCCGAATTGTCTTCCCTAAATTCCAATGACGCCCTCAAGATTTTATTGTCATTCTGACACTCATTTACCCAGAGTTTTATAGCGCTCTGTCGGAGGAAGGACTGTCTCCCCCAGTAAACTTACTCTGAATCATGACTTGTAAACACTCAAGCGTTTTAAAGATCCTCTCCTTAAACGCATGAATACCAATCAAAGGCGGAGAACGGGCAAGTAGAGGAGGAAGAGTGTTTGAGCACAAATATCGTAAAACTGCTGAGTTGGTCTCTTCTAAGCAATCAGTAATCGGTCTCAGCTCATATACCCGTTCTGATGAAAGCAGGAGCCTGAAGTGGTGAAAGACTGACAAAGAGCGAGAGGGAGAGGAAGAGAGCGAGGGAAAGAGAGAAGGAGAGGAGAGATACTGAGGGAAGGGAGGGGGAGAGGAAGAGGAGGGGAGACTGTGAGATGTAGTGAGAGTGTATTTGTGTATGAGAGAGAGAGAGAATAAAAAGAGAGAATGAAAGAGATGGATTTCACCTTGAAACCTGTGTGTGTGTGTGTGTGTGTGTGTGTGTGTGTGTGTGTGTGTGTGTGTGCGTGTGTGTGTGTGTGTGTGTGTGTGTGTGTGTGTGAGCGTAAGAGAGAGTGGAGGAGGCGGAGAGGCAGAGATCAGGCCGTGGAGGTTTGCTCTCACGAGTGGTGTCTCCGGCAGCCTTGCGTGGGACTCAACATGATCCTCCTGCCAGGCTTCACTTTTAATGGCAGTGGAGGAAGAAGGGAAAAAAAATCCCCCCAGCCTGCCTCTCAGACAACCTCAACCTAGATTCCATATTCTGACGAGCGGAACGGACCAGGAACCATCTGAGCTCGAGAAAACGAGATTTCTCCCCAGCGTTTTTTCGACGCCAACCTTCAAATTGAGCTCAGGGTGCGCGGGGTTCCCACTCACTCACATGTTGTGACTGATGTGGCTAACAATGCCTCTCAAGTGCTTGTCAGTCAAGGCTTCGCCCTCACTGAGCTCACGTTAACTAAAACAACCAAAACAACCTTATCTTCTGCTGAGGTTATTTGTTAAGGCACCCTATCAAGTCAACTTAAATTTGCATATTAATTGGATTTGCATCCGCTCCTCTAAGGTGTCGCTTTGTCCCTGTGTGTTAGTGTGTCGAGTGTGTACATCTTTGTACGTGTGTATGTGTGTGTGTGTGTTTAAAAAAGCAAAATGTCCGCAGGGAGCTCACCTGCACTGAGAGAACAGAGATCTGATTTTGGCAGGGAAATCGCTTTAAGTTGAGGAATAATCGCATGAGAAACCCACACGTATCGGCCCACACATCTCCCTGCCTGTGGTGCCGTGGGGCAGAGCCGAGCGCCACACAAACTCACTGTGCCTTTGCCGCCGCATACGTGGAGGCTTACACATTCACACACACGCAAGGGCAGCACATACACACTCACATACACACACTGGGCTGCAACTCTCACTATCAATATATATACTAGATTGTTTCCTTGTTCTCTTCCTCTTTCCGCTTTGACTATAGTAACCTGTGTCACTTTGGTCCATTACACAAACACTGACATTATGTCCCTATATGTGGTTCAGCAGAGTCTGTGATTGTCTTGATGTCGCTGATAAAAACCACTATCCCATTTCTGTGTGAAATGTCATCTTATACCATCTCAAGTAAAAAAAAAAAAGTAATTTCGTGGTGAAATTACTAGTGATGGTGAATCGACCGAGGGGACCTGATATGCACTGCTGATTTTTTTTTGCTATGGCGTCCTACTCTATGGGCTTTGAGCTTTTATGTGTAAACAGGGAGAAATCGATTTCATACCTCACCCTTACTGTACGGTCGCTCGTTTTCACAGAGCGTTATCTTATCGAGATGCCGTTCTTGATATAAGCCCTGTGTTTACCCGATCCCTAATAGAATGCTATCTTATCTTATTTGATTTATGGGACTGTGACGCTCATTGTGTCAGCATGTAATTCCTGAATATTAGTTGGAGCAGATATGACGTGGTCTGTAAAGAGAGGGACAAGAAGAAGACAAGGAGCATAGAGACAAAAAAATTGGAGAAAAAGAAAATCTAGGACACGTTTGAAGACGTTTTTTTTTTTTTCCAGTGCCGCCCTGGCACCCGTCACGGCGAGAAGATCCCCAGTGTCCTCAGCGCCTCAGACAGCAGTGAATTTTTAGACTCACTTCGCCGGCAGGTACTTTTAATTGGTCCAGGCACCTCCAACACGTCTCTCCCCACCACTCCCACCCCCACCACACCCTCCTCCGCCATGGGCTGCTCCGGCAGGCAGATGAGGTGGGTGTGCGATGACTGCTTTTTCTTGGGTGGCAGGGCCTCATCCGGCCTTGCGTTGATTGACCAGCGATGTCTCACCCTCTCCACACACACACACACACACACACACACCCTCAATGCCATAATAACCCCCTTCTCCATTATGCTTGGATAATAAGTGCGAAGAGGCCAGGAATAGCTCAGAATGGTTTCTCATTACTGCTCTGTGAGATGCAGAGGACTGAGGCCAACCCCCCCCTCCCCCTCTCCCCACCACTACCACCACCCACCTTCACACACATCCTCTCCACAAAGCCACCCCAGGGACTATGGCCCCATCCTATCAGAATAACCCTCACACTCATTCTCTTTCTCTGCCTCCATGAGCCATCATTCTTTCACACGTCTGAAGAGCCTAGCACCAGGAGACTGCTCTGGAGGTGATGAGGGAGGTGGGGAATGTGTGTGTGGGGGGAAGTCATAACTGGAGCTCAGGGAGGAGAGTTGAGGAGGGGGAGGAGGAATTGCCACGTGACCAAACGCAGGGAGAACGCTCTCCTGCAGATGCAATTAAGTTAAATGGGATTAAGCCTATCACATTTCAGACAGCACGGGCCCCACTGCCACCTGGGAGTGGGGGCTGTGTTGCCGTGGAGCTATAGGCAGAGGCGGGGTGAGACACCACCAGCACGGCCTGCCATAAATCGCCTCCAACTCCCCTCCCACCTAACCCCCAAGTCCCTTAACACAGGCTCACTCTATAGACTGGGTCAATGCAACAAAAATACATTTCTTAAGCTTCCCTACTGCAGAATGGTACTACCAACAAGGTCAGGGGGGCAGTCTTCAGCGCAGTACCACGGCTAATAATGCATGCCTCCACTGTCAGGGCAATGGTGCTGGATAAAAGTGTTTGTTAAATTTATACATCACTGTAAAATTGGGTCCACTGCTTAGGTGTCATCACTGTTGATTTAGGTCCAGTAAGAGATTAATATCAGCAGGGCTCCGCCACTGATAAGTGCTGACATTTCCTGATGTTGTCTTGGGACGGCGTTGATTGGAAGGTATGCGGTGGCTGCTTCCTGCCGTAAATGTCAACATAAACAAAAGCAGAGGCGGCTGACATTTTCACACCATGTGATTTTCAGTGCGCGGCGGCGGAGGTGCGCGCGTTGCTCCTCTCCCCTCTCTCCCCCGTGGCCATGGATGGAGTGAGAGGAGAGAGGAAAAGCAGAGGAGGAGAGCGATGCAGTGGCGTCGAGTCTGATGGAACAGAACTAATGGTGTTCTGGAATGGCCTTTTCTGAAATGAGGGAGCGCCCAGCTGAGATAATCCATCAGCGCGACGCATTCTTCCATACATCTGCGTCAGCGTCGGTGTCTCATTGCCTTTGCAATTTTCTCATGGCCGCGATGGGAGACCCCCAGGCCACAATGAAGTCGTATAAATAATTCAAATGCCAACAATGGCGGATAATGAAGAGTTCTGTATCCTAAATTTTGCATTGAATGTTAAAGCAGCGCTCATGTGTATATTGAGATTTTTGCTTTTGACGGACATGCGAAAAGCACAGGGAGGCATATTGTGCATATCAAGCACAGAACATAGGAATAAGGAATATGTTTAAAAGCATCACAGCATAAAAGAGTCCATAAACATTCAAAGCACCGGGGGTCAGAGCTCTTATCAGGAACACCCAGAGTATTTTGTATGTACATAATTTACCCCTCAGTGTTCCTTTCAGTCATTCGATTGCATTGTCCTTTTTTATTACTCAAGGCTAGGCTGAGATGCTTCATTCGCTAAAAGCTTTGGAGTGGTGTTTATGTAGCAACAGCAGCTTAGCAGACATGCCTTATTAGCATTAACATCTGAATTGCTAACTAGCCAGTTTGCTAATCTGACATTTTTAATGGTGAAATTTGTGCCCCCTTTTCTTATTAATCTAATTGGATTTACCTATTCCCCGCTTCTGTCGAATGTTATGAAATTTGAGAGAGATGCCATATTTCAGCAGCGAGCTGTGGAGAAGCAAACATTACCGTAACTCATCTTAATTGCATTAAGGAAATGCACATTGCTGACAAACCGGACCACAGTAATGCAATTAAAGCAGCCTTTTGCAAAAAGAAAAAAAAAATCTAAAAACAGAAATGCGGCAGTGTGCATTTAGTCTCACACCACATGAAAAGTATGGATTCCTACTCCCAGTGTCCAGTATGTGTGGATGGCATTCGGATGCTCCCACGCTCATGCGTCCATTCATCACATGGAGAGCTCTCCTCTCTCTTTCTCTTTCTCTTTCCCTGGCTCACCTCTGTCGTTTCTGGTGCCAGCTGTGTTGGGACAGGACGGTCTGGTTCCCACACTGGGGCCACTGTCATTGTTTCCGTCCCGGAGTAAACACAGCCGTCCCTCTCTCTTCTCCTCTCCTCTACTTGTCTACAGCTGTTCAAATGCTGCAGCGTTTCCCCTCAACACATCTCTTCCTGACTCCCATTCACCTCTCGCTTCCCTCGCCCGACTCTTAATAAGGCTCTGGCCATGGGAACAGGAGAACCATCTTTGATGTAGCATATGTGTGTGTGTGTGTGTGTGTGTGTGTGTGTTTATGTGACTTTAGCAGTACAGAGATTCTATATGTTTATAATTATAGTGCTTGATGAACTGGAGGTTTTTTAATGTGTGTGTGTGTGTGTGTGTGTGTGTGTGTGTGTCCATATGCAGTATTCAATATCAGACTCAATGTGTGTGGTGGTGCGTGCATACAGTATACTGTGTAGGGACATGCATGCCTGCTGTTAGGTGCATGTGTGTATTTGTGTGTGTCAGGGCACAAACATTATTTTTCTTCCTTTATATGAGGCCTTCATGTTATTGTGACCAGCGCTAGCGTATCGTAGTCATATAGGGATTGTCAAAGGTTTTTTTTGTTTACCGTCATCAACTTCCTGAATTTTTGGTCTGATGAGTATACAAATACAAAAGTATATAAATATAAATAAAAAATACAAAAGTATATAAATATAAATACAAGAGTATATAAATACAGGATAATAAATAGAGTTATTAATTAAAAGTTTTCTCCTTCCTGTTTGAGACAAGGTCAAGTAAGCTACTTCTTGTATACTTCTTGTGTACCCCTTCCATCAGATTCTGCTGTTTGTAAATTTGTATCGAAACATGTAAAAGTGTTAGCCCGTTGTAAAAGTGTTCACAGGGTTGTACATTTGTTTCAGATTGTTAATTTTGTTTTATGACATGTAATTGTGTGCTTGCAAAAAATGAAATCTAACCAAGTGTTATTAATCTTATAATAAGATCAAAAAATCTATTTGGTATTGTTTTTAGTATGAAAAGACTTACCTAGTGCCCCCTCGAAAGATCATTTTGACTTAATTTAGTTAGACTTTTACTTATTTTAAGGAGTCTTATCAAGACAAATTTACTTAACGCACTAGCAGACAAATGTGCTTGTTTTTAGCACAAATTTGCTTAACGCACTGGCAGAACAATTTGCTTGTTTTCAGGATGAGATGTGTTAAAATAAGTCAAACTTTTCTTAAATTAAGTCAAATGATTTCACGAGAAAGCGCTAGGTAAGTCTCTTTATACTGAAAACAATACAAACTAGTTATTTTTATCTTGATATAAGACTAATAATCTTGGTTAGATTTTATTAGATAAGCAGTTTTTTGCAGTGTATATTGTAAATTTGCACCCAGAAATGTAAATTTGTTTTGCACTTCCTGGCCACAGTAATATCAGTTACACACACACACAGGCACGAACACCCACACACAAACACACGCATGCACAGCTGCATTAAGACACAGGCACACACGCACAGTACACATGCATATGCAATCACACACACAGGCACACAAACAAACACACATACACATAAACACACCCACACGCAAACACACACAAGCAGGCACACGCACACACAGATAAACACACACACACACCCACCCCATTACCCCCACATACACACTCACAAGCGAACACACACACACACATTATGCACACACTCATTTACATACATAAAAGTTGCAAGAGTAGGGGATGGAGACAAATTGACAAGCATGATTTATTTTTGGGGAGAGAATGTGCAGACTGAACGGCAGTCATATTTTGTTCCGCTTTGCGGTACATCTAGTTGATTGATTTATTTATTCATTTATATATGTCTGTGTGTGTACATCCAATTTCAATATGTATTATTTTGAATGTGTGTGAGAGTGAATGTGGACACACATACAGTGTGCATTAGCCTACTCAGTCTATTTGTGTGCATGGACACTGCAGTAAGTTAGGAGTGTGTGTGTGTGTGTGTGTGTATGTGTGTGTGTGTGTGTGCGTGTGAGTCAGTGCTGCATGAACAAAGATTATTTCCTTTTCTTTGCCGGCACATCTCATTAAATAATGTGGATAGAACAAAGGCCCTGGTTCCCTCATGCATTATTTATTTATCTATGTATTTGTGTGAATCCATATACAGTATTTATTACTGTGCTTTTAGTGTGTGCATGTGTAAATGTGCATGTATGTATTGGTGTAGTCTATGTGTTCGTAAGTGTGTGTGTGTGTGTGTGTGTGTGTGTGTGTGTGTGTATTTGTGTGCATTAGAGCACAGATAGCATTGTCAGTGCTGCATGAGCAAAGATTATTTTCTTTCCTGAGCAGGCACATCTCATTAAGGAGTGTGGAGAACAAAGGCTCTGCATTTGTTACTGCTATTCACTCACAGTGTGAATCCTGATATGCTACTCTTAAGGCTGTCTCTGTGTGTGTGTGTGTGTGTGTGTGTGTTTGTACCATTATATCTGTGTGGGAGTCTGTTCATTTAATATTTTTTTAATTATCTTTTTTTTTTAAATTGTACATGCAGGTAATTGTTTTTTTTCTTTTACAAATTTTTAAAAAAGATCTGCCACTTTTGGGGACAGACCATTTAAAATAGCCCAGGGATGTGAAAATGAGTGTGTGTGTGTGTGTGTGTGTGCGTTTGAGTGTACATGTGTGTGAGTGTGTGCGCAGAGGCGGAGGTGGTAGTAGTGGTGGTGGCGGTGTGTGTGGTGATGGAGGAGGGTGATAGTTTGTCATTGCAGGCAAATGAACGTCTTAGTGCGACTGGATGTCTCTTAATGATGAAGAATTAAAAACCTGGTGAGGGCCGCAGTGAGGGGACAATATGCCTCCGACGGCGAGGCCACAGGCCCAGGACCGCACAGAGCTGCGATACGATACGGGCCATTAATTATTGAATCTGCTAACGCTGAGACAAATGGCATTGTCCTAGGCCCTCATCTCACCCAGTGACTTCCACACACACGGGCAGTCCAGACACTCAGCACATCAGAGCCAGAGAAAAAAAAAACTGCATCAGCCAGGCTTCAAATATGCTGTTCTGTACAACATATGGATATGGAGCTGCCCCTTTACTCTGTTTCAGTGATGTATGTTGGATGTGAATAAATGGATTTAAAATCATCCTGCAACCATTTGTATTAACTATGGCATTATGAACACTGGTTTTGAATGTTAAATGCATTTGGTCTTTATAATGTTTCACATAATGCATTTTCAGTCTGTAAGGAGTAGTGTTAAGTAAAGTTAAGCCTTTACTGTACTGTAGTTTGGTAATACGAGGATAAGTTTTTTTTTATTTCATGAATTAATTGTGTGTATACAGAAAATATCCCCTGATATGATCTTTCCTGAGTACCCCTTAATCCAGAGGTGTCCATCACAGGATGCGTGAGCAGCTCATGGAGAGATGTGCTAATGTTGACAGCAGCTACTCTTCAGTTTTCATAGATTTCTATTTTTTTGTCTTTTCTGTTTTGCTCAGGAGCAGCTGGCGGTTTGCAGACGGGTGGCATGAGAAGAAAGACAGAGAGTGCACTTTTTTCGTGCGGCTGGACAGCACACAATCTGTGATGTTTTTTCTTCCTCGTGACGGTCAGGCGGGCGCAGTGCGCCTGCTCCTCGCCCCGGAACACCTGCACATTCTCATCGGAGCCGTCAAGAGTGGAGCCAGGATGCTCGGCGGGCTCCGGCGCTCTGAAATTGTTTCATGCCTCCCACCAGCTAAATCATCAAAATATTTACGACAGGTTTCTTAAAATACTCTCTGGTTAGGCCTACCCCCTTCTTCCACAAGCCCCTAGGTGTTCCTACAGAAGGGTGCAGTTTGACTGTATGTGGTTAGACTTAGAACCACTCCCCAACACACACTCTCACATGCACACACACATGCACACAAAAGAATGGTAATTCTATTTAATGAAATGCAGTCATATTTTATTTATTGCTATCCAACATAATTTATTTAGCCAATATGTGTTTTAAGGACGGCCTGGTTATGCTTTTGCTTCATTTAACACTGCGTCAAATCTTTTAACACGTTATTCCACCGGGCGAGAGGACATTCTAAATTCAGGAGATGCATAAAAAAGACGCTATCTCCATCTATGGCAATGTTTTCCTTTCAAGAACAAGAGCAGCCTGCATACATGGTTTTGGTTTAGTCCATATAAATGGTCATGCTTAATAGGGATTTGGATGTGAAACAGTTGAGGGAGCTGACTTAATTATGTTGAGTGTACATAAACAGACCTCGGAGCCCTCTCCAACGCTAAATACTCCAGGACATCTTAAAAGCCTTATTCCTTATTCATGCTTATTCTGGCCATTCCATTGGAATGCAGGGCCAGTAGGTAGAGCTGAGGCTGGATTTGCCTGGGTTATATTAAATCGGGACTTCTAAGTCTGCAGGGACTAAGTCCAATGACTTACAGTAATGGACCAGTGGAGTGGCCTTTTCATTTTTCACCTTTACAGCATGTGTCAGGTCAGCAGGTTCATCTCCTAATGATAATGATTGTGAGTCAAAGTGCATGGCTCTTTGCACAAGTGGTCAATACGGAATTATTAGGCTTTTCCTATTTGTGTCTTATAGCCCCTTGCTTTAATTGCTTTGCTTCCAATAAGATCAGATTCCATCCATGGTCTTTCATAACTCACAGCAGTAAACGATGGGGGTGGTAAAACAATGGCACGTCTGCATATGGATGGGTTTGCTAATTAAAATGAGGAATATTATTTGTTTTTGCCCGACAAATGAGTGGTCTCCCAAGACCTGTGCAAGGTGAAGAGAGCACAGTGAGAGGGTGTTTTTTCCCCTTCACTTCCATTTCTCAAACTCATTCCACCTCCATTCACGGACCCCCACACTGAATAAATGTCCCCTTTTTAAAAGTCAAACGGAAGGTTGCGAGTCAATGGAGTAGTTTCTTAATGGATCCCACCTCCTGCTCCCCCCTACTCTCCCCCCTCCTCCCCCGACTTGTGCGAGGTAGCCTGTAGCCGGTGACTGTGAAGGAGTAGGGGCAATGCTTCATTTTGAGGTAATGACAGTCCCTGCAGATCTATGCAAATGCCAGCTGCTGCATTGGCTGCCGCTGTAAAAGATGGTAGCAATTAGACCTTGCACTTAAAACAAGGTGAGTCAGGACCTTTTAATGGTGCGCTGTTCCTCAGCCCGCGCACACGTGGTGGCTCATATTTTAGCTGGAGAACCGCCCAGCATGCGTCGCGCATGGAAAACCTCCTCGGGCTTAGCGCTGACATTCGGTGCCTTTGTCTAATGAAGTGAAGGTTTTTTTTATTCATTTGTTGTTCTTATGGGTATTATAGTAACACTAAAAGAAAAATGATTACAGCAAATTAGTAATGGCTAGTCAAATGCAAGGTCTGCAAAGAGATTTTGATGTTGAATGCTGAAAAACATTCATGCTTTTGAACTGAAACCCCTCCAGTCAATCTACAAAGCTTTCATTCAATTTTACGACCCCCAGTTATATGACAAGAATATACGTATACAGCAACTGCTTGAATGTGCACAAATAATTGTGCATTCAAGTATTTGCACAAGTGCTCATTGGGAAAAAAATTGACAAAGGGCAGATCAAACAGACTTCATTAAAAGTGAACCTTACAGCAATCGATTGGAGCTCCGGGTCTCCGCACAGCTGAGTGCACCATCCATCATGATGGAGTAGACCTCCGTCTCTCCTCCTAAACAAACCAACCCCCACCAGCCCAGCCTGTCGCATCTCTCTCCCCTCAAGAACTCCAGCCTCTCCTATTCCCCCACCACAGCACACCGCACAAAGGCCTACAGACTCCAAGGTTATCGGTCTTCTGATGTGTGTGTGTGTGTGTCATCTCAGGCCTTGGTGGTCACTGGGACAAACAGACAATGTTTGGACTGCAGCACCAGTGCTCGGGGACCTTGCACCGACAGCCTTGAGGATAGGGCTGACCCCCCAGCCCTGGCCTACCACCACCACCACCACCCAGAGGTCGGGGTGCAGTAAGAGTTGACCCTGACTAAAGGTCACAAAGGTTCAGAGGCCATGGCGGAGCTCACAGACACGTGGAAAACAATTAGAAAAGCTCCTGAAAATAGCTGGGCCCTCGTAATGTGCCCAAGGAGGGGCTGCTTCCTCTCTTACGGCTGTGATGTATTTATATGGCCAGAAAGCTGTTAATCAGAGTAAAGGTAACATAGACCAGTGCACACACACTCTCGCTCTAATAATTCCCTCAGTCATACTCTGTTTTGAATATGTGGCTGTCCCCTGTCTGTGGGCACAACGTTGGCATCTATTTCGGACAGGATTTTCATACGCACCTGCTCGAGCTGCTGGACAGTCAAACTAAAGCTGATGTTGTTTTCATTTTTTAAAAAACCTTAGCCAACCATTTCCCTTCCGACACAAAGAGGGGTTTATATTTTCACTTTCCCCTCTCTCTCCCTCTCTCTCGCTCATGCACAGAGGATTCACTGAAGCGCTCCGATGGCAGATGTGGAGGTCGCTGGTTTGGGCCTGGTTGTCGTTGGGTCCAGCGTTGCAGCTGCGGCGCTGTGATATTTTCATGATAAATGACATCCTTTCACCTGGCCAAGGCAAATAGATTATCTTGGCGCTTTCGCATTCGTAATGTACGACGCTCGGCCCCTTAATGAGTTGGAGTAAGTGAGCAGTCACCTGCAATATTCTGCCCATTCTGCTGGTAATTCTAGTGAAGTGGACATGTTTACACAATGTCCAACAACGCTTTAAATAAACATCTGCGTCAGCTCTTTCTCTGCTTTTCTACAGAAGTAGTTAATCGTTCTGCAGAAATGCACTCTGGCTTCTCTCTCACTCAAACTCTTTCTCTCTCTCTCTCTCTCTCTCTCTCTCTTCTAAGTCTCTGCTAACATTAGTGCTCTACATGACCACCCACATCTCACACAATAACCCTCACATTGTGGTGGTAAAGTAATACTGAAAAATATATATGTTTATACTTCTATGGTAAAGAGACGTTCATATCCATTTCCATCCTTACAGTATGTAGCCACAGAACAACATGGCAGTAGGTAGAAATGATTGATTAAACCGTGTTTATTTTCTTTGGGATGCTGGTGGAAGGAATAAATCAGTGAGAACAGCCATTGAATTGTGAGAAGACAAGTCATCTTCTCCACCTTCCTCTGAAAGTCTGTCTTTTCTTTAACCCGAGTACTTTATAGACAACAAAACACAGTTGCCACATCCTCTTGACTTTTATGAAAACACCATAAAATGTACCAGTACTCCTTCATGGCACCAATTTCCGTTTAGCTCAGTCAATATTGTTTGTCTCTGTGTGGCCTTCACTCCTCGAACAGCTTGTCCATCAGGGGAGGTGAACGTGTGCCCCAATACTTTCAGATCTCTCAGCCTGGCGATCGTGGATTAATGCCCGTGTAGTTATCGGCACTTGCCATGTAACTCAGTCAGTGGCCATTCGCCCAGAGCTAGTGCCAGCTCTGGTGTGTTCTCCTCATGCCCTTGTGCCCAGGTCAGCTGAGATGGCATTGGCATTGTGCACTAATCATGCCCTGGGTCGTCTGTTAGCAAGGATTTGGGAGCATGGGGAAGGTGTGGGCTGGGCAGCACACATGACTAAACAATGGGTGTGAGCAGCAGAGAAGAGGAGAGATGGGGGGGGCAGGGCAGTCCTGTGCCTTCATGCTGACTGACATGCCTCCACTGGCAGCCTGGCAGATCGCTGCGGTGAGCGCCGTCTATCAGGCGAGAGGAGGAGGGTAGGAGCGTAGGAGCCCCCTAGAACAAACACGGCCCCTCTTTACTGCCCATGGAGACGCGGGGCCCGAGCCCGAGTCACACGCTGAAATAAATACAGAAAAAAAATAAGTGCATTTATTTGTTCTGCTCGGCTGAATTAAAGGGAGCCGTCATGCGTCAAACGCAAAGGTCATCATGTGGCCGTTCGGCGGGGGAAAATCTCCTGGAGACGATCCAGATCCCTTATTTGAATAAGCAACGGAGCAGGATTACAGGCTCCAGCCTTCGGGGGCTGGTGCGCCCGCGGTGAGCTGCTTTGGCAACTCTCGATCTCTCAGCTGGGGAAATCGGAGCGCGTCGCGAGCGCATCTGAACACCATGAATGCATTATATCCCCCTTCCATTAGCATGCGTGCTCGTATGGATAATGCATATGAGACACACGCACGCAACCCATTTCATTTCCTCTCCTATGCATCCTTCACATTTTAGATTCAATGCATCCTCTTATTTTAGATTGCTCCCTCTCTCTTCTTCCCCCTCTAGAATTTTGTTTGCCAGTGAATTTCGAATGGAGTGCCTGTGGTATGTGAAGTGTGATGCTGCGATAAGAAACAATAGGCAGACGGTTGGGGGAGGTGTGCTGGTGCAATGGAGGGGGGGGATAAACCTGGAGCCTGACACATACGTGAGAGGCAGCAGCAGTGGCAGTGGAGGAGGAGGAATCAGTGCAGCTCTCACAGCAGTGGTGCGACAGCAGGGCCATGTGGCAGCACAGGGGTCCTTCAGGGCAGGGTGACCTTGCCGAACGCCTGCTCGGCCGGCCAGCCAGCCAGCCAACCAACCGCCCGCCCGCCATCACCACACGCAACAACAGGCTGTCACGGTAAAACGCTACGCCCGTCGGCTAGATGCGTCAGCCAAAAACGTTCCGGATTCACCATCCCTGGTTTCTTGCTCCCCTCAGTTCTGCGGACACGCTGATAGGTGTGAGCCAGGTCGAGTGGCCTCGTATTGGCCTTGCCACTTTGTTTGCCCTCCCAGACTGAGCGTTAGCACGTGCAGCGTATAGATTAAGCCGGGAGCTGTCAGAACTAATTGAAAGTAATAGGGGTAGGCGTTATTGGATTAGCGCACAAGACATTGATACTGTAAGGGAGAAACAGTTGGCCAGCGACTGAGGAATATTAAAATTGGCAGTGCCTGCTTCCAAAAATGGACCGTGAAAGTCTTAGGGTGTATTAGCGAATGGGGAAGACAATTCGTTGCAGATTGTTTAGGCCTACTTTGATCATCACTGCCTGCTCAAGCATGATACAAATGCTTGAAAAATATGATATAATGGTGAATTATGACAAAATTCACCTCCAGCACAAATACATCAAATATCTTGAATTTTCAGAATCTATCCCTGTAGCTTCACAAAATAGCTTAATAATAAATGCAATATAAAAGTATTACTTGTCTGTAATTGAAGTTTCACTGTTTTCTTCACAAAATGTAAATATAAAATCTGACACACATAATTTGGTTTAAATATTGTGTGTGCCTCGTAGCCTACTGTGCAAACTCCTTGACATCTACTAACCTAAAGCACAGTGCAGTATGCTTTTGAGAAAAGCTACCTAAACCTACATGCTACATAGCTACATGCTACATACATGCTGCTATTTCCCCCTCTTTCCGCACCTGACCGGTTGGCCAGTGGCACACTGCATCACCGTACAGTGACAGGTGGCGGCCAACCTAAGAACCTCTAAGAGATGTCAAGGGTGGACAGGGGTTGGGAGAGATCCTCCTTCAGCGCGGTCGTGCACAACTATTACTGGTCCTACCACTGGGGAATCAAGCACCGAGACGAAGGATAGAAGAAATATGGTCACATTTGAACAGATCATAAAACAAGCATCATAAACATGGTACCAGTCATTCTAATCAGCTGTTTCAGTGATTTATGCCAGAGAAAAAAGGAACTCATCCATGTAGTCAGAGTTACAGGATTTTAAAAATCTCTTCTCTTTACAGAGAAGGCAAATGGGATTCATTTATATCACCATGGCTACCAACATATTTAAACTCACCTTGGGGACACGAGTTGAGAGTATAATGTGGCTAGGCCCCCTCTAATGTCTCTTATTGAAAACAGGTGAGATACAATATATTTTCCCCTTTTCAAGACAGCACATTAAAGGTAAATTGTTAGTAGATAATAGTCTGTGTTCAATCTTGTTGTTCTTTGTATTAGAAAAATGCCCCTTCTGCCTTTGAAAAAAAAATGAGACTGGAGGGCAGATTGTGCACAATAACAAAATCTAAAGTCTGTGTGTGTGTGTATCGGGGGTGCAATTTGGATGGAGTACAGTAATAACATGATAAATTATGGCACATTTTCTTCAGGGGACATTGCTTGAGGAAATGTACTAAAACGCCCAGGGGAACTGGAAGTCATCAATCATGGCGCCGCGCCGCAGCTATTGTGGTGGCCCTGAGGAACTGGCTTTGCACAGCAGCCAGCGTCTAATAGTGACACAGAATGCAGGCCCCCCCTCGGGGAGAGACCAGCCACTCGCCTGCTAAGAAAACAGAGCAGGAGAGGGGATCAAGGTTTGTTTTCCCTCTCTACTGCGCGTTTCTGGGTCATTATGTATTGCGCCCGGGCGGGTGAAATATCAACGTCCTTGGCTACAGGATCTTCGTCCCCTCCCTGAAAATGACAGATCTCATTATAAGATAAAAGTGACAAAGATAGCTCATAATGCTTCAGAGAAATGTAAAACCATTAGCAGGTCATTGTCATAGTTCTAATGTGTCCCTTTAAGCGGCTTAGTGAACTGGTGGTGAAGAGTGATATAAGGATTAACCTATAAGGGAGTTTACTGAGCAGTTGAGCTGGCATTGATGAAATTTCGATGTGTAGCGGTATCTTTCAAGGCACCAAAGAGGCGCAACATAGCACTAGAGGCCTTGGCAAAAAAGAGGGGTCCGGGTGGGGGTGGGGACAGGGGGGTCAGGGAGTTGGCCGTAAATCTGCCACCATGCATGTGAAGGATGACACAAAGTGAAATTGGGTGCTTCGGGAATTTCCGAAAGCGGTTTGATGTCCTTTAAAGCTACTTTTTTTTTTTTGGAGAGGGGCACACAAACTTAATGGGGGAAGCAACTCTAGTAGAGACTCATTGCTCATGGCTGGCGACAGCACGGGGGAATTGTCTGCCATTAGTCTGAACATTACATTTACATTACGTGGAATTTATGGTAGTCGACATCACGTTAATTTTGTACCATTTGTGCACGTAATTAAGTTCTGACCTACGAAGCAAACAGTTTGCCTTTGCATAGATGATAGTGCCCAGTCAATTACGAGTTGGCAGCGGCTCTGGTTTGAATGGTAGAAATGACTGCAGCGTCCCACTGACAGCACATGAAGCCTGTAACATGGTTATTTATGGACTCTTTGTTTTATCAGAGCAGAGAGGGAGAAGCTCCGCAGTCATTAATATAGATTTGCCTTTGCTCTGTGCTTTTCGGGTGCCTGCGTTTTAAACACTGGTGATGATTAATTACCCAACCATATCAATCATTATATTAACTCTGACTGTGTCTTTAACACATTAGAAAACGGTGCTCATTAGCAAGGGGGAAATTAGCTGTTGTGAAGACCCATTCATGCGTGTGTGTGTGTGTGTGTATGTGTGTTTGTCTGCACAAAGTAGTAAGGTTTGGGGTTGCTTGAAGAGGACTGCCATCTTTAGAAGTGTGCTTATCACTTTTTTCATCTCTTGAGGAAACATTGGCTTGAAATTTAATCATGCGATTTTCGCACCTTCCGCACGCATCGACTGCATCCAAAATAACTGACGCTAGCCAAATGGCAACGCCATGGCAAGCTGCGAGCAAACCAAAGCATACTGCTAAGTTTGTGAATGCAAGCGTAAACTCATATCCAGAGCAATCTTGGTGTATAACTGTTTCAATAACATACAAAAGCAATACAGTGTTGGTGTCATATGATAAAACCCTTTTTAGTAGGCATACATTCACCATTATTAGCTTAGCAGTAATGACACATCTGAGAGTCTATAGACAGTTGCCATCGCGATAGCAATCAACCACGTTAGACCTAAATATTCCCAAGGTGGTAGGCATATTAGTGTGTCTCTGTTGCGTTTATGTTGTCATGCCTCAGCAGGTATTATCAAAGCCCCTTTGATTACATTTTCATATGACCTTGACCTTACAGGGTGTTGCAATCAATACAATGGCTAATAGCATCCAAGTAATTGCCACAGAAATAATTATTTCACAGCCTTTGCATCTTTTCACCCATTTATTTCTCTGGCAGATGGAGGAACTAAAGACCTTGTAGAGAAGATGGATTTGATGAATTAAAGCCCAAGATGCAAATGTAGATTTCTGTAATTACATTTTCTGATCATAATGGTTTTTCCACCCAATAAAGCTGCCACCTTTCCTTTAGCGGCATTTTGATGATGGATATGTGACAAAAATAAATGGAGAAAGACATTTTTTCTTTAAAGATCACCTTGATACTGAAATACAGAGTGTAAGAAAACTGTGGATAAAGTACTTTGAATAACAAACCATTATAAACGTCTTCAGAACAAAATAGCTAGATGGCAAAAACAGTTTGATGATGCAGAATGTTCATTATATTCTGGTGACACACATGAAACATTCCTTCATTCCAGAACCTGGCTCAAGACCATTTTAATAGGTCTTTGTATTTGCCTTGCAGACTCCAGCTTTTGTATACAATTTGTATTGTTCTAGTTAAGATTGCGAGATGTGAGTTGCTATCGTGCCATATCATTTATACCATTAAAATTCTTCCGTTTATCTTCTCCTATTAACTCTGTGTAAAAAAAAATACAGATTTGATTATGCTAATAAACCATCTTTCCAGGCATGGTAATAGTGGAGCAGTTCAAAGTCATTATGGTATGAAAAATATCCATTTGCACCCTCACACACATGCAAACGCAGGCAAAGTGCACATTGTTTAATGGTATTGATCAAGGTCTGGTGAGCTCCAGGGTTCGTTCTCATTATGTGCGTCTTATTCATGGTTTCTTGGGTAATGATGCCCACAAAGCAATTACCCAGTCCCATTTGTGTGATCCAAAGGAAGGAAAAACACAATGAGGAGAAGATGTTGTAGACCAGAGAGAAATGTGATGTTGTGTCCCTTTCCTGGGCACTTCTGCAGTGGTACATGGCCAAAGCGCATCATCAATGATACAACAATTAGGTTTCGAGAAGAAATTGATTTATAAAGAAAATTTTATAATACAGTATATAGAGTGGGTTGCTTTAGTTACATAGATTTAACATTGTATTAGGACACATGCTAACAGTGCCTCTCTAGCATTTGTTCAGCTGCTTCTTCTTTTTTCGATTCCCTACCTCGGCAACCACTCAGACACACATCCCTGGCCTATGTGAGAATGGCCTACGTGCTTCATCGAGCGCCTCAAGATTTGTTCCCTGCTACAAATGTGCAACAGCTGGAGTGCTGCAGAATGAATGTAAACTTTGTATATATAATTTGGTGACAAGTCAGGCTTAATCATGCTCCACTCTGCCTGAACAGAGGAGGAGGAGGAGGATAGGGGGAGAGAGACAGAGAGAGAGAGAGAGAGAGAGAGAGAGAGAAGCACAGGAAGGTGGCATATGGGGGCTGAACGGGGGAACAGGCAGCGGGCAGACTCGCTCGCTCGCTACTGTTGACGAGGATTAACATGCAAGCAGCAGACAGCGGCACAGCCCCTTGCGCTCTCCAGCAAACAAGCCGGGCAGAGGCAGCGGGACTGCCAAGCTGACGGCAGTGCCAGTCATCCTCCGAGCCACACTCATCCTGTTAGCACGATGCCACGTCCACCTCCCCTAGCGACCGCCGGTGGATCCCATGTGCTATTTGTTTAGGTCTTTTTTTTTGTTGGTTCATACTGGAAGAGCTTAGGCATGAGCGATAAGGACTAAGCTACTCAGCTACAAGTGTCCTGACTATTTGCCAGGCGTCCCCATTAGGCCAGAATGGGAGTATGTGTGTGTTCCATTAGAGGGACACAGTTAAACATACACAGTTATTTCACTGAATGATTTTGGCATCAATCTCCAAGCAGCATTGATACCTCACTCTTGTGTTACAAACAGGATGCTGTCTGGTTGTCCAAACGGCAGAGTGAAGTAATTGGAGATGTGTTTGCGAGCATGGTGGTGGCGGCGGCGGCGCGCGTGTTCTGGCCGTGCTTCTGGCACTGGGAGAACCAGGGGGCTGCCGAGAGTGCTGTGTGCGCTGGCAAGACCAGCTTGTGTCTGCCGGCGTGCCACACGAGCCGCTGGCTCCAGCTGGTGCTCTCCAGGCGTCCAGCTGCAGGGGGAAGGCGGCCCGGGAGCGGAGAGAGACTGCACCCCTTGTTCTCGTGGCGGCGAGCGAGCGAACGAGCGAGCGGTGGCGAGCAGCTGATTCGCTGTGTCAAGGACAGGCAGCGCGACGCGGTGAGACCCCGCTCCACGCCGGCCGTTCGCCGACCACTGTGCCTGGCTCGGCGCCGCCGCTGCCGTCGTGCACACAAAACCGCATGGTCCCAGACAAAGAATATTGCCTCAGTTGGGACAGAGCGCTCGTTTCAGAGCAGAATGGACTGCAGAATGTCTTCATTTGTGGGGGCCGGGGGGACACATTAGAATCTTAATTTCTCACACAAACTTTTTATTGATGGACCTCCAACCAACACCTGATTCCTTCCTCCTCCACCTGATCTCCTTATTGTCCGTTCGACAATAGTTTGATCAGTCTGCCTAAGAATGTGGCATGGCCTAGGGATAAAATGGATGAAGCATGTGAAGTTGCAGCAAATGGGAAAACTTCTTGGAGACTCACTTCAAACATATGGAGACCAAACTTTTGTTTGGATTCCAACTTAAATATGCTGTGCGTGCTTTTGTGTAAAAATAAACGTGTAAAGCAGAGGGAGAGGGGAGAAAGACAGCAGGGCGAATGGTGATAAGAGTATGCGTGTTTGCGTGAGTTTGTGTGAGAGAGTGTGTGTGTGTGTGTGTGTGTCTCTTTCTGTTGTCGTGATGCATTATACTTTCTCCTTGGGAACACATGGCAAGGTATTTACCAAGCCATCTGCTAAAACTGCCTGGCTAAATCTATCTATCTGCTGTTTGGTTGCTAAGGAAATGGATACTTTGGCGAATCGGGTGGTCGGTATTGTGCGGCGGCTCACCTGTCAGCGTTGGAGGCCCCGTATGTTCAATTGTCATCAATTTAGACGGGGAAGCGGAGTACTGACCCACGAGACGGTGGTGGGAGATGATATGCACAAGTCCCTCTGGACCGTGGGAGGTGGACAGTACAGGCTGTTCCTCACTCTCCGTCTCTCTCGGCGTGCAGTTGTTTCATTACAATCGCAAAAAGACCAAGCTTCAGTGCATACACTTCAGAGCGACGCAGAGATCGTGGAGGAAATCCCCATACAAGAGCTGCCCACAGGCATGGTTCTCAGGGTCAGCTGTGAGGTTGGGGGTCAATGTCCTCGTGTGCTTGTACATCAACCATTATAGTGCAGAGCACCTGTTAAATTACCCACGAATCCAAAGCAAATGTCTTTGACGCTTATGAGGAAGCTTTCATATGTTGTGTGAACCGCTAACATAACATTTATCCAAACCTGTGCCCCCCCTCCATTGGAGCCGATGTACAACAGCAACTGAACGCCATTCATTAAACATCTGCAGCCCTTATGTATGCAAATGATTTATGTGGGTGAGATTCTTCCTCCTGCACCATTTGCCAGGTAACTGTCACTTACCTGCCGATTATTCACCATCTTTACATTACTGTGAATTTGAATTGGGCAATGTAACGGGTGCAGGGAGTGCCTGGCAAACACAAGGTGCTTTGCATCAGGGCCGATAGCATGTGAGAGAGATGCAAAACCAAGAGGCCGGTGTCATTTGCGCGTTCGTGGCATGTCATCCCAGAGGCTATGTCAACAGGCAGGTGCACCTGCCAAGATAAATGTCCACGGTCTTTTGCCTACAACTGTCCTGCCAGTCACACCTGTGTGAGTTATACCTTGGAAAATACTATGATTGTTCCAGGTACATGCACACAGAAGAACAGGAGCACGACCCGTCACGAGAACTTCGGTCATCCATGTCTCAGCTAATTGCTGAATTAATTTCTGGAGGCTTTCCACATTTATGTCACGGCATAATCATGAACCGTTTCTTTGACATAATGTTAGAGTTGGTAGTCCAGATAACATGCCTGCACTGGATCGGTAGCCTCACTCTGGCATTGTGCTGTGACACAGGCGAGAGCTGGAGATGTGCTGCCGGGTGAGGGCCCTTTGAGAAGGGTCGTGACCTCGCCAGCACTGCTTTGTCATATTCGTCCGTGCCGGTGACAAGTATGAGGGGTCTCTCGGAGGGCACGGCTGCGGTCATAAATCAGGGGAGAGAGATCGTGGGACGAGGTGTCCTCTCGCTCCCGCTGCCCAAGGCCCTGCCCTAGATTCAGGGAGATGGGGAAATCATATTAACAAAGGCACCAGGCCTGGCGCGTGCCACTGAGGCACTGATGAAAGATTAGACGAGAGGAAAGAGGTTTTTTCTGTTCTTCTGTGCTCAGAGTTCTCAAAGTTTCTCTCAAAGTTGGTCAACTTGTCATTCACAGGTTTCACAGCAAGAACATGACCTCATTTCTACTGACCCCCCCTCCCCGCCCCCTTAAAATGGCCCAGTGGTAACTGGATTTATACTGAGACAAAAGCTTCATCATTACAGGACATATTGTCAAATAATGAAGATGGGTAGTAGGTTTCCCCTCTCACCCTTAAACAAACAGATCATACAGAATTCCCCTGTATGAACACAACCCCATCTGAACCAAACTTAAATCAGAACCCTGAGCAACCAACCAGAACAAAGGAACTTCTTAATTTTCTAACACGGAATACATTATTGCTGAGTGGCGGGGGTATTGCAAGGGGCCGAGGCTGCGGCTGGACACCTGGGATTCTCCGCGTTGTTTGATCTGGCCCTTTTCAAGCACTCCGATCATCCAGCTAAATTGCATCTAATGGACAGGGCCCTGCCACTCGGAAACAGAGACGCGGGGGGAACAATTTGCCCGTGCGTGCACACCTGTCCTTTGTAGTTCAGAGGCGCATTGTGCCATCCTCGCCGGCCGCATTACTCTCGATTCACAAACAGCACTCAGCGCGGCGGCCAGAGTGCACCGGGGCCATTTAGGGGCTGAATGAGCCGGGGACGCTATTAGCCCCCGGAGTCTGGGTCCTCTCCTCCGCCAGAACAATGCCAAGGGACGGAGGAGGAAGGGGGGATGTGGGATGAGGGGATGGGTGGTTTCGAGGGAGGGATGCATTGCTGCACCTGTCCTTTCAATGGAATCCCCCCACATACAGGCGTGCATGATGTATGGGACACACTTTATCCATGTGCAGCAAGGCTCTGTGAATGGCTCAAACAAGCAAATGGAGACCTATCCATTGTACAGTGTGTCAGGATGATTTATCAAAGTGATTCCCTGGGCCTGGGCCTATGCATAATGATGAAAACAGTTAGTATACACATGTTTGTGGGCAGACCATAACCTGCGTTGGATTCATGCCCCATTATAGCCGTGCGGTAAGTATTTGGACACAACATGATCAGATGTATTTCCCAGTTGTAACTTATATAGCCTAATGACGGTACCACCTGTACCAAACAAAGTTATTCTAGAGCTGCCTTTAAACTTCTTTCTCTTTTCAACCTACTTTTTAGACTGACATTTATCCACTAATTTTGTCTGGCCTGGCATTTACTTAATTAAGAATACTAATAAATGAGCAGCGCACACTCCGCTATGATTACATGATCAGTGGGCAATTTAGCGTTAATTTACTAGCTGTGCCTGACCTTCAGCTGGATTCACCACTGTCCTTATTTTTGTGTTGGAGGGAAATGTCACAGCATTTTCACCATGTTATTACAGATTTAGCAGCAAAGCTTATCTCTGGCATCAGCTAAGATAGATAGGGTCTGCTATACTAGCTTCCATGGCTATACCAGAGAAAAACATTTCCAAGTTCTCCATCTAGAAATTGCTCCCATACTTATAGGCGGTATTTAGGATGACATTTTTTATTTTTATCCATATTTTCAATACTTTTTTTAAATTCCTTTGGAGAGGACAATTACTGTGGCAGTGCTGCCTGTGTGTTAGCGAGCAGGTGGCTTGAGTGGGATAGTGCGCACATTCCACTCTCTGATTCCAGCTTCATCCTCAGTGTCCTTCACAAGTCCTCGCCGTCACATATTGTCGGCGGCTGAGAGACGTGGCGGAGCATCGCCGCCTGTGCGTCTTGCGTTACTTTTTCGAGCACAGTACGTCGTGACTGCAAACAGATTGTTCCGAACAGGCTCTCTGCATCCACAAGAATTTAATGGCACGGCACTCATTTGAGAAGAGATTTTCAAAGCATATGAACAGAGCTTCAGTGATGATTTTCTGGAAATTTATGGAGGAGCTATGGGCTGGGGAATGAAAACATCCTTATCATTCACATCCGACAGTCGTATAAATTACTTTGCATTAAGTCTTAACGCAGCACATCTGTGGTGGTGGCTCTATCAGTGACAAGCAGGGGTGAGCAGGAGGCTTCCTGACCTGCTTTACAGCCTGCTCATTACACAGAATGGAGCTTGAATTTTTAATGGAGACGACCAGGGAGGCTGACAGAGAGCTGTCGAGATGTCATTCACCGTGAAACGTGATGGATGCCCCCGGGCACATGCAGGCAACAGACAGACAGACAGACACAAACACACACACACACACTACTTAGATGCGCACACAAACACAGTCAGTCAGACACACTCACACACATACCTTGGAGGACAGTGGAGGCCAAGTGCCTGAATAATATATAACAGGAACTCTCGTCTCAGGTGTCCGGCCCATGGGTCTGTGACATGGCTCTGATAGACAGAAATTCCATCACATCTTTACATTGCCTTATAAAGAGCAATGTGCTACATTCATACACAGGCGTACGGTCATAATGGTGTGTAAATATCCATGTCTCAAATGCGCCACTTATACTATTCTACCACTTCTATTCTATTAACCTCAAAAACATACCCATTCCCTCCTCATATTACATATCTCAAATCAGTTGTTCATTGTGTGCTCTCCTAATACACCTGTCAATTAAAATGAGGCAACGATAACCACATTGGAGTGTATGTTACAGTGCTTTGGTAACACTATAGAAACTATAGGCTGTCTGGGTTGTGTAATGAGCTGCCAACGCTTTTGATGTTGGGCTCTTCTGCACATGCACCGTATGCATGGCTAATCTGCTTAAACAAGGTAAGGGATCCCCTCACATTGAGGGCGTCCTCTAATGAGAATCTAGCAAGTATCCGGTTCTCATTCTGCTTGCTAGGAACA
The DNA here is from genome assembly GCF_017589495.1 of Alosa alosa. Classification (NCBI taxonomy): domain Eukaryota; kingdom Metazoa; phylum Chordata; class Actinopteri; order Clupeiformes; family Clupeidae; genus Alosa; species Alosa alosa. Next base: position 23,943,394 of record NC_063207.1, read on the forward strand.
TTGAGAACATAGCCAGCTGACTCACCAGTGTCGATGTCGGATGGAACATGTGGTACACAGGATTGCACGGTTCTCAACTGGTATGCAGAAGCTGTGTGGATGAAGCGTGCAGAACATTTAGAAAATAATGATGATGAAAGTCTGCCACAGAATGTATGCTGTAGGGTCTGTTCATGAAAGTACTTATTCGGCTAAATGTTTCTAAATGCTTCCCTATCTGGACAAAGAGATGTGTTAAAAAACAACTCAAGTTGTGTTGTTTTCATTGCAAGTTGTGTTATTTTCAGCACATAAAAAGGAAACAACACAAACTGTGTTGTCCCTGTCTGGACACAGAGATGTGTTAAAAACAATGCAAGTGATGGGTTTTAAAACACATTTGTTTTAAGAGTGTACAGAGACATATTGAATTTACCTCCGTTTTCTACAGCTATGGATGTCATGAATTTATTATTTAACAGCAGTACTACTGTCATTGATTCAGTCATTGATGGTTTATTATTATTGGTAAGTTGTCCATCGTTCAACGTGGAGCAATAGATCCATTCCCTTTGAAGAAGCATTAACTCAACCAGGAAGACTTCTTCTATATTATTTGTAGCTGCTGTTATAATTTCTGCAGATATCAATAAATAAATAAATCCAGTATTAAATTACAAGTAAGTATATGTATTACTATTGGCATTGATGTCTACCACTGAGTGACCATGACCCTCCCATATGGGTATCGTATACCAACTGTACTCCGATCCGTTCACCAGTGGAAATTCATACTCCACATTTGACCCTGGCATATCCCCAGTAAGTTGTAGCAACACCCATGAATTAACAATAGGCCACAGTAGAGCCATGGAGATGGCTGTGGGCCACACGGAGCCTAATTTGGTCAGGGTTCATCGAAGGCCATTGACATGCTTACTGTGTAAGATCAAGGAGGTTAGGATTGCTGCCAGATAGGCGTCTTGTAAACGGATATGGCGTTTCATGCTGCGTTGCCTTCCACAGGCACCACATTACCAGCTACTTCTGCCTACCAGCAAGTTCCGCCACATGTCGGTGTGTGGCAGGCAAGCACTCTCATTTTAAAGAGCGTCTTGGAGTAACGATGTTGGCACTAAAGAAATATTGCTGGTGTTGAAAGAGTGCAGGTTTCCCTTTATGAGCGAGACTTTAGGTGTGCTACTGCAGCCTTGGCTGTGTGAAGAGAGCTTTATTGTCATCTAATGAGTTGCAGGATTTAATGTGTTTTTAGGGATGGCACAAGTGCTGAAATGAACAACATTTGAACAACAGATATGATACAAGGATACAAGGAAGTTTATTGTCACATGCATATAGTTACTGGAAGTAAGAAATGCAGTGAAATTATGTCAGCCTATGAGAGACACAAGATGCGTCAAACAGACTATAACAGCATTTCTTGGGAGGGCAAATAAGTGATTGAAGATGAACTTCATGAACCTCTTATATCATTTGACTGTGAATGACATTTCAAGCTTGACCAAAAGTGGCTTTGAATAGCATTAGAAGTCTTAAAGCTCTGGAAATCTGATGTAATCAATTTGTAGTTGAAGTGTGCGCTGACCACTAACACTAATCCCATTGAAATTCTTGAAGGGAGCAGTTCTTGTGCAAGTGACCTTATCACTCTTGTAATGTTGTTATACTTGTATAAAAAGTCACATGGATGGAGATTTGCCATGTTATCACAAAATTATGCATTAAGTGTGTGTTTGTGTGTGAAAGTGAGTGTGTGTGTGTGTGTGTGTGTGTGTGTAACGGGCTGACACGGGATATCCTCTAATCCTCCATATAGAGGAATAGAGGATATCCTGTTTCCTCTTCTGTCACACTGACTGAGGATTCCCTGAATTCTACAAATAATATAATTAGGAAATTCCTGTGTGCATTCTGTATGTTCCTCAAATGCCAAGAGTACCAGAGAAGGAAATCAACTGGAGCAAATAACAGATGTAACCATTTCCACATGATGTTATGCTGAAAAGGGATGTGAAATGTGCAATGTCCTCTTTCTGTATGTGTGTGTGTGTGTGCGTGCGTGTGTGCGTGCGAGTGTATGACTTCAGGGACAACCAGAGGTTAAGGGACTTAGTCAGGACTGTGTGCATTCTAATGAGGACCATGTGTGGTCCAGGGCCTTTGGCATTGCGAGTGTGTATGCGTGTGTGCATGTGTTTATATCATTAGGGCAGCATTTACATACAGTACATCAGCAAAACGTGCATGTATATATAAATCTGTGTGTGTGTCTGTGTGTGTGAGTGTGTGCATGCTTGTATATGAGCGCAAGAGTACCTGAATAATAGTCCAATAAGAGACTTGAATCTATTTGGAAGCAGGCATATCACATCTGAAAAAGCTGAGTGTATATGTGAGAATGCAATGTGTGAGTGTGTATTTGTGAGAGAGAGAGAGTCTATGGGTGCACATATGTGTGCCTGCGCGTGATTGTGTGTGTGTGGTACATGGCGATAACTGTGCCGATTGAGCTGTAAGCGGAGCTGCCCATTGACCGAGGGGACGGAGCAGTGGCTCTCCCCTCCCTGGCAGGTGCGGCGGGGAGGCTGGGAGAGTGAGCGTGGCGTGGCGTGGCATGGTGCGGCGCGGACAGGACACAGCTGTCAGAACAGGGCCTCCATTATCTGGCGCTGCCTATTGATTCACCCTGTGGGATGTTTCCTATCTGACTGAGCTCATTTGCAGAGCGCATTTGCATGGCTAGGAGCGGAGATCGATAGCCAGAGGTGTTCCGGGCTCCTTTTAATGGTCTCTTCTTCGATCAGCGGGGACCGCCCCAACAGAGGGGATCCGTTTCCTCTAATTATAGTGTATTTTAATGGGGAAGGGACCCATAAAGGATATCGCGGCGGCTAATGCAAGTGGGTTGGCTGCGGAACAGGAACGAATCAGAGCCTGTCAGAGGGACTAACAAATGGGGTCATTTTGTAATATTTGGACCACAAGTTGAGATTGTCAAGCCAAAACTCCTACATGGTATACAGTACGATCGGGCAGTTGTATGAGAGATAATTCGCTCGTCATATCCATCTGACATGTTTGGAATATCTTTTGCTATGGATAGCCATTACAAGAGCAAAATTTAAAGTGGAGCACATGGATTGTTTTATGATGTTTGTTTAGACATTCTTCAGTTACTCAAAGACATTGCTGGCCTTGATTAAAAGGTCCTGTAAGGAGTTGAGAGATCCAAATCGCTTGTGGTGCAATAGAATAAAAATCCAAAATCCAAACAAAAGGTAAATAATTTATAAATCTTGCACGGCTAAACATGTCATATTCACAACCCATTCTCATCGAGCTCATGAACAAGTCCCTCTTGTGAATAAGACAGTTCATGTTAATAAGGGCTAATGTATTCCCTAGTGTAGATTTAGACAGTGAGGATGCTGTTTATTGGAGGGTGCCATTTATTGGGGCTGCATGCTCAGTTGTTGTTTTTTTCTTGCTGACTTCTCGGTCTGCTCATTAGGTTAGGATGGAGAGGACAGACAGACAGACAGACAAACAAAGAGACAGACAGACCGACCAACAGACAGACATGTTTCGTTCAGGCCACACGGCTGTCTCCTCTCTCCAGCTCTTCCCTAATCAGCTCTGGGAAAGGAGGCAGAGCTAAGGTGGGGAATGGTTGGGGTGTTGGGGGGTGTGAGAGTGCAAAACATAATGAATAAATAACATTCCCTAATCCCGCGCAGGAAACATCTTTTCATATGAAAATCTCCAGGTTTTATCTCACGATCCGAACATTGTCAATCCAAAAGCAGGGAAAGCTCTGAGTAAATGTCCCAGTAATCTTGGCTTAATCTGCCTCCGCCTACTGCGTAAATACCCCTGAATGTGCATCTGCTTGCAGATTTCTTGTTATATGTGTATTTTAATCAGAATAGATTGTCTTTAAATACCATTGTAATATTCCTTGTGTTTTTCTTGAGCGCGGTGAGCGACTTCGGGCCCCGTTTAGGAATATTCTTGAGGGGAATGCGTGCTTGGCTTGGCTGTATCTAATTTGGAAATTACAGTGTTTATGGCTAAGAATAAAAGCCTGGGTTTTATAGCTGCGAGCCGCAGTCTGTGCCTGCCGCCTTCAGTCCTACTGTATTGTTGTTTGTCGGGGGTGGGGAGGTGGAACCAAGGGGTGTGGTGGTGAGAAAGAGAAGAGAGAGAAACAGACAGAGAGCAAGAGAGAGAGAGAGAGAGGGAGTGAGCATTCAGAGGCCTTTCTTTCTGCTGGAATGGCCCTGATGTGATAAGTACTGTTTTAGGCTGGCGAATGCATGCTCGCCTCCCATGTTTATGTTTCTCCCCATCTCTGTCCTTCCCTCTCACACTCTCTCTCTCTCTCTCTCTCTCTCTCTCTCTCTATTTATCTCTTCATCTCTCTCTCCTCTCTCTTACAGTCTCTACATCTATTGTTCAACATTTGGGGGCTCATGCGGAGCTGGCCATCGGAGAAGCCAGAATTAGTTGCACTGTAGTGTAGCTCTCCTCGGGCTCTTCGTCCACTCTCTCCTCTGCATGGAGCTGTGCACATGATAGCAAGCAGATGTTGCTCAGATTACGCATCGCATGGACCGACCTCTCCCTCTCACTGCCCAGCCCAGTCCAGTCCAGCCCAACGGCCTACCCAACCAAGCCGCCAATGCAAGCACAACCCACCCACCCACCCACCTCCCTCCCCTCCTCCGGCAGCCTCCTTAGCACCAGCGCTCCGGCGCTTTTCCTGGCAGCGGCAGTGGAATCAGTGGGCCCAGTGGAGCTGACCCCAGCGCGCTTGTGGGGGCACTACCCGAGGACTGAGGGTCTGGACGAGGCGAGGGGGTGGGGGGGACAGACCATGATGTCAGTGGGGGGAAATGAATAGGTCACATGTGGCTGTGGAGAATATATGTGTGTGTGTGTGTGTGTGTGTGTGTGTGTGTGTGTGTGTGTGTGTGTGTGACTGTGCGTACGCATGTTGATTAATAGGTCACATGTGGCTGTTGTGAATGCGTGTGCTGGAGTGTGAGGAAATCAATTGATGGTTTTCAGGCTGGAGCAAACAGTGGAGAAAGGGGGGGGGGGGGCAGACAGTGAACATCCAATGTTGACTGCGCCACACCCACACACACAAAACACCGCAGGATGAAGAGCCGTCTCTGAATCGTGGGGTTTCTGGAAGAGATTGCAAGATATCCTTGTACTTCTACATATTATTTGGGATGGGAATACTGGATATTAGCTGGTGCCTGGAAACCGAACGTTGCATTCCACTATGCACCACACAAGGCTATTACAGCAGTAAATGAAACACGTTGAGACAGCGGAGGCAGACAATGTGACGCTCTTTAGAAGTGACACAGACTCTAATCCCTGCCTGAGGGTGTAGCAAGAGGAAAAAAGAAATGTGTGGCAGCCATTGCTGCTGCTTTTTTTCAAGTGCATATCTCTGCAGGGAGATGGTAGAACGTGTGTGTGTGTGTGTGTATATATATATGTGTTTGTGTGTGTGTGTGTGTGTGTGGAGAGAGGAAGGCAGTCGGCGATAAGAACAGAACAGTGAGCCGGAGCGTCGGACAAGGACGAGGTGCACACAGACTGCCGAGTGACGCGGCTGTCACCAGCCTCTCCCCCGATCTGGGATCCAGAGCGCCAGATCCAGCCGCCCTGTCGGAGAGATAGCACTGCCAGGCCCCAGTGATCCGGAGGCGACGGCGACAACAGAGGCAGTGATGGCGGCGGCGGCGAAGGCCGTGGCGACAGTGGCAGCGTTATCGGCTCGTGCCAGCGGCATCCTTAGGAGCTCAGATCCCTAATCTGGGCACCGCGTCCCCGTCGAGGCTCTCAGGAGTAAATGAGCCGTCGCGGAGCCCCGCCAAGCCCAGCGAGGAGAAGAACAGAGGCGAGGAGGAGGAGGAGGAGGAAGAGGAGGAGGAGGAGGAAAAAGAGGCCAGCACAAAAGAGTCCCCCTACCTGTGTAAACCATCTCCACTGTCGGGCCGCTGAGAGGATTTCACGACACAGGCCTCTCGTCGGCGGTTTTATAACCTTCTAAGAACAGGCATTCTGGGTGCTAAGAATATCTTCTCAGGATTCAGAAGGTATTCAGATATTTCTGTGTAGGAGACTTGGATGTTCCTCATCTGAATGGGAAAGGGAATGAATTGTAATGAGAAAGAATGCAAAAAACGGATTTGGTAAATCATGGTTATTTTTATAGCTGTGGCACAGAGCTAAACATCCTTCACTTAATAGATGCTACACAAAATTAGCCTGGTAATCTAGAAAGATTAAGGGTCTGGCAAAGAACAATGTAATGGCCCAACTCGAGGGGCGGCAACAAACATGCATTTAAAAATCTCACTGCACGCAATTAGATAACACTAGACTATGTTTACTCTGAATGATTTCGGACTTCGACGCAATCGGATAACACTACGACCAATGTGTACTGTCCTCCAACGTTGCAGTGCTGTCTTCATCAATTCAGCTAGTTTCCCGGAATGTTGGGGTAAAAGTAACATGCATCATTGCTCTTTGCCAGAGTGTCTCGCAGAGACAATTCCATTGTGCTCTCGCGAGAACTCTGGATTTCCAGGGTAACACAAAATATCACAAAAATCAAGATCTTGATTACACAAAAAGGATCCCCAATGCAAGTCTCCAATGACCCTTTTCTATGTCACGGTGCCACACCTAAAACACAATATCCAAAACTTCAAGTGAAAAAGAGCAAATGACTCATCCTAAACTGGATCCACAAGGACCCCCCCCCCCCTCCCCCTGTAGGTCCCTGTAGTAGGAAAAAGTCTGTTTGTACTGATCGTCACAATCATTCGTGGACCCTTTGCGTCATGCAAGCACTTGGTAATTAAAAACAGTTGTAGCGAGGCCACCAATGTTTACGATGTCATGTTTCAATGTTTTTGAAGCAGAATGACCCTCCAGAATGATTACTTTATGAATCCTTTCAAAGTAAGAAATACATTATTGAAAAAGCAATATCTGTTTTGAATCTAATACAAATAACAGCTATTGCCCTACAAGGCCAAACTGACATTGTTCACCTGAACTATTGTCTATAGATGCCCAATTGTAATGTGGGAGTTGTTGAAAACCTCCAACTCTGCCTTGCCAATCAATTACATTGCAAGCAAACCGAAGGAGCGGAATATTTTATGACAATTTTTGATGCATTTCATTGTGCTTCAAGGGCCATTATATAGAAGAACATGTTTAATGCAGCGGAGAGCATTCAAATGATGCTGTAGTTGGGCTGAGCGTCTGAATAGCCTTTGTGTTGTTTACCACATGCAATGACATGCTTTTCATCAACACTCTAGACTTTAATTTGGGCAGAATATCCCACTACATTGAACAGGCGTACTTGAACCGCCTTTCCACATTAAGGTGAAGAGGGACTGCTCGTGATCTCGGCTTTGTTTACAATCAGTCCAGATTATTAGATTATATTTGCACGCATATGATCTACTGGACAGATTTAAGCACTTAAACAAGCTGGCTCCATCCGTTTTCGCTCCGACGCAACATCCCTTGGATTTATGAAAGTGTGTTGTTCTAAAAAAGAAACAACAGTCCACTGATTGTTGACAGCCATCGCTATCGTCCACATTCCAAAATAAACAAGACGGATATCATTCTCTCAGACAAAACACATGCATGTAGAGCATTTATCTGCCACTCCTGCAGGAATGCGACAAAAGAGGTCGACTAAAGGGGGGAGCTGTCAAACGATGCCATGGAGTCTTGCGGAGCCTCCGTGATGGTGCTCAGGCCGGGATGTCTGCTGTCAAGCCAAACAACACAGTGTGTCCCTCAAGTGGCTGAGGCCTGTCTATCTGAGGCCGCTCTGGCCATTGTAAGGGAGCCCATTCAGGCCAACCCCCGCGCGCCTGAATGCTTCAGTGACACGGCTCAGCGGCAGCAGTGGCCGCAAACAACACACAGCTGGACAGTGTCACTGACCAGTCACGAGGAAACGAGGAGGAGGGTGGGAGGGAATGATGGAAAGGAACAAAGGATGAAGAAGGGAAATGACATGCTTTCATCCATGATGGCAGTTTTCCCTCAAATATCAAACAATCATATCCATTCAGAGACATTTCAATTGTGAATACTGTCAATAACCTACAGTACTAGTATATGTACAAACCAAGAAAAAAACAAACCTTTGAGACAAAGCAGGTCCTCCCACACCCTCGAACACACACATAAACACACACACAAACAAAGAGAAAGACACAACCAATCAGACAGACACACACCACACTGTCGGTAAGTGTGCACCTTGTGGGCACAGGCCTCTGTAATATGATGGCACAGCTAATGTAGCAGGAGGCCGAGGGCTCACGTCCCTGTGCGCCACGCCTGTATGCGGAGAGAGAGAGGGTCAGTCGGGAGAGCGATGGCGACTGAGCTCTTTGGCAAGGGGAGGGCACCTTCATTAGTCTGGGGAGCGCACACACACACACACACACACACACACACACACACACACACACACACAGCCGCCCATACTCCGCTCCTCTGTTTGTAAACAGTCCATTAGTTGGGTGCTTGAAGGTAAACATGTTTACTTGCCAGTGATGGCTTGCCAGTGCGGCTCCTCGGGCCTCTCCGCAAAAGGGGATGTCATTAGAGGAGGAGGTGGAGGAAATTAATGTGCCATTCAGGATGACTTCTTTGTTTTCCATTGACATGATCATAGAAAAGGCTGGAGGGGAAAAGTGATTTACGCGCACGAAGGCAGACACATACACACACATACACACACACACACACACACAGACGTATAACACATCTTGTGACAATATTACCCCAGCATCTCTTGTGATTCAGCGGCTGGGATGGAGCACAAAATGTGCTGCCATTTTTGTGCTGGCAGAAAATGACTTTTCCGCACCCAATATGAGCCTTTTGTCGTTGGCTGATTACTGATTGTATCTAGTCATTTGCAGGCATTGTACCACCACAGCATAGTTGGTCGATAACTTTTTTCAGCTCTTTTGTTTCCAGATGGAAGCGTCGGCAGTGAGGCAAAGTAAAACTGCTTTGGCGGGCATGCGTTTTAAAGCTCATCCCCGTTCAAAAGGCGCGGGTGGGAGGTTTGGGTGGGGGGTGGACGGTGTTGGTTGTGGCGACTGCTCCTAGGCTAACACTGACCTCACTGACTGACTGACTGCGGTGGGGGGAGGACGTGAGGAGGATGAACCTGTAGTCTCCTGTCTGACCAGAGTGTGATGGATGGCGGCGCCTCAGGCTGAGGTGGAGCAGGAGACCCTCTCGGAGCTCATGGCCTCTCTCTCTTATTAAAGCGCAGCCACTCGGATGGTCTCTCACGGCTCGCTGATACCCCAACACACTCAGCCGTGCTACAAGGCTTCGCTCACGTCTTTCAACATTCTCGTTTTTTAACATTCCGAGTCTGAGTCTAAAACAGAAAAAGGAACAAACAACAACAACAAACCACACTACTTCTGGAGCTACTTTTAGAATTGACAATGACTTTTGACAACAGGTGCAAATGAAATGGGTGGTCGGATATAAAAATAACCATTTGTTTATGCTGTTGGCGACCTCAACCCGAGCAGCAGGTGCTGTACTCTGATAACATCATAAGCGAGTGTGCAGGTGTGAGCAAACAGGAGGGAGGTAGGCAGTGCATCACGCACTCAGGTCTTGGGTGTCAGGCTGGATACCAGAGCTCCTTTTGTGCGGCATCCCTGGGAAAAGTCTGTCAGCACAGAGGGAGGGTGGAGGGATGGGATGGGATGGGATGGGGGTGTCTGAAAGGCACAGGCATGAAAAAAAGACGAGAACGGATAACCTTGTTTCTTTTTTTTCCTTCTTCTTCTGCAGGTCCTTTTTCCAGTCACGTTGCATTGCGAACCAAGGAAAGAAAAACACAGACACACAAACGGGTATCAGCTCACCAATTTTCATATCGCACTGTTTCAGATATGAAAAGATATATTACATGTGAAATATAAGATATATTTCAGATGTTTCTGTGATTTTGTAAACGTATAGCTATTACTGAGACTGAGACAAGGCTATTGGTTAAAGCAGAGGCTGCAACTCTGGTCAGAAACAAAGCAGCCCACTGGTTGATCGAATTCCATTTGCATTCAGTAGTGCTTTGCATTTCAGTGGCTAATTGATTTGTAACCTTGCAGAAGCTCTGGCTCCGGTGCAGCTCAGCGTAGGGCGGAAGCAGTGGCGAGCTCGGCGGTTCTGGGCCGAATTAGAGCAGGGAGGAGAGACAGGTCACAGGCGCCCAGCTGTGCGACAGGAACCCCACCAGGGCAGCGCCGGGGTTGAACTCGCCGCCGCAGCGACACAGCTGCTTCTCCCGACTCGTATGTTCTGGCGGCGTGAACAAACAAACATGCACGCGGGATCGCCGCTAAATCTCCGGTTTCGGATCTTCCACAAGCAAGTTGATTAAGACAAATATTATACAGGCAAATATTTACCTCAAGTGTTAGTCGACTCTTTTGCATGCTTGCTTTACTTATGGGGTGGTGTAATGTATTATATGCTACATTTGCATTTGATGCATGTTTCAATGTGAGGCAGCATGTTCATATGTAAGGTATGGAATATTTAAAGAGATAAAGGCAATTAATTTGAATTAGAACAGCACTGCAAATATAATTTCACACATTTTCAAAGTAAGCCGGTATGCAAATTTGCATCTGTCAGCGTGAGACTTAAGTACATCTAATTATAAATTGTTATTTGTTAAGCTTATTTATTGTCTCAAACATACATATAATTTACATAGTCTATACTTGCATTTCCATCCTCTAATGCCCTAAGAGCTGCAAGATTATGTATTTGCGAGAGCTGTGGCAAAGAGGGAGGAAATCAACAAATCAATACTTTTCTCTCCATATGACTGAAGTAGTGTCCTTGACATAAATAGACTTCTGGTGAGAGATAATGAGGAGGAGTCTGTGAGAATCCCATCACACCAGGAAAAGAAAACACTCAAAATGAGCAGAATCCCCACAACACAACAGAACAGTGAGGCACCTCCTCCCCCACACACACACACACACACAAACACTGCATCATAGGCCTGGGCCAATGCCGTTCCACATCCGACTGGCTTCAGGGAATTCTTCAGGAATTAAGAAACAGATGATTGTGTTTTGCAGAGACATTACAAGAGGACAATCCTGTCACAATGATGGCCCTAGTTAGGAAGCTTTGGGGACTCTCTTTCTTTCTCTCTCTCTCTGTGTGTGTGTGTGTGTGTGTGTGTGTGTGTGTGTGTGTGTGTATCTGCCCTGGTTTCCTTAGCTGGCTGCAGCTGCTCACCCGCTGCACCATCAAGTGGAGGGAAGGGGAACAGCACTGCCCTCTACTCTGGCCCCTGAGATTCCATGAAATCTATTAACTCAGCATCAGCATCAGCATTAGCACACACAACAACACACACAGCTAGTGTCATACAAATACATAAAACCAAACAACAATATTCTCAGTGCTATCATTTGTGATGTGGTCTGTGAAACTTCAAAAGAGCTACATGTGTGTATAATTGTGTGTGTGTGTGTGAAATGTGAAAGAGAGATAGAAAGCATGACTCTGTGTGTGTGTGTGTGTGTGTGTGTGTGTGTGTGTGTGTGTGTGTGTGTTAGTATTGTCAGCCATTACTAAAAACGAGTGTGGGCAATTCCAGCAGGACCAATCAGCCTGATGAATGGAGCACTAATTGGCGGCGTTTGTGTACCAGCGAAGAGGACTATACGCGCCAGTCACCACTACCATTACCTGCAGCTAAGTACTGGTGCTCGGCACACGCAATTATTACAATCATATACCATCAGCCTGTCCTCAAGGTAGTGGTTCATACTATAAGGCATATTTATTGCCCCTGATAAGTAGGCAATTAATCCACATGTCTAATAGCATAGAAGATTCAGTGGAAAGGCTTATAGCTACAAGGGGTTCTCCAGAAGCAATACTCTATTGATGCATGTGGCTGACAGTAGGAATTATTAGTCTTGAGATATCTTTAAATGTGCCTTGAGCTTTTTGTAATGCTTTAGCTTTCAGGCCATAACATATTATGCTATGTACATTATAGCAATCGGTAATTGTAATCGTGAAGGGCTGTTAAATGTCTGTGATGATGAAGGTAAATCAAGTACTATGCATCCACGCAACTATGGTGACAGCTATGAAATGGCGGAATGTGAAAATATAGCTGGACTATGTTCTTCATTTGGTCTTTGGTGCTTTATTTTTTTGCCATGCCAAGGATGGGTGTCCGGGTCAGAAACCTCAGGGTTGGACATCATGCCTGCATGCTAAGTGTGAAAGCACACAGAGATCTCCGCTGCATAAAAAACATCTCACCTATGAATGTTCTTGACATTTCCTCCTTCATTTCCTCCCACCCGACAAAGAAGGAAAAGCACGTGTGTGGGCCCTCTCTGTGGACATAATACCAAGGTCACGAAAAGAATTTTAATGAAAGGCTTCCCATGGCAGAGTGGCATTGGGCTCCCAAGACGACAGTGCAGTATTTACCGTGTGAAAGCCAACTCTGGCAACAACATGACGACAAAAACAGTGGACGTTTTTGCCACTAAACTATGCACACCCCGGAAACTCATTCAAACTCAGTGACAGAGAGTTCATCATGGCTCCTACGACTTGGAATGTGGCTTTGGGGAGAGGCACAGGGAGAGAGAAAGAGAGAAAGGGAGAGAGAGAAAGAAGGAGAGAAGGCTATGTGAACTTCAAAACCATGTCTCGTTGAGAATTTGAATAGGGGAAACAAAGAGGTGAAGCACGTGGGTGGGAAGGAGGAGAGCCCTGGGTAGCACCCAGCTCTGTTTGAGTATCTTATCAAAGCTGTCGCCGGCTCGACCTGGCTCGCCTCGCCATTTTGACGTGAATTAAAAAGGGCCCACAACGCATGATTATTTGGGTGAGTGAGCAGCTCCGTGTAAACAAACATGGGCCGAGTCGGGCCTCTCGACAGTCACAACACGACCCGGCCCTGAGCGATGCTCCATCACCGCCGAGGAGATCTCCTCTCCCACCACCCACCCCCCCTGCTCCCTCATCCACCCCAGCTAGGCGAACTGGCTGCAGCACAAACACCGTGAAAGGGTTAAGAAAATAGATTTAGACAGCTGCTGTCTATCAGCAAACGCTTCGCCGAACTCCAAAGTGTGAAAAAAGGGGCTGGAGATAACAGCTCGGGTTTCAGGTATGTAAGAATCCTGGCATCCAGACGCTTTCAGGCGCTGCGAGTCAAGCTGAGACACATTAGAGGGGAAGAGGGGTGAAGCTATAAAACTAAATAAAGATGTTACCTGCTTTGTCTCATCAAGCTAGCTACCTATAACATCCTGGACAGCAGATGGAGTTTGTCTTTTCTTTCACTTTTTTTTTAGTTTAAAACGGAGTGATCCTTGGTGTCTGTTTTACTTTTCAGTTGCGAAATTGCAAAGGTGCGGAGAAGCGCCAGCTCGTGCAAGCTGAGGCCGCGTCTCCTGATATCCATTCCAGATGCTGGCTAGACTTTGTGGAGCCGCGAGCTGTGGCACTGGGGCTGGATTTAGTTGTCTTTTCCTCCAGGTGTGATGCCTCACGCTGATTCCTCCACATGTTCCGCTGGCCTTATCCAAACACGGCGAGTCCCGGTGACAGCCCTGGCCCTCCCCTCCTGCCCTCCCCGTGGCCCACCCACCACAGCAGCAGCAGCTTGAGGATGGAGGCGGAGGAGGAGGAGGAGGATGGAGGAAGGAGGACTGGGGCTTTGACGGCTGCACTCCTCCTAGGCTTGTCCCCAGCCCAGGCCCTGGAGGCTGGCACCTGGGCGCTCCAGGGCATCGCTGACCCCGAGGGAGCAATAACCCACCAGGGCTGCTGTTTCGTTTAGCCAAGACCTCCATCCTGCTTTAGAGCATCCCTTCCCAACCCCCCTCTCCTTCATCCCTCCTCTGGGTCGCTCATATCTGCGGCGGTGGACTGCCTTCACACAGCTCATGCAGCCGTGACCCCTGCCTCAACCACGGGCCTGACAAGCCCAGTGTTGCTCTTGTAATGTGATCTTGGTCCATGCTGCTGTAAAGCGAATTCAACTTGTCATATTTCACATCCAGTCACCTTTTTTTTAAGAGAAGGACAGGCCGTTAGGTAATGGTTGGGAGAGGTTAGGAAAGGGAAAGTGAAAAAATGAAAACAGAAGCCAAATTTGCTTAGTGTCCTCTCCTGCTGGGTCCCTACATCTGGTTCTATTAACAGTGTGGCCACACACTAAAAAATGAGGACATTCTTCATGCCGTGAGATTAAGTAACCAAGCGAGAGGCACACTTTCTTGAACTGTAAAAGTTTTCAGTGCAGCCTACTGACTCTTGAAGATTTCCCTCTATATGATTCAGTCTGTGATTACGTAGTTATACCAACTTAGAAACTCTGGCACAAAGAGCTTTTTTTAAGAGTGTGCTTTCAAGAATAAAAAGTTCCTAACTTTTTTTCATTTTGTGCTCTCATTCAACCTTGCTGGTTGCCAGTTGAATAGAGCGATGATTGTAATCACTGTGATTTCGCACGTTATGACCAAATCCATTTTCCTCTCTGGCAATCCTTGAATCCAAAGCCACCCTTACTGACTTATTGAAATGTCTATTGTGAGAAAGCAGCTTTGTTATCTTAACCCAGACAGAATATTTCTGATGGAGGAGACTGTTTCTTGTTTTGTCTGTGCATCTTTTTGTTCTATCAAACGATACATCTTGTGTCAAACAATACATCTGCCATTAAATCCTAGCCTGAAACTTCACCTTTCCATGAACTTTTACAAGTTCCTTTTGTATTCTCGTGTATTCATATGTATGTGTCACACATAGCCACATGGCTGCATTGTAATACCCACCCTTCTACCCAAAGCTGTGTTGAGAAGAATAGACATCACAAACATGGAAGTCTCTAGTTAGCCCACTGCTGGCACGTTATGGCCGATCTGAGGACACAGTGTGTTTTAAAACACACCAAGGAGCCTGTGCCAGAAACCAACAGAAGGTCTGGGTTTCTCTGTGGGAGCTGACATTTGTTTTGGTATGGGGTTTGTTATTGATGACTCTATTGATAACCTCTATCCAATTTCCATGCACCACAGAGGCCTCATCCTGAAAAATCGTCTAAGGAAGAAAAACTGGCTGACGTGACACAAAGATTCTACCCTCACGCAAAACATAATTTCCTGAATGATTGAGGGGCAGAGAGTGATTTGAGAGACTGCGTGCGCAGGGATAATTACATGTGCTGAATGAGACGGAGCTCCTTTTGTAAGTAAATGTTATTGTTCGCCGCTCCTTCCAAATGGAATTCCGAGACATCTTCTAAAGCAAAAAGACGCTCTCAGATGTTTGAGCGGCCGAGGCTGAGGCAGGACCAGGGTGTTCCCGCCAGGGAGTGATGGCACCAGAGACACATGCTGTTTGGGTTCTCCACCCCGAGCCCCGTGCCACTCGTGTCCGAGCCCAGTCCAGTCACAGTCTGCACACGGAGACAAACACCTTTTGGATGACATCATTTCCAGTCAACGCAACAGAGCTCTGCATGGATTCTCCGGCCGGGGCTCCAAAGCCAATCGGTTAGGGCCCTTGTATGGCCCCATTGCTGGTATTAATTTCTGGCGCCTGTTGGCTTGTGTTCCCTGGCATCCTCTGAGCATTTTTTTTCTGAAGCAGTGTTACTGGAAAGCTGGCTTGTGGGATCTGGAGTTGATAATCATTTCTGTCCAGATCTGCCAGCATCTGTACCAGAACTTACAGGAGATTTAGACTAGTGCTGTCTTGAGTGCTGTGCATAACAGTTTAAAAAAATAACTGGATGTATTTATCATCGCAGTAGAAACTGGAGTAACATAAACAATGTCTTTTTTGGGGTTTGCTTTTGGTTTCAAATTGACCTCTAACCTAATATTGAAACAGTGAATACCACTGTCGATTCTAACCTTGTTCAAAGTTTTGTCTACTTTATCTGCGTCCAGCAGGCCTGTTTTTGATAGTAACACGGAGCAGACTGTGGCTAGCGGAGTCGTTTATATAGGGAATAACAAACACAATTTAACAAGACCTATTGTGTAAAAACGTAAACATCATGAAACACAACAGTCATGGTCTTAGGGAGTAATGGTCCAGTGGAGTTCATGAGGAGGTTCAGTTTATATTGGGCACACTTAACAGTGATTCCTATGAGGAACAGTCAAAGGTGGTTTGCAAGCAGTGCTGCCGAGGTCTTATTAACACAAACCATCACACTGTATCAGGTTGCGCGCAAAACAATTCCAAAACGTACACTCTTCATAAACATCTGTTGGCATATAAGGGCATGTCGGGTCATTTTTCCCGGCTCAGAAGCACACTCCAACGCAAAGATAATGGCCTCTTCGCTTGTATATTCCCCCCCCCCCCTTCTCCTTTTCCATGACAAGGCATGGCTCGAGCTAGCAGCTCAGCTCGGTTTAATGTGTTTCTATTTAAGCAGAGGGGGAAAGCATAATGACTCACACCACATATACATCATAATTCAGGGCCGCCAGGACACTTGAGCGCTTCCAGCGGCAATCACAACACCACGGCTCGCAGTGTCGGCAGTGGGGGAATGTGCGCTGCCGTTACATGGACGTCAATGAAGTATGCGGCTGTGGGATTCCGGTGGTTTGGGAAGCCACAGTTCCTTGCCTATTAGGAAATGTTTAACAATAAATCAATAGGAGGAAATACTTTCCCTCTTTTACAATCCAGATCCCATAAAGTGTTTTTTGTTACATTAAGTCTCTGATATTCAGAATAAAAGTTTACAGATTTTGCGGAGCAGACTTAGGGTGCCCGATAAAATTGTTTGCTGGCGTATTTGAGAGTGGAAGCATAGTGGCAGTTGTCGTGACATCAGCTCTGACTATTGTGACCAAAGAGAACAATAACATTCAGCAATGTCTTTCCAATAGCAATAAGCTATAACACCAGTTCGCTGAAGTTGTCACAACAGCTTTAAACCGATGATTAATAATGACAATAAAATAGCTAAACCCTAAAGATGAAAAAAGCTGCTGTCCAGTGATCAGTTGAAACCATTTGGGGCATCTCAGTGATTCATCCATCAATTATACTTTTAAAATAAACCGTGTGCTAATAGGCACTTTTTGGATATTCCACAACACACACATTCTGCCTCGCCACCTCACAGGGGATATCCCATTCAAATGTCCTCCTCTCCCCCTTGCCAATGAATTCCCCCACTCTTCCCCATCAGCATAAAAGTGCGAGAGAGTGTTGTCTTATTTCTCTCGAGTGGAAACGGCTCATTACCTCTCGCCTGTTCCCCTTGCTCCCGTGACGGCCGGAGCGTCTCGCTTGCATACTGAAGGTGACCCCATGTGCACCAGGACTAAGTTACCCCTCCCGCGTCGGCATCTGCAAAAAAAAAAAAAGTAAATATATAAATAAATAAGTGAAAGTCTGTGCTGGTATGTTCTCGAGAGCGCCACATCTCATTTGTCACCGTCGCTGAGCCGGCTTGATGCGACGCGCAGGTGAAGGTGACCCTGCCTGCCGGCGAGACCGCGACTGGGGCACTGATGCGCGACCGACGCTTTTTCGTGTCACGCAATATGTCGCGCCTGTCGCTGCTCCTTTTTCCCTCTCCCTCAAGTCTGTTTGAAGGAAAAAAGTCATTTAAATGCGCGGTGATGAATGCCCTGCTCTCAGCCAAACTCACAAACACCTTTGATATGTTTCCTATGCATATGCTAACATCTCCTTTATCTTTGTGGAAATAAGCGCTGCTGCAGTTGAGTGGGGGGGGCGGGGTGTGAAGCGCTTCTAACTGTGACACGGACGATCACAAGCGTACTGTGTTTCCGTGGTCTTGCCCCGGTGATGAACGAAGGTTAGGAAAACATGTCAATAAACAGGTGCTGCTTGGCGGAGGCTTGCGGAGGACGTGTGGAGCAGAAGAGTGTGTTTTAGATCATGGGTGGTGCTGTGGAGGTCAGTGATGCTGGAGCACGTGGCAGTCCTCCGCACATGGCTCTGGGACTGAGGGACTGAGACAGATGGCACCTGGTGGGTGACATACAATTAACAAACCTACCAGAATAGCTGGTTATGACACAGTCACGTAAGCAGAAGACGCAGAAGAGCGTTCGTCAAGACGGCTATTCTGTGCAAGTCAACATCCACTCTCTGTTACTGTGTTGCGCAAACATATTTCATCTTTAAGAGGCATTCGAGAAGGTTCAACTTTTCAACCCTGTGTCTGGGTTTCGTGTTGACGTCTCCAGGTTGAAACTCTTAGTCCGCACAGTATCCTGTGGGTGTCCTTAATCCCAACAGAAAAGCTTTGCCATTTCACAAAATTACAATCATCTGACTTTCGCAGTGAACACTGAAAATAGAACTACCAGAAATGAACTTCATCTAGACTTTTTTCCCCCTCATTTAGAAATCAACAATAGGTCTGGCCCAATTTTCATTTAAATATTGTCAGACGTCTGAGGAATGCGTCGCCACAAATAACACGTTTCTGTTTTTTCGGCTTTTAGCTTCAACATATAGTACACTCGACTCTCCCTACTCATCATGGTTAAGCCTGAGTAACAAATTCCTCTGCCCTGGCGCTGTCCCTATTTTAGCAGGCCCTGTCCTGTTAGCACATAGCTGTCATCTGGTTGAAATATTCCGCTGGACTGAAGCTGGCCCTGGTATGGCATTGCTCAAGCACATCTGGAGTCTAGACTCACTGGCTCTGTGGGCAGGGTTGTATCACTGCTGCATCAGGCCCACAGCCGAGTGCTGTTTACATAGGTGGCATACACACACATACACACACACACACACACACACACACACACACACACACTATCATCATCTGTTTCAACAGTCACACGCATGGCACCCACCCTTACCCCCAGCACCACTCCTGCTCCCCGCATCTTTGCCTTCGTCCGCTGGTGAGAGACAAGGGGATTATGGCAGAGTGTGTGTGTGTGTGTGTGTGTGTGTGTGTGTGTGTGTGTGTTTGTCTGTGTTGAGGTGGGGAGTGCGCTTCCTGCTGCCACCCCAAACTCACGTTGTTCCCACCCACAGGGGTCCCCAGTAACCACAAGCAAATGCTGGTTCAGAGAATCTGGCTCGTAAATCCTGACATCCAGGTTTTATAGCCAAGTCAAGATATTAAGACCTGGGACTGTGGTGTGTATGTGTGTGCATGTGTTTATGTATGTCTGTTGTGTGTCTCAGAGAAACACGAGAGAGAGTGTACAGAGAGACTAATTTATTTTCTTGAGAAATATTCTGGTTAATCTTCCAAATGGCCCCTCGGTGGAGTGGGGCTTGTCAGTGCTGCTGGGGTTTGTGCAGAGGACTCGGACTCAAAGAGCCCACAGCAACTGCAGGCCCTGATGCTTTACTAGGTTTGTACAAAAGTGCTGCCACTTTTAATTTACATCTCAGCACAAAGCGCCTTTAGCAAAATTACAGACACAAAATCATACTGAAGCTTTATATAAGAGGTTGGACACATTATCAAATGAAATGTAAAACACATGGCTTGAAATACAACATAAATACTATTAATGCATTTTCCTTAGTGAAACACTTCCAGCATTGAGGATTATATTATATTCAATCTTTCGGTAGTTCTAAGAAGGGCACTGATTATGGTATCCCATGATGTCAATTTAGGTCATCCTTACTAATGGCACTCATACTCGCTTCACCGCTGTCCACAGAACTTCCTCAGCCACACAAATAGATTCATCAATAAAAGATCACAGTGATATGCGAGGTGGTCAATACAATTGCAGAGGGTAGGGAAATCAAGCCTTTAATCGTATGTAACAATGAGAAATGCCCTTACGCCGTATGGATTTCTAGGTGGGCGCTAAATCGGCACTATAGAGTAGGCTACATTAGATATACTTGGATATTTTGTTTTTGCCTCACAGCAGAACGAATCTTTATGCGTGAGAGAAATGAGGTCTGACGTTGTTAAAAATAAGTGTCATTACTTCAGTTGCTGTCTCAAGGGCTCTTTTGCCAATTTCTGTTTTTCCAAAGAGTATTATTTACAGTTGGCTGCATAGGAGTTGTGATTACTTGATATAGTGATATAAAGAAAACCAGTACACAGCACTTGTGTACCTTCCCCACATCTGAATGGTTATAACTTGTCATTAAGTGAAATTGAAGCTGTTGAATGTTGACAAACACTTTTATGATCATTATAATCATTTGTCAGCTGTTATGAAACTCAAACCCTCCTCTCAAACCCCAATGTTTGGAGGCTATGCTGATGACAAGAATGAGAGGAAGCTTTGAGTCACTCCAGAGCATGTTGACCTTTACGCTGTGAAAGGACTCAGTCAAACTTGATCTTGTGAAAGTGCTCTCATTTCCCCGTTTTCCCCGGTGAGTCCCGTGCTTTCTCTTTTATTCTGTGATGAAAGGGGAGGACCAACCAATTAAAGATTATGATTTCACCCCTCAGTGTCTCATGCATTAACCCCCCCTTTTGATTGCTGGCGTACAAACAATTTGCAGCCAACTCTTGTTTGTTATTTAAAACCAAGGTGGGGATCGGGCGCTTGACTTGGTTCCAGCTCTTAGATAATTCCCATTCACCTGGACCCTGCCTCGGCTTTGGATGCCCTTCCTTTGCGGCTTGAATCCCTCCTCTTTGTACCATTTAGCTAACAATAACAAGAGTCATTTAGCACAGATAATTACAGGGACGGGAGCCAGCATGTTCTCCGTGCGGCACGCTCCCTACGCTCCAGCATACCCCAGTGCCGTGCGGAGTCATGCCCCTACACACGGCACAGATCCTCCTTGTAATGGCCTCGGATAAAGATGATCCCCCACCCCCTCTTACCAACACACACAAACACATACAATCAAATGCGCAGCAGGCTCTGCTGAAGGCGCCAGTGCTATCTCCCCTATCTCTTCCCAGGAGCGCCAGCATTCCCGAACACACCGGCGCAAAGAACTACCCGCACACTAGAAAAATGTGGAGATTTATGTCAGCGTAACACAATATCTCCCCAACCCCACCAGCTGTTCTCACTGGAAATGTGCATTCTAACTGTAGTTGTACTAACTGTTATGAATTCAAACCTTTGGGTAACTAGACAGTAAGAGAGAGAAAGAGAAAGAGAAAGACAGAGAGAGGAGACACATATGCTCTTCTAGTCGTTTTCATCTTATCCATCACGCTCAGATATGGCAGCTCCACTGGCGACCCTGTTGTGAGTAAACAAGGAGAGAAGGGGGAGAGGATGGAGATACTTGGCAGTAAGCGAGAACGTTCGCTCTACCACAGCTCATGAGAAGCCACCACGTCTTATACTATTCACTTTGGACTTGAGGAGTGGTGGTAAATCTCTCAAAGGATCCTTTCAGTTCCTGGTATTTCACAGGAGTTAGTTTCTCCATGTCCCACTTCATAATACATATATCGCACTGACACATGTGGGAATACATGTCTTATCTCATGACAGTGAAAAGTGGAAATGCATTAGAAGATACAATAAATGGTATGCTGAGCAAATCCGTTAAGGAGATCCATTATATAAAAATTGTATGTCTCTTGAAAGTCAATGGCCACAACGATTTAGTAGTGGAGGGGAGGCTTGACGCAAATTCTGAGTTGATTGGTCAAATTTCAACAGAGGGCAAGGCCTCTGACTCAAACAAGATGTGTCCTGGACAACGGCAACTCCAGAGTGACGAAGTCACACACTGCCATTAATTTAAACTCTGACACCACATTTAACACTCCATAACTTATTAACTAGGACAGGCTGCGGTAGCTTATATTATTACAACAAGTCAAGAGTTTGCCAGATTCTGTGTTTTGGAAGTAATAGCTGACAGAGTTTCGTGTACTTTAGTATACTGAAAGCGATTTTAATTTAGTAAGAGCACTTTTGAATTTCCAACATGACTTCTATCTTGCCTGTGCTCCCCTTTCTTGACTTGAGAACTGGTGAGGGTGAGACTGCTCTGCCTGTCTCTAACACAATGTTTCTGGGCTCTGTCTAGGTTTGGCCTATACTGAACTTAGATGAGACCATTATTATACTATGCGACTTAAAGATATTTGATCATCAAGTTAAATAACAGCTTACAGGATGGTACTAAGAAGCATTAGTAATGAGTTCCCATCAAAAACTAGCAAGCTAACTCGCTTAAGGCAAAAGACTTAACTGGGAAACAGCCAGGGGTGGCACTTTCACTAGAGTGGACAGGATGACTTGCAGTGATGACTGGTGTACTTTTCTGTGTATGTGATCATATGCGACCAATGAATCCTTGAATGTTCTACAAAGTAGTCTACAAAACATCTTTCAAAAATATGTTTAAAAAGCTGAATTGTGTTCTTTAAATATTTGTAAGCGTGTGCATTACAATAAATGAACATTTCATCTCACATAGGCTTCTGCCAACTAAAATGGACAATTATAAAGCACTTTATATTCAAAAATAAACAGAACCTTGATTTTGTTGAGTTGAGTCTCCAAACATATGCAACAGCTGTTCATATTGAAAGGCAACAAAATTGACATCATTTCAAACACATTGCACACACAGACCCTCAAGCTAGCTTATTGTTACACCTTTCTTTGTAATGTTGCAACAGTACTACTTCACTTCTTTTGGCACAACTACAGAACTCACATCAAAAGCCTCCTTGAGGGACACCAGGAGCTGTTCACCCACCATCTCCACTATCTCCCTCTCCCACACGCTCATGTTCTCCCAACATTTTCTGAACACATGTGGACCCTTAAGGAGGGTGCACCCCCCTCTCACCTCCACCCACCCTCCCTCCCTGCTGCCTCCATCACCTCCTCAGATCAAACAAGGTGCCTTCACGGGCCTCGTCGTCAGGCTCTGTTTGTCAGGCTCCATGTGGTGGTTCACACCCTGGGAGGTGGGAGGCGGTGGGGGGAGGAAGGAGCACAGCGGGGCCCGGGCTCTTTTTTAAACACGTCGCCCGCAGTGGCATCTGGCCACCCCGGGGCCCCGGCTTGCGAGCAGGAGAGGTGGCTGAGGAGCGTGGAGCCGCTAATGAAGATAAAAGCTGCGCCTCCGATCTGCCGCTGAGGAGGGAGCACTCTCGCCGGCAGACTTGAACACCATCGCCACCACCACCACCATCCCACACACCTGCCGTTCCCCCCAGACCCTATGCACTACCACATTTATGCTTCTTCACTGGATCTTCATATATTTGTATTGAGTTTGTATATTTTCACTTGAAGAGAAAGTATCTTATTTTATCGACTCGTAATCTTGAACAAGGTCATTCTGTCTGCATTTGAAAAACAAAAGCTCAAGGTTCCAAGTACACCATCAGAACACTTTGATAATTACGTGGGGTTCTACATTTTTTAGAGGGACTGCTATATGAAAGCAGACAAAGCCTTCATAGGAAGGCTCATAATCAAAGAAGTGGAAGGGGACCCTTTAATGGATGAGATGACCCCATGACCTTGAGTTTGTTGGCACCATGATATTCCAGTTTAAACCAAATGATGTTTGCGTTGTACAAAACAGACGACACGGGTGACAACAAGATAATTTCAGCAGCGTCTCACTAACCAGTCACCAGTTTATTGTTGGCAGAGATAATGTAAGATTCCCCAAAGAGCTCCTACAACCCAATTTGTAACATGGACAATAAATTTGGCTGGGTGCAAAGATTACATGATGTGAATTGGATTAAATTGTGTGTGTCAGTTCACGGTGGGTAGCCAATTAAAACCAAATTTGTTGGGAAGTCTGTCGCGGCACTACTAGTGATTGAGTGACATTAGAGTCACAGGACCACTGTTCTTGTGTCACACCAATTAACATGCACTGATGGGGTGATGATAGGCATATAAGTGAAAGAGAGCACAGCACACACACACACACACAAAATAGTTTGTTCCAGATGAGTAAATATGGCCCAGACACTTTTGTAGAGCAAATGTTAAAATACTGACACATTAAGAAGCAAAAAGGATTGTAGTTACTGATAATTGAAGATTTCAATATGCATTCCATCGATATTTGGTTACAATAGAACATGAATGCAGTTCCATCATAGAACACTGTTCACCAGAGATATGGAAAACTGGAGCAAACATAGAAGATGTATGAATAGTATGTATTGTAAAATACAATATTTTCTTTCATTCCAGTATGAGTGTTCTGTTGTGCAAAGCACCACATTAGGTCTCCTTCCAACATGTACACTTTTGTTTTCACGACCCCCCCCCCTCTCCATTTTCCAGCACGCACATGAACACTCATTCAGCTTGTTCTCAAATGTTTGTTTGTTTAATATGCATCCCAGCTTGTTTATACATATTTGATCAAACTCCACGCGCCAGCGTAATAATCCCGTGCGGTGCCAGTTATGGGCGGCTGGTGAAATTGCTGCAGAAGGCCTGTGTGTGTGTGTGTGTGTGTGTGTCTGTGTGTGTGTGTGTGTGTGTGAGACTGTCAGCCTCTGATGAAACACATAGCGGGGGGTGGGGTGGAGGGATGGAAGGATGGAAGGGTGGTGGGGGGCACAAAGAGGGGCCCAGAGTGCAGATGTTGCTGCTGGAAGCCGGGGGACTGCGGGCCACACTGGCTCTGGCCCGTGGCTATCGGGAGCCCAGCTGGGAGAGAAAGACTGAGTGCATTCATCTGGGCTCTCTGGGGCCCTGCCGCTCGGCACAGGTATCCAGCTATTCTGAGGCAGGGGGATGAAAGGCTGCTACACAGATGTCACCTGCTGGGGTTCAGTGGCCTAGCCAGCAAATGTCATGTTTGGCAGCTGGTGCGCTGCACTCGCTCCCACCAGTTGTTGGCAGAGAGGCTCCTAAAGGATGCAAAAGATGCTTGCACCGGGGGCATCCTAATGGGACGACATTAAAGAGAGTTGCTGGCTTCTGTCTGTCATAGTACATTAACCTTGTCCTGCCTCCTGCTCCTTCAGGGCAGCTGCTTCTGCTGGCTCCCCTTAGCACTGGAGTGGGGCTCACGCGTGCTCTCCAGCAATTTGGCCCCCTACCCCACGCTTCATATGGTTGTGCTTAAGGTCCGCCGCACACATCTGCGGGTCCGGCCGTACACATGCAAACAATAGTTCCCTCTCTCCTCCATTTCAGCCAACAAACCACTTCTGTTCATCCATCAGGAGGGTCTAGCTTTTCTCTGCAGCATATTTTTGCACACTACAGACATGAACCAAAGCTTCTGAATGTGCAAAGCATGACTGACTCTCTACACTCCATATAACTATATATAAAAATGGTTCAGAATACTTATACTTGCAGCAAATTAGGATTTTATATTAGTACGCTGTCGCAGACTCCTCCTTAAAAGTGGCTAAGTACATTTCCTTGCAAAAGCAGTGGCCAATGAACAATCAACAACCAAGCCTATTTAACATTACACAACATGACGCAGGATGCAACCACAATGCACAGTTGGCTGGCGGCAGTCGCAAATGCACCGCATGTTGTACCCAAGATACATCATGACCCTCCTTCACCGTAACACATGTGCTGCCAGTAACCGGAAGGCCCAACCAAAGCAAAGCAATGCAAAAATAACAAAACAACCAAAAAAGCAACCTTTGTGCACAAGAAACAGCATCACCAAGAGGGCAGCCTTCGTGAGCATTTCCCATTTCAAATCAAGCATACAAAAGCAATACAAGGTAATACAAACGATACTTATCATCATAACATATCTTCCCAATCGATAATGTTGTTGGGAACATTTATGCTCTGTTATTTTTCTAAAGGCATTATCTATGACTGATTTACATACAATTCTCCATCTGGATATACTAAATCCCACTGCCTAAGGGTCATCAGTCAGGTTGTGAAATAAAACGGGAAATGAAGATTAAAGAGACACAGTTATTCAAATGTTTAAGCGAGGAAAATCTTCCAAGAAAACATCCATGTTTTTTGATGTCCAACTGAGCACTATTGGATCAATAAGAAAAAAAGTGGATACTGCATCACACCACCTACATGGTTTGTAG
Organism: Alosa alosa; assembly: GCF_017589495.1. Classification (NCBI taxonomy): domain Eukaryota; kingdom Metazoa; phylum Chordata; class Actinopteri; order Clupeiformes; family Clupeidae; genus Alosa; species Alosa alosa. The sequence goes on from NC_063207.1 coordinate 23,969,504, forward strand.
AAAAGAAAGGGCTTGTAGATGGATTTATTTACCAGTAGGACAATAGCCTAAGGCTAAAGCAACACCGGAGTGGCTTAAAAACAGTTGAATTAATATTATAGATTGTCTATCAGTCAAATCCTTAAAACTCTGCTGAGAATTTGCTGTACCACAGTGGTAGACAAGTAGACAAAATAACACATTAAGGCTTTAGAAATAGACTATAGCATAGATGTTCATCATGAAACAGATTAGAAAAATATAAAGTGCAAGTATCTGCAAATCAGAAAATTATGACATTTTCTTAAGAACTCATCTTCTTCTTCTTAAGAGCCCCATGTTTTAATATAAGCTTTGGTAACATTTGTGGCCAATTGCTAAAATAATTCTTCAATAGACCAATCCGATCTAAATGGGATAAAACAAAATACCAAAACCTCATGCAATTCTAATGTACATTATAAGGTAATTTGCCCTAAAGGTGATTGTAATGAGAGGTCAAACTGTATCATCAGTCAACATAAAAAAAATCCTATTCTGGGATCAGGCTATTATAGCACTCACATACGTTAGTGGCAGGGTCCTCTCGACACATGGGGCATGGCTAATCTCAAGCCGCCATCTGGTTGCAAAGACAGGACCGCATAGTCACACAGCTCCTATGGCCTGGCCCCACAGCCTTCCCCTCGCCTGCTGAGACGAGGTCCAGCGAGGCCAGAGGTGAGTCCCTCAGCCTGCAGTGCTGAGGTAGCTCCTGCTGCTTAGAGGTCAACTGGCCCCGCTCCCTCTGACTACACACACATTATTGCATGTCAAAACACTCGCAGGAACATATGACGGGGGCTGGCAAAGGGGAACATGGCGAGCTCTTCCATGCGCAGAATCCGTGTGTGTGTTCAGTGGTCATGTTTCTCAAGATCCAATTCCTTTTAGCTGTCTGGTTTGTTTAAATCTCAAGGGTTGTCAAGGTTGTGCCAAAAGGAGGTGTCTATGTGCATCTTGTAGCTGACAAAGAACTCATTTCACTACATCCATAGGAGCTTCATTGAAGAGAGAGAGAGGAGGAGAGAGAGAGAGAGAGAGAGAGAGAGAGAGAAAATACATCCATACTGAACACATACTTCACACAAGCAGAAGCAATTCTGAGGTTTTAACTATAGCTCTAGTTATAGGGTGAACAGGCCAGGCTTTCAGCTCACCATATTACATGCCTCATGGACGACACATAAACCATGTAACAGGGTGAAAGATTTGAGCCTGAGGCTGATGTAGCAGTTTTTAGCATTACCCAGCAACTTATCTGAGCTACAGTGTACAGTAAGCCCTCTGGACTTCAGCATGAACTCTAAGCTCTAGACACAGAAAAGCTTTAGAGGCTGTTGAAAATAGCGGTCTTATTTCTGTATAAATATAAACCAAAAAAGTACCAAAAACATCCTGCTATGAAAGATTTCCTGAAAAACCCACTGCGCAGATGGACAATATGACATGCGTGACTGTCACTTTGAGTTTTTTCGGTCCGATAATTTAAGCTTTGTTCTGTTACTCCGAGAGGCTAGCTGCTCTAGTAACTTATTCCATTGGCACCTACCATGGTGCTCTTATTGCTGGCCTTTGTGAAAACCCACTAAGGGTTCATAACTGAAATGCCAGGGTGTGTACTGCATGCCTGCTGCTGTGAAAGGCAGCGGTAATTTGCCAAGAACTCATTAAAAATCTTTAAAAATCATTAATCCTTTTTTAATAAAGACAAGCACGAGGCAACAGAACAGGGTTTGGAAAATCTAATGCTCCATCCTACAAAGAGCACCTAACCTGTCTAACCTGTTCATTTTATTTTACAGTAGATGCATGTGTTTTTGCTGAGGTAAACAAACATTCAGTTACATTATGTGGCTTCCCACACCTTTTTGTTTCCAACCTCCCAACGAAAGCATACAGTAAAGTACTTTAATGTATCCATCTGTATTTCATAAAGCTCCACACTGGGTCAATATCCATCCACAGTTTAAACAAATTAATGGACATGGGGAAAGTGCCGGGGAGACAAATCACACCCCAGAGAATTTGTTTGCAATTAAGATTATCAATGTCATGTCAATAATTTTGCCCTGGCCTGTCAGTGAGAGGCAATTACAGCCTGCTCCAGCTGGTGAGAGCTGCCCTGACCCAATAAAGAGGTTTCCCTGACCGGGCCACTCAAGTTGCACTCACCATCAACAGAGATGTGCTGATGAAGACGAAGGTTACAGGCAAAGATTCTAGAGCACTAGGCCTGAGCTCTACACTAAAATCTTTGGTTAGAGGGGTTTTTTATTGATGAAGATGGGGGTTAAAGGGGGTTGTGAATGAATATAATCCAAATGAAGGTCCCCTAAACCTCAATCTGTCCTCTGTGTTCTTTTAGATAAGAATTCAGTGACACAGATGCCCTCTTAGAATGACAAAACCCCAACTGCAAAGGAAAGATTTAGCGACTAAAACAGATGGACTTCTCTGAAATCTAGGGCTGTATTTTGGGCACCAGCACATGGCGTAAAGTTCGTTTTCCACCCGCGCAAAGTTTAATTCGGTATTTTGCACGTTTATTTTTTAAACATTGCGCCCAGGGGTGTGGCAATTAACAACCTAGGGAGGGGCCTGGCGCGTTGTCTAAAAATCGCTATCATACACCACCTAAACCTGGTCAGAAGTCAATGGCGAGTTGTTCATACTGTATGCTATTTTAAGAGCGCATGTCAACAGTCATATTGGCAGGTGCACGCACCATCTTTCTATCATTCATGAACGCACACCAGCGCACGTCCATGCAAAGCATTACAAATTGCACGATTACAATGGGAAACATAATTAGAATACATGAAACATGATTAAAAAACCTAGTAACACCTTGTTGCGCCATGCGCTCCACTTTTGATAACGAAACCCCTCCCAATGTGAACTGGACATCCTACTAAATTTGAATAGACTTTTGACGAGTGACGATGCACTTTAGAATGTCATGATAGGGCCCCTAGACTCTTAATTATATATTTCTTTTTATGTCATACATTTAATGTCAATCGTTGCCTTGTTTAATATGAATAACAGAGATTTAAAAAGACATTGCATGACATGACAAGACTTTATATACTATAGAGTACCTCTATTTCTGACCATTAGGTTCATCACCACCATTGCTGTGTCAGTGATGACTGCCTTATCAACTCTGTCTCCCTGAAAAATCATCTGCTGTATTCTGTACTGTACTGGTCAAGGGTTCAGTTGTAAAGGCCTCAGACACAACAGTAGCTGTCTTGTAGACATTAATTTACAAACATGTTTTGTTGTCTGTATTGTTTCTTTGACAGACAGCAAAGAACCAAAATGAAAGCATTTTGAGTCATCTTTCTAAGTCATACATTGCAGAAGTGGGTACCTTCCCCAGCTCAGGATCAAAGCCTCAGTCCAACATAATGTCAGGGTAGCCCTCTTAACAGACTGTACATTTGGAAATAATGTACTTTACTTATGAAAAGTAAAAAGTAATCCATCAGCCCATTGAGCATTATATATAGTCTATCCGGAATTTCAAATACATATTGATGTTGCCAATTTAGAACAAGGGAAATATTTATGTTAGCCTGGGTGAACCCAGACGAATCAGCTTTAAATTTGCTCAGCAGGTGCGTCTGGCGACCATCATCATCAACCCCATCTCTGAATCACCAAAACCCAGGAACCAGAACCGCTTATCCAGCATGGGCCAGGCTTTATTTGATGACCGGCAGAGAAGAATGGTTTTAACACTACCGATGGCTGTGCTGAGGGCATCAGTGTTAAACGACACAATATATGCTTTGGTAAGAGTATAATTTGTATTTAATTTCACTGCTGGTTATGTCCCTTGAAAATCAGAAGGAGCAAAGCCTCCCCAGACCCATTTTCAATCACATTTGACATTTGATAATGTAGCTCTTATTTTGATTTTGAAGAATGAGGTGCAAAACAGACAGCCCTGACAGCTATCCAACCTGTCAGTGGCGTACCACCATTTAAATGTCAAAAATACATAAAGTTGTAAGGTAAGGCTAAATTAAGGTTCCATTAAGTAACATTAATTTGCATTAATTGCAGTGGTTAACAGTCATATGGCATTTCCTATGGCACTTAACATTAATGCTTTGCTAATGTTGACTAATGAACTGAATAAGTTAATAATCCCATGGGATAATAGATAACTAGATAATATAAACAAGCCATACATATTCAACCTTAGCATCGACAATCTGTGTCACTGTGTTCACTGACAGGTTTATCAGACCATGATGTATTCTGTATTCAAAAGGAATTTATATGTATCCTTCCAAATGGTGTCCAGATTTGGGCATAATCTGTTTTTCGCAAAACCAGCACCTTTGATTTGAATTGAATACTGTAATATGGAATTATGCATTGATGTATGTTTGCACAATATAAATGACTTTCATTAAATATAACAAATTCTTCTCATACCACATCAATTCAAATCATAGCTATTTTATAAGAATTCTATGATAATTTAACAGAGTCCACATATTGTGTTTTCAATATTGCAGGTAAGGGCAATCAATGCAAATGATGACAAAATGAATGCAACTGGTTACCTAAGCAATATGGTATGCGGCAATATATCAACAGCCCTGTCGAGAGCATTAATAGATCAAGTCCATTAAATACCATCTAAGCATAGGTGACGTTGCATAAACAAGCGCGCACGCACAAAAAGATACACACTAACATCAAGATGCACAGCATGACCGCAGTTTTTTGTTTCCATGGATTTCCTGAACAGGAAACAAAGAGTCTTTTTACATTTTTAAAATTCTCAGGTAGCCCTGTTGCCGGGCTACAGATGGTTGGTGAATGGTTGGAAGTGTTCTCTATGGTGATGGGATGCTCTCCCTCAGAAGCCCCCCAGCACCGAGCCCTCCATTAGCCATAATGGTCTGGAGGCACTGTGCTCTCCTGCACTATCTTCAAGCAAAATAAAGGAGGCAGGTGTGAGAAGGAAATTAATGTAAATCCATCAGTGTTCAATTAGGCCTAACACACACCCACCCACACACACACACACACAAATGGGGGAGGGAAAAAGCTTCTACCTCACAAACTATCAAGACCTCCCTTTTGTGTGGAGGCGACCATCCCTTTCAGTCCATCCATCCCTTTTATACCACAGACAAAAATCACGCAAACTTTAATTATGACCAAAAAAATTGTTCTATGAAATTTCCAGGTGCAGCTTTTCTCCCTCTCCCTCCCTCAATTCTGATGGTTTCCTTAAGCGGCCGTCAACATGCTTTTTCTCCATTATGGTACCAGCGTGTCGCCAGTGTAATTTGGAGCGCCTCGAGGCACAGGGAGCACTGGCCCTCTGTGGTCTGTCGAAAAAAGCACTTTAACCTAATTTGTTTCTAATTACAAAACAGGAAGTACACCTGCCATGTATCAGGCGGTACTCTACCCTCCAAGGCTGCTGCTGCCTAGCAGTAAAGCTCTGTAAGGCTGGGCTCCCGAGTTACCAGACATCTGCGACATTATTCCTATTATATTGCATTTCATGGCTGACCTCACCCTGTCCTGCAGTACGTCATTTTTCATATTGGAGGTTACGTTGCTGGTGTAAAAAGGATTGTGAGATACTGGGAAGTAACTGCAGCAAAGATTTTAACACCCCAGTACTAGCTTTGCAGTGATCCAACAATATTGTTTTCAAAGAGTTGTGGAAATGTGGATGATTAAAAACACTTGAGAAAATAATTGTGGTATACTGCCAGAGAGAGTGATGCCAAAAAAACCTTAAAGCTGTCAAATAAAACATTTTTTCCTGTCACACACCAACCACACTCTAAACAGAAACACAAATGCTTTATGCCTGATTCTGGCTGTTTAACAGCCAAAATAGTTGAGGATGCTAAGCTTGCAATTCAGCACTTTCTATCACCTGACAGTAGTTTAATCAAGAGGTATTTGCCAAGTCTGATGTAACTCTGACTAAAGCCCAGAATAAAGTCATCGAGAGTGTTTTGTTTTGCGATGTAAAACTTTAATTACTAATTTGCACACGACTTCTGCCAAGCTCCTTGATCTTCGCCGAGGCAAACGAGATGGTGAATGAAAACAAGCGTGTTGCATTTCAATCAATCACCATGTTATCATCATTCAAAATGATATCAATGAAAACAAACCCAGTGGGGCTGGCTGGGCTCCCCGGCTGTGAGCTCATTGTTATTGCATTAGTGCAACAAGACGATGTCAACTGATGTTCTACAATTACACGCATTTTCTCCTGTCTGCCATTATGCAAACTATGGATGACTTCAAGAGCAGCACAAACCTGCACTGCGGTACATCTCAGCCTCTATTCTCTTTTCAGGGAAAAAGACAACCAGTTCTACTTGTTAGCTTTCATCAAGATAATCTCTTAATCACTTTTCTTTCATTTCACAAAGTAGTGTGATAGTGGGTGACAAATGAATTTAATAACATGCCGCGCACCTGAAACATCTCTGATTATCATCGGCAAAGTTTAATTTCAGGGAAAATAAATGATAACGGCAGGTTTTTAATAAAACCTTGGCATTTGTGTGTGAAGAGCAGCGCTCGTCCACCACAGCCGGTGGGGCCTTGGGATGTGGTATTGATGTGGTTAAATCTGGCTCCAGTGTGGAGCCAGTGCTCTGATGTGCTAATGGATTCACCAAGGGCATGTCTGAGAACGAGCGTGGGGTGAGGTGGGCGTGGGGGGTTGTGGAGTGGGAGGCCAGAGAAGTGCACCATTAACTCCCCTGTCTCTATCCACGGGAAAGGTCAGGCAGTCCACCTCATCCGTCAGGCCTTATCAACAGACAAAAAGACCACTGGTGTTAATGGCCTCTATCCCTCTATCTGGTCCAACACATATACGACACTAACAAGGGGAAGAGGGAAAGGGATGGGGCTCTGATTGTTTCTTCTAATGTGTTACTTCCCTTCTGATGGGCTGCAATAGGGCTTGAAAGGCCGGAGCTGGAAGAATTACCCCAAGATCAGAGGAATCATCAGCCTCCATCTCAGCTGAGCTCAGCCGAGAGGAGTTGGATTTCAACTGTGCCGGTGTCCTGGGAAACTCTATGCTGTTCTGTGGAATCCACTCTCCCTAAAAAGCCTGGGCAAGAGGCTTTTTTGTGGGGGGCTCACTGCTGACAGAAGCAGCCTGTATTACTAAGGCATACTTAAGAGGCCACCTTCGAATAATTACGCATATTTAGAAATGTGTGTGAGCGTGAGACACTTTTGGAGAGTGGTTTGCTGCAGCCGATTCTTCCACTCGGTGATTTGCACTTTCTGCAGAACTTTGATCTTGCCGTATTAAAGTCAACCGAATCCTAATAGGATGGGAAATATAACCGGAGATTACAGGTTTTATTTTCTCCGGCGCTACATGTGAGAGGCTATCTGAGCTTAGACAGAAGCCTTGAGAAAAGGCGGAGGAACAAAAAAAGAGAGAGAGAGAAGCCCATTTGGCAGACTGACTGCTTGTCGAAGGAGCAGGTCAAGTTCTTGGCGCAGAAAGTGCTGTGTTGCCATGGTGATGTGAGGTTTTTTCCCCTCCTCCCCTTTCCTTCCTCCCTTTCTCTCGCTCCAGTGTCCTGGGGTTAGGGCGCCATCAGCGGTATGAGTGTTGCTTAAGAGCCACTGCAGCTCTGGCCCGTGAGCAGACCCATTTATTTTTGGGCCCCGACGTGTCGACGCGCCGGAGGCCGCGCAAAACAACAGATCGGCAAACGACGCCAGCAAGGCCCAACAGACAGCTCCGGAAACACCCATAATGCATGAGTAAATACGAGGAAAACGGCGTCATTAATACGTGACAGGAGCCGACAGCCTCTCCATAAATCTCGCTGTGTCTTGGGGCCTCCTCGTCGACTCTTCCTTCTGACTTGCCGGAGATGATTAAAGTTTACGGACGCGCTTCAATCGCTCATCATCACCGTGAACACTGGCACAAATGTACAGAGACGCTGATCCAAGAGTTGCTTCAGTCAAATTTTCATACAGTTGCTCTGTTGTGTCAAAAAATAAATAAAAAAACAGGAAAATACAGAATGCGACTCTGAACCTGGATTCAAAGGCTCCTTCAGCAGCTGCACTGACACCTCGTGGGCCTGTCAGCTACTTGTGTGTGAAGAAGCCTCGAACACTACTGTACTGCTCCCAAAAATACCTACTTTAAACATATAGCAAGTTGCATTTAATCAGTTCCCTGGTGGCAATATCTTTACATTTTATAAAATAATTCCTGTTTTTAACTACACAAGAGGAAGTGGGGAAAAAAAAAAACTTGGCACACAGTCGGCGCTTGTGGACAGGACTTGGGATGCCAAAGAGACTTTATTTATGTTTGGATGGAAGCGATCAGTTCAGGCTGGCACAGTCTGTCAGCTGTAGTCTTTGGCTCCCTTTGCCCATAGCTGTAGTGAGCTCTCGCCTCCTGCTCTGGTTCTGTGGACTGTCCGACAGAAAGGGTGTATGTGTGTGTGTGTGTGTGTGTCGTGTTCCCACTAGCCCCAACCCAAAAAACCAAGTCAGTCCACCCACATGCTGCCCAGTCTCACGTGTGTCCTCCTCTCCACCATCTGATAAACTCAAGAGTGTGTTTCTGTCGCTGGCCTTCTGTGCGCTGTGCTTACAACTCGCTAAAGACGTCATACGCAGAATATGCGTGAGTCATGCCCAAACTCACATGTAGTGGCTATTCTGATCTGCAGTGTTACTTAAGCAGCCATTTGCCAGGCTCTAAAACCGTACACCGTTCATCACGCAATGTTAGGAGGTCAAGCCACACATCTGCTATCATTTGAAAATGAGGCAGGCAAATACCAGTGAGTCTCCTCGGCGAGAACCATTACTTTCCTCCACTGCCACCCTTTGTTTTTATTTCACTTTAGATGAAAATCGAGATCCATATTTCACTCGCACCGCCTTCCACCCTGGTTTCTCTCGACGTATGCACACCATTTTCTGCTGGTATATATTTATACGCCGATGCCAAGAGCTTGCGGCCTTAAAAGGAAGCCGGGGCCGTTTCCCAGCGCTGGGCTAGCTGGAGCTCGTGCCTGCGGAGGCTCAGGAGAGGACATGCTCTGTGGCCTGGGATCCTTCAGAGAGGTGCAGCAGGACGCGCAGGACTGATTCCAGCCTGCCAGAGTGGCCACAGTCAGATAACAACCTGTGTGTGTCTGAGTGTGTGTGTGTGTATGTGTGTGTGTGTGTATGCATGTGTGTGTCTGAGTTTGAATGTGTAGCTGTGAGCATATTGTATGTTAATCTCACTGTGTTCTGTGTTATGAGTTTGTGTACATGTATCAGTGTATGAGGTCTTTGTACATCTAAGTGTGTCTCTGTGTGTGTGTGTGTGTGTGTGTGTGTGTGTGTGTGTGTGTTGGGGTCTAATTTGGTCATGAGTTGTGTGCTGGTGGTTGACGGGTGGCAGGGCTCCACTGGCATGGTGAGGTGTGTCTGATAAAAGAGCTGCAGCCAGACGGCTTCTCGCTGGCGGCCGGCGCTCTCTCAAGTGCTGGCTTCTGTCTTGGGGACCGGACGGCGACATACGCGGTCCTGTTTCCATTTCTCTCTGTTTCAATGGTCATCTCCTTTCTATCTCTTCTGTCCTTCACTCTGTCTCTCTCTCTATACAGCACCATCCACTATTATGGGCAGCCCACGTAAGGTTGAGTACAAAGAGTTATACAAAATCATCTATTGGAAATGTATCTTAATCTCACAATGAACACAATGGGGAAAATGTTGAAGGCAATCAAATCTATTCTGATAAAAAAAAACAATGAATCATAAAGAAATAAATATTATTTAACAAAAAACACATGTGCCACAAATATTGACACTCCTCTATTTAATAAACTGCAAAGCCCCCTTGCCAATAAAAGAGCTTTTACTCTTCTCCTGTGGCGAGCCATAAAGTTGGAGAATATAACGAAAGGGATAGAGACCATTCCTCTTTCCAGAATCTCTGTGTTCAGTAAGCCATTGTGTTGATCTGGACATATGTTTTGGTTCATTGACCAGCTGGATGATCCCACTTTTAGTTTAGCACATTTGGATTGGAAATGGCCAGGTATTTCATGGAGGTCATGATAGCATGCACCCTAATAAGGTTCCCAGGGCCTTCGGAATAAAAACAGCCCCAGAACATCCCAGACCGATACTTATCAGTAGGCAGGGGGTTCTTAGTATATATAGTTAGTATAGTCAGATGTATGTCAAACCCACCATGAGTGTTTTTGACAAAAAGCTCAATTTTCATTTCATCTGTCCATAGAACTACATTCCAGCCAAAGACCCAATAACAGTGAGCAATTGCAGCCTTTTACATTTGTAATTAAATGACAAGAAAGGCTTAACATGGGCGTCACTTCTGAACATTTTTGGAGACTTGGTGATTCAAAGATGCTACTTTTTTCTATAACTCTCCAGTAAGTGGTTCTTTCAATGTTTAGCCTCTCTTACCATCTTCCTCATTGTGCATGGGGGCAAGATTAACATGGGTCTATGAGACATTTCTATACTTAGAACAGGAGATCACAAAATATTGTTTTAAAGTTTTTTATATAAATGGGTAAAAAGATCCAGTTACATATTGTTTATAATAATTTATAGGGGTGCCAATAGTTGTGGTATGTGTGTTTTTGTTAAAAAAATATATATATTTATATGATACATTGTTTTTTTCTCAGAATAAATTTGCTTCCCTTCAAGGTTGTATTTTTCCTCATTTTTTTATCCTGAGAAAAACAACATAAATCACCAAAAGATTATTTTATTCCTCTTGATACTCAACTTTGACAGGAGTTTTATTCCTCTTGATACTCAACTTTACCACGAGTGCCAATAAATGTGCAGGGCGCTGTCTCTCTCTTCTTCACCCTGTTTCTGATCATCATAGCCTGCCCACTGCTCTGTCAGTCTCTCTCTCCACAGCCCTCATCTTAGCAACAGATAAACATGACAGAGATGCTGGACCCCACCCCCCACCCCACCCACCATCACCACCACCAACTTCCAATCCCACCCCCAGGCTGTTACCGTGTCAACACTCTGATGTGGCAGCAGACTCTGGCTCCAGAGTCTTGTGCCTCTCTTGCTTGTGGAGTGCTGCTCTTAGGGATGAGTGTCACTGTGTGATTCTGCCTGTTGACAAACAGCAGCTGTACCAACAACAACAACAACAATAACCACGACAACAAATTCTGTGGCCTAAGAGGGAGTTTGGAGAAAAGGTCATATGATCATTGATCTCAGCCTGGGAGGGGAAAAAGGGGGGTGGATTATTACTTTTTGTTCTCTCCTCCATATGCTCGTGTGTTGAACTGTTTAATCTACACAAGGGAGAGCCAGAACGCCTGAACGCTGACTGTCACAAATAACAGATTGACAGCACAGAATGACAATACACACAATGAAAGGCCTCCATTTGGATCGTATGGCGAGGAGCTGGCTTTGAGTGCCATGCAACAAAAAACCCACGCCTGTCGCCGGTCGCCTCTCGGAGCTCAGAGCTCTGAGCCGAGCATCGGCGGTCAGAATGACTGCTAAATGTCTGTGTCACAGGCACTCTCCGAGAGGACGGATACACAGACCAGCAGTTACACCACATTCTTGGCCAGCGCCGACCTCCAAACATTGGCCCTGTTGTACTTTGTCGCGATGCTGCAAGACTGGTGTGCGATCTCTGAGCATGTTTGGATATGGAGAATACTAAAACTTGTTTATGGATCCCATGTGCTCTAAATTACAGCTTATTGTGAAATAGCTTATGAATTTTCAAGTGCCTCTACGATTTATCTTACGATTGCAGAGGATTAACGGCTGAAATATCTCTTATAGATTGTATTTAATGTAATTTATATTCAATAGCAGCTACAGTATATAATACACATAAACACTTACTTTTATTGCACCATAGTATAAAATAGGAGGTTCATTATATTTTATTGCTTGTTTAAATGCATATTTCCCCTAATATATCTAGGTAGGTTCTCCATTTTCTGTGCTGCACATTTGATAGCAGGGCTCTTTCAGGAAAATGCTCTCATGCAATGGCTTTTCACAAGTAGTAGGAAAGTGCTCAAAGAAGCTAACTAGCACCCCCTTTTGAAATCACTGATCTAAGACCTCAACAGCACAGTTCTTGTTCAAAGTTTTGGTTTTGAACCAATTTCACCCTCACCATAAAACTCAATCTGATATAATTTATATGGCTAAAATGCATCAACTTAATGCACAATTAAAGCTTCATTAGGTAATCATTATAACTGTATAAGTATCAATGACCTGTGGGTTAAGTATATGGTATATTTTATTAGTGTCAGTACTAATAGTAATAGACTTTGTTGATGTATGTCAAAAAGTGCTCAGCCACACTCTTAAGGTCCATGGAATACTTAATCCAGAATGAATCAGCACCATTGCACTTTACAGCCTGCGAGCAGAACCAAAAGCACAGTGTGTGCCGTGTAAGTGTCAACAGTATGTGTCAAAAGGAGGAAATCTTTTGCAGGCTTCACACGCCGAGGTCAAGTGAGAGCATTCGCAAAAAGAAGAAGGAGAAAAAAAAAGGCCCATGTTGCTGTGTTTCAGGAGCGTAACCCGGCGATGACTGGCGTGTAATTAATCCTACTGTACGGCTGAGGAAACACAGACCCCGGCACTCGCACAGGGGGGAAGGATCAGAGCCCTGAACACATCCGAAAGAAAGTCCCTGCTTCCTTTTCCCCCCCGCGCAGGTTAGCACGCTAGTGGCGGACGGTGTGGTGTGGCGTGTCGCGGCACGGTCGCGGCGTCACCGGCGGTCCCTGGCTGTTTAAGGAACCACCCTGCTGGGGACGTGAGCCGGCGCCAGGGCACCAGAGAGCGGTGTGGGAGCAGGCAGATAAGCAGCTCAGACAGGATCAGGGGGACGAGAGGGGAAACACAAACACACACACACACACACTCTTGCTTCTCTCCCCTCACCCTAAAAGCATAGGGAAAGGGAAGGGAGGAGAGGAGTAGTATTTTTTTTTTGCGCCTGCTACCACTGCTGCTACAACTGCTGTCACTTTTTGAAGAGTGCTTGTTTTTGAGCTGGAGTTTTGGAGCCCGTGTAGGTCAAAGAGGAGACTGGCGGCCGGGGTGCGAGCGAGCGTTAAGCCGGTCAGGTGCAGCGCCACCAGTGATCATTAGGGTTACAGCTGCTCAGGCCAGATTGTCTGCTGCCTGCACCAGGCGAGATGTCTCACCCTGGGAAAAGAGCGAGCATCTGTCTGTCCTTCCCCGTAGACACGAACCTCCTACCAGCCTGTCCAATTCAACCCAACTGGTAACAAGGTCACCTAGCTCTCCCTCACTCTCTCTCCAACACTCTCTCTCTCTGCAGAGCCCGATTAAGTACTAGCTTTCCGCGTCTGTGCACTTCTAGGCCTCAATAAAGTAGCAACATTTAGAGGAGGATAGTTTATATTTTCTTACAATTTCTCTGTAGTGATATTTTGATGACAAAACTGTTCTTTTCTGACTTTTTGGCCACTGTATACCATGTTCAAACATTTATAGAACATTTCTGATTACAAAAAAGTAAAACTACATGTCAATGTTTGCTGAGAAGTTGACTGCACATTTAGTTATAATTTGTACAAAAAAAAATTACAGGGATATGGAACTTTTTATAAATACAATAATTGCTGCATTTTGGCTCCTATTTGATAAGAAAAACATGACGAGTGATGGAGTACCAGATACATATAACTAACTGGTTAAAAATGGACATGACAGGCAGAGACAGCAGATGCCTTCAGCCATTTCAGATGATTGTTATTGCACTCCCACTCAGCAGAAGCAGATGGATCACAAACTATTTTTTTTTTTAAAACATCACGTTTCTTGGTTCTACACTTACACTGTAGGAGTTTCACTTAAATCCATAAAACAATGGTCAGTAGTCAGATTAAAGTCAACATCTCTTCAGCCACCTCACATGCAACATAATACTCTAAACCGCTCATAAATATTAAACATCAGGTAGTAGATTATTTTAGGCTTTCCCATGGATAAAAGCTGTAAAATGTTGGGCTTCAATACATTTGAGTGAACTGTAAATCCCCCTCTTGTGCAATTAACAGATTCATCAAGTAATGTGATTACTCAAAATCATGCGAGCATGAAGTCGATCACTGATCAAATTAAACTCTCCTGAAGGTCAGTGGAATTTGCCCTGGACGGGAGGCCATAGCACAGGTACAGCAATGGTCGATACAGTAACTCGCGAGGAGCTCACGGAATCACGGAACAACATGATCGATATTTACGGCAATGAGTTGAAGGTTGTCACATAATGGAAATCTACTCATCTCATGAATTTTCACGTCAGACAAGTGTGAGGGAGGAGATCTGTGTTGGCCTTAGACAAAACGTAGCTTGAGATGAGAGGATAGTCGTCAAAGATGTAATTAATGGCGACAGCGTCAGCTGTACATAATTGTTGCAGGGCTACACTAGCTTGGCCGGGTGCAAACTGCAATGAATAAATATATAAATAAATAAACAAAACAAGATGAAACAGGTGTGACAGCAACTTTCTGCTTCACAGAAAAAAATAAAGCACTCTGTCAAGGGCATCACACCTGTTCTTTTGTCTTTGGCAAAGAGCTTTTAAGTGCAAATTTGCGTTTGGCTGTAAGCAGAGCTGTGGCCTTTGCACTCATGTTACTCATCTGAACTAATGCAATTTCCATAATGGTCAGAACTGAAATGAGGTCAACACATTTCAATATGAGATATAAGATGGACATCCTCTTTTCATCAGCCGACAGAAATCTGTAACATCAATCATTTTATCACAATCTTGTAGTGATAAACATCACAGAAATGCATACTTTCACAGAAATCACAGAAATGCATACTTTAGAGTTAGTTTGGTTTGGTTTGATGGCTATATTCACACTAATTTAGTTTCGCAAAACTTAAGTATCATAATAATCATGGAAAGATGTGGAAAGGAAATATTCATAATTCAATTTACATATTGGTACTCGACTCAGGAAATGATGAAAGGTCACCCAATGAATCAGTATATTAACTAAAAGCCCCCTTTTTTAAATCTGCATATGTGTATATGAATCAAGGAATTATTTATATTTGTATTTATGCAAGCCACATAAATATTGCGGCTTCTTACTGAATCAATATGAAAGCTTCAGCGATTTATAAAGGTAGACTTTTTCCTTGAGACACTCAGGGTGGTACAAGATTTGTGCCGAAATGTGAAATCCTTTACCCGTGAAAAATTAGCTATATTTTGAATTGAAGTTTTTGGAAGTAAATTAGAATTTGCAGCTTTTGGACATGGATTAATTACTTGTAAAAGTATTTGAGAAACAGGGTCAGAACTCTACCTGAACAAAACAGTGCAGGTGGCTGTGTGCAAACATATCTTATGCTCTTTGAAAACAAGTGAACAAGTATGTAATCTACAGCTGACATGATTTATCTCAACATGAGGGTTGTCATGTCCTTTTTGAGGACTGTTCTTTTCTTAATGTGCATTGCTCGAGCGTTGCATCACATGTTGTTTCCCAAGTTTGTTTTCCAACTAGTCCATGTAAATAGCTACAATCATAAAGCTCTATACAACAGCAGGGTAATCTGGCAAACTAAAATGACATGAAAGAAAACCATTCATCAAATGATGCATATGAGTTTCCAACTCACATATAGAAGTAAGTTGTCATGCTGAGAGACACAGATTTAACCAACCAGGCAAGTCTAGCATCTCAGGAGTGTGACATAGATTGCTGATAAATATGATGCGTTAGAAAATTGTGTGGGAGGACTTTGTTAATACACTCAGTGAATGCAATGCTGGTTTCCTGAGGTTACTGCTGTGTGTGTTGCACTACAGTTTTTGCACTACAGACTTCTGTAAGCAGCCAGTGCTGGTGCACTGCAGAGAGCAGAGCTTGCAGTCATTTCAACTTTTCCTGTATGACTCAACTCCTGTGTATTGGATTGTGCCGCCGCTTCTGGAAATACAAAGTCTGACTAGAACTCGCATTTGTAGTGTCGCATGCAAAAGCATATTGCCTTTCAGTGTCCAGCCAGACCTGGGAAAAACATTTGTTATTTGCCATTCATGTTAAGGAGATAAATATAGCAATAAAAGTGTTAAAGAGGAACTACATACTAAGGTGTAATGGCTTGATGTGAAAGTCTGATATCACACTGATTACTTTAAACTTACTTTGAAATAAATGTGTTTGCCAAGCAAAATAACAAGCTAAGAAGAAAAAGGGTTGAGGTCCTAGAATGCAGAGTATCTACTGTATGTGATGAAGGGAGTTTCAGTGACATATCCAGTCATAACACAATCAGTCATGTTTCCACAGAATTCCCTACAATATAATATTCAGTGTGACACATACACACACACACACACAAATACACATACACACAAGGGGGAGTCCCAGTGAGGTCTGTATCACTCATAGTTTTATGAATTAGAGATCAATTAATAACAATGAAATAACAACATAAAATGCTATACAACTGGCT
This sequence comes from Alosa alosa, assembly GCF_017589495.1. Classification (NCBI taxonomy): domain Eukaryota; kingdom Metazoa; phylum Chordata; class Actinopteri; order Clupeiformes; family Clupeidae; genus Alosa; species Alosa alosa. The sequence continues at coordinate 23,986,091 of NC_063207.1, forward strand.
GACTACCAGAATAACATCAACACTCTACATCCTTCTTATCAATCTCAAAGCTGAGTGCCATAGACTTTGGACATGCACACTGGAATCATTTGGTGCTGGCACTGCTCTGCTGTAGCCACCTGAACCTTTGACTGCAGGAGGCTATTACTTTGCTATATCATAGAATATACAACCTGTTTGTGACTCTAACATACTTTCCTTAAGTATGGCAAGTATCCATAAAAATAATATTTTATGATAGTCTAGCCTTTCTTTCTTCTTTAAGTCACTTAAAAATGTGTGGAGATACAAAATATTTACCCTGGTCTGGAAGTGACACTCCATTGACAATTGGAGTATTTGTGCAGTTTAATCTGCTTGAGCTTTCACACTTACAAGACACTTCCATGTACACACTAACACAAACAAGTATCAAGGCAATTGCCTCTGTCTTGTTCTCAGCTAAGGTAGATTATCCATTAATGCTTTGCCGAGTATCTCCGGGGATAATTTGGACTACAGTAATAAAACTCATAGTGTGCCTTTGCCAAGCTGGGACATCTGGTCACCTTATCATAGATAAGTGGGGGTTAGTCCTGGCATCTGTTAGAATTAATCCATTTTGCAAACACAGTTATCCTAATCTACTAAATATGCCGTCACGCCCCTCTAATGTCAAAGTATTGTACACTTTCAACTTTCAGCACTTCAACAAAGCGGTCATTCTCAATGTGCCCGAAAAGATGTCTTTTTGTTATTGATGGCCCCCCTTTTTCACAGACCGAAATCGGAACGACTAAAAAGCAGTGTGTCAAAACCTGACCAACTGTGTAGTGGATAGTCAGTCGCACCTAACATCCGCCTGCATGAATATTCATGAGAGAGATTTCTCTTTTGTTGCCTGCCTAGTCAGCAGTCACGAAACACATGGTGAGTGTTGGCAGCGCCGCGCCTAGGTAGAAGGGGCCGTGGACGGAGGCAATGGCAGGAAGCGGGACCTGTGAGGCTGACTGACATTTCCATCTGTAGTGAAGGCTGGTAATTATCGGGAAGAGGAGCGCCCGCAGCAGAGAGCCATCTGCTAGGGAAATGGCTCAATGAGGTATGAGCGGGACCGCGGCGCCACGGTGCCACTGCCTGGTTCTGACATGAGGGCTCGCATCTGCTGCCGACGAGCCGGGCCTCGGAACACAGCCTGGGCAAGAGGCGTGTGACAGGAGGGCTGAGAGGAGCCAGGCGCCCCCTGTGACCCGCACACACACACACACACACAGAAACGTGCACGCGCACGCGCACACGCACACGTACACACATCCACACACACACACACACACAGTGAAACAAACTAGTGCACGTGCAAGGCGTGCACACACAGCCCTGAAGTACTGCGACACCCAGTGTGAAACTTACTGAAGTTTGCATAAAGCTGCTGTGTAAGTTAGTTGGTTTGAGCGTTTCCTCAGTGTCATTGGAACACATGTAGAGGGAGGAATCACATGGGTGATGTCAGTGTTTGTCCATAAACATGAGATTGGCACCAAGTAATAGTGCATTTCAGGGCAGGGTGGTAAAACAACTGTAATAACCCACATTGGTGCAACTGAGATTTGGAATGCCACAGAAAACGATGGTGTGTCTCCATTTACAAGGGCAAGCGTTTGTAGGCGTCTGTGTGTGTGTGTGCGTGTGTGTGTGTGTGTGCAAAGCTTGTTGCAGATGTACCATCAATTCAGTGCGTTGTTGGCGATTCAGAGGTTTTCTGACTCATCTGTGTCGTGCAGCTTTGCGGGGCCGGTCGATGCTGGGGAGTCGAGGCGCCATTACGAGCGAGCCAGCCACACCTGACAGGTGTCTTCGCTCTGGTCCTCTCTCCTCCGCTCGCCTCGGATCCAAGCCCGAATGTGCTCCCCACACCCCGCACTGCCTGCAGACGGAGAGCGAAACATCCCATTAACAATGAACACGCAGCATGGCCTTCCAGGGGAGCTGCAAACTCATGATGAGGAGCCACATCGCCCCATTGCTTTGAAGACAGCTGTGAGGTGTGTGTGTGCATGTGTGTGTCTATTGAGGGTATTACACCAGAGGCTAAAGCCACCAACAGTTAGAATCAGGGAAGGACAGCACAGGATAATAAAACATGTGCATCCTTTCTTCTGCAATGGAGCACCTGAAGCCATTGTTCTGAGGTACAAAGAGTTCGTCCTTGCTCAAATGGGGGCCACTTTGAGGCTAAACATTTGTTATAAGGCACTATTATGAAGCCTAAACCTAAAGGTGACATTTTCTTTCTACACCACCTACACAAATCCTAACAGTTGTTTTTTTAGCAGTCATTCCTTAGCATCCTGAATACCTGATTAGTGCTTGGAAATGTTTTTTTTTAACCTTTTTGGATGTGTTTTCATTGGCTGTTAAATCACTTATTCCCAACCGAGGTTCGGTGAAAAAGCTAGCAAGAAAAAAAAACCTCCCCATCACAGGATTTTGTCAGACTGTTTCGACAGATTGGTAGAATACAAAATGCAGTGGGGGCTCTGATGTGGCGATAAAGCACTTGCCTTTGATCGTACTTCACCATTTTTTCTCCCCTTGCACATGTGCACGTCAAATCCAATTACATCACCTCTAGAGAGGTTCCACTGCATCCAGGAAGCTAGTCTGCACCACGACAGTTTGTTTTAAAAGTGACTGCTCCTGCAGCTCAGGTCGTAATTCTTCTGAAATTAAAAACCCTATGTGCACGTGTGCTTTCATAAATGACAGCAAATGGAGCGCAAGAATTTTTTCCATTTAATCTCGAACAGCAAAGATGTCTCTGATAGCCTAAACGAGGCACTATAGAAACGTGACTTTTGACGCTTCTTGGAGTGGCTTACTACATGTTGTCAACACTTAAAAGAGAATTTTGAGATGGCGACAATGCTGACGGCTCCCTATTCAGAGGCATTAACTCCGTGCCATGTGTCGAACAAACGGAGGCCATTCTGCAGACCTTAATGACAAGGCTGCCGCGCTCCTCTTGTCTCCCCCTCGCTCTTTTCAAATTGCTCTCTAAATGAAGTACAGCTGTGTGGACCAGGTGCTGCCATCCTTTTTCAGACCCAACCAGGAAATTATGAAAATTCCTAAATTCCTCAAACGTGGCGAACATCGCCTCCTCTGGTCTAACTGAAAGCGAATTCAGACCCTGGTTGGATGGTCAAAATATGGCCTGCACTAGTAAGCTAGATATTAACAAATACAACTTACCGGTATTATTAGGCTATTCGACATAGCAATATATAGCCTATATAAATATATATATATTTTAAACTGGGGTTGCCACGTAATCAATGAAAATGCGATTTTGAAATGTTCTTTCCTATGACATTATATATTGTAAGTAAGATTATGTGATTTCTGTAGGCTACTTATTGTCTGTAGGTATTTAGAGCTAAAATGTTTTGTGTTGTTAATATTATTCTAATTTATTTTAAATATATCACCACAACCATTAGTGATGTTTGACTAAATGACTTGATGCACATTTTTAGTACTGACCACCCCCATATAGTGATGATCACATGCTGTCTGAGGATTGGCCATAATGTGCAGTGAGCAGCTGGAAGGCTTGCATACGGTAATGATTGCAGCACGGCACCCTGGTGGCTATGGCATTAGCCTGCCATATCCCACGACTCCACTTTGACCAAAGCTCCAAACTGCTTATCAGGTACAAAATGGAAAAAAAGGTGCTTTGGTCTCCCTCGACTCATCCCCTCGTTTGTGTGCTCAGCTGTTTTGACTGAGGAGAGGAGCAAAGCCTTTCTAACACGCGAGATGTGCAGCTGTCAACGTCTCCATTAACTTCTGTATCCGCAAAGCACAAAGCACTCCTCACCTCAGCCTTACAGTCCCAGCTGCACCATCACCACAGGCAAATCCCAACCAGCCCAGGACCAGGCTCCAACCAGATGCCAACAGGCCATGATGGTTGGTGGGTCTGCAGTCCTCACGTGTAAAAGGTATGCACAACAGAATGTTATAATAATGCTTAATTATCATGAACATCATGAGGCAAAGCCATCACGTTTTCTTTAATTCAGTATGAGTGACATGTTTGTGATAGGCTATATCTTATTGAACAAGATTGAATAAATAATTGTAAAAGACTGTGCTATTTTCCTATGACAGGTGGGCTTATTGGCAGGATGAAATGCTATTCAAAACTATATCTGACCATCATGTGCAAATATGTTGCGTTGCATGCAAGCAAAGTAGGTTTGTAACTTCCTGGCATCATGCAGTTGCATACCATTTCTGCACTGAACCTGTAAATGTACAGTATGTGGTAACAAAAGGGATGTCGGTAAGTACGCAGGGTTATGCAGAGTTTTCTTCTATTGCATCAACAAATATTTCACCAAATACAGATTTTCTGAAAAGGATGAGCAATACCTAGTTGGCAAAATAAAAATGTCAGAAAAAAGCTTGGCTGCAAAGAACAATGGAAAATCACTTCTGCACCCTGTGGCACAACTTCTGTCATTTTGTGAATAAATTTAGGTATCCAAAGTAAAAAACAAGTAGTTGTGCCATTCCTCTAAAATACCATGTCAAACAGACTGTTCTCAGTAGACCCCCTACGGCTTCCATCAACAGAACAACATCTTGCTTCTGGTTTACTTCTTATGAGTTCATATGAAGCTTTGGCATTTGGCTCTCCCTTTAAACATACCATGCCAACTTTAGAGGACCCAGGTGCATGGCAGAGTTATCAACTCTACTAACAGCCGTGCTTATTGGGATCACAGAGCACGTTGTTGGTAGCTTTTAAGTCCCGTGTGCAGCCGAGACTGACCTGAATTGGAGGCAAGCAACCCCCTGCTGATATCAGCTAACCTCTGATGGGCAGTCTTATTCGTCTTCTTGGCCGTCTCTCTGCCTCCAACACACACAAAAAAATCTCTTTGAAATGCAGAGTTCCATGAAGAATTGAGAAGCAGGACAAAAATCAAAGGATTCTGATATGAAATAAGAAGGGAAAAAAAAACGTCAGTGCTCCAAACATGGATGAGAAAAGAAATATATGTGAGATATCTGCCAGTGTGAAACAAGAAAAGCATCTTCTTTTCAACTCTCTGTCCTACATGTCATGGCAGCTTCAGAGAAACACAGAAAGCCTTTGTTTATCGCATATTGATTTTCAGCCCCACAACATATTGTGTTGCTCTGTGAGCTATGCACAAAGCTTTCATCTCACACATTCAGTGGTCAGCTGTGTATGGTGAGAAAACATGTACATTCATCCCTGAGCACCCACACTAGGCCTATGACTCCCAGATCAAAGCGATATGATGGCGTAGAGACCCAGTCAGTCTCTTGCCGTTCATGATGTTTGTCTTCCATGTCAGAAACTGATATCCTCTCCTCCACGCCAGAGAGGGACGGACAATGGCAACAGTCCTTGCGAGATGAATAAAAGAGGGGGGAATATTTTAATGTGGCCCTGACAAAGCGTGGTGGTGGCAGCTGATGACTATTATGTCCAGGTGGCCAGGGTGATGGTGGGGCGCGATGAGAGCCACACAGCTGCTGGGATTCTTCGCATGTCAATTAGAGGGGGAGAGAGAGGGAGAGAGTATTTGTATTTACAGCAGACAAGGGCGCATAGAGCACTGTGGCCGTGATGAGTAATGAGAACAAAAAGTAAAATGATTTTACAAATATACGAATGCCACATAGCCGACATGCCACAGATTTCGCGGACACAAGGAACGCACGCTATCCTTTTTAAACACATCAGTGTGGACTCAATAGGAACGCATGCTATCCTTTTTAAACACATCAGTGTGGGCTCAATAGGAGCCCGCACACATGGTTCTGTGTGAGACGACTGCTGCGTTAGGTTGAGGGAGAGACAAAAAATGACTGTGACAACCATAGTCCTCCCATGCTGTTCTCCCCTACACCAAAGCAATTTCCATGGTTTAATAATATGTCTGAAATGAGGGCTGGTGATAATGGGACTTTAGGCTGAGCGCAAAGGAGGTGTGATCTAAACCGCTTGTAATTCATGACAGTGAATGTTAATTAGATAGCCATTCTCATCACTGACCATTATTGAAATGGCTAACTTTCTTCTGCCGATGAATATTCAGCAGCAGAGGTCAAAGTTGAAGTGTGGTGAGGGGCTAGCAGGTGACTCGCTATGTTGACTTTTTCTTTATTTTATTATTATTTTTTATGAACCATGCATGGGGGTGAGGGGTCAAAGGAGACTACCTTCGTTTTCATGTTCCATGTCTCACAACCCAAGCTGTGGATGTCTGCACGTGAGCTGCTTCTTGCAGTCGGCCATGACAGGTCGGTGTGTAATTGGCTCACCTAGGTGATTCGGTATCCCTGTGACTGGCATGTTCCTCTGTAAAGTTTGACACCAGAAGCAGAAGAGCTGGAGGGTAACCTTGTAACAGAACTGAATAGGAGCACAGAAACTCTAACTGCTCCAGACCGAGTTCACCTCACAACAGCTGAGGCCATTTTTTTTCTTTTTCTGTTTTCCTTCGACAGAATTATTTATCTCCCCTCCACCTGAATTGTTCGATGACCTTGCGCATTAATTACGCTCATATGCCGAAAGAAACGCCAGAGCGCTCGGAGTCAGACATGGTGAGTTGCTGAGCTTAGATGTATATGTCCTGAGCCAGCCCCTGCTGAGGGCTTAAAGTTCCCATATGGCAGAGTTGGACTTGTCTTCCTCCTGGCTTGAGTCTTTGAGAGGAACCACGTTGTTCCTCAGAACCATCCTCGTTCAGCACACAGATGGTTATTATGGAGCTGCACATAAATTGATTATGTTGGAAATTAACTGTTGCTGTCAAAGGCAGCCGCCAACCTGTCCCTGTGTGTCCCTCTGCCCGCTGATGCATAGGATCCAGCTGATGAGCCAGATGTTGTGCCGAGCGTCTCATTTTAAGGTCAGCACAAACGTGGGATGAGGCCCTCTCTCACACTTTGTTTTTCCTCTAGCCTTTGCATTTTGGTGCATCGTTCAAAAAGGATGTGTTAACTTACATCGGAAATAGTGGCTAAAATGAGTTCGAAAAGTATAGTGTGGTATTCAAAAATGGCATTAGAAACATCTCTATTTGGGGAAATGCATACACCAATGTAGCATAAGATTATGCATAATCTAATTTTCTTTATACCAGCTACATCGCAGCTTTTAATGGCGATCTCAGATGCAGTATTTATTTTAGTTTTGTGGTAATTGAAATATGTCTTTATAATATGCATGGCAACAATCAAAACTGGAGAACCTCTGTGCCAAAAGTCTTTGGGAACGCGTCCCTGGACGATCATCCATTCCAACAGCACATTTCAGGCGTGTGTTCAAGAGTGTGTGGACATTCCATGTTCTTCCACTGGGACCCATTCACCTACCTGCAGAGTCAGCAGAAACTAGTTTGTGTGGATGTTTGTACATTTCATCTCCAAGAGCTGACCTTAATTACTGTCCCATTCCTAACTGTTTCTTTATGCATGGCATGGCACTAAGTGTTGCCAGTATGTTAGCCAAGCAGGGCAGACAGACCCCAGTGATTCCTAGACTAAATTCCCATTTGGAGTCTTGGCATCTGTGTAGAAGCTCGGAAAGGTTTTTGGGAGACCATCAACAGCATCCGTAAATTTGATATTCCAACACTGCAATGTTCATTACATTCCATTATTACCTTATTTTACCTTAGCCGTGATACATTTAGCTTTTGTTTTTGATGCGTTTAATATGCTCTCTGTGCTGATGCCAAATATTTTGATTTTGAAAATGGTGCATTGGTGGCATTACTGTATGCCAAATAAGCAGAGCTCATACAGTTTGGTTTATAAAAAGTTAAAGTTTGTAATATCTGTAGACAAATGACGGAACAGCTTTTACAGAAGTATCAGACTTGCACCTATGGTTATACCAAATAGGAGCCTGTAAAGAAGTAACGGAATGAAAGCCTGTCTATCTCTCAGAAAAGACTGGTGTGGTGTTGCATTGCACAGCCAGGACTGATGAACCAATACCCAGAAAAAGGAAGGAAGGAATAGTTCTGTGTCAGACCAAAAGATGACTAAAGATTTAATTGATTCCTCAGTATAAAGTGTGTGCTCCATTATTTTTTATGTTATCAGACATTACACATTGTGTACTTAATACCACTCAGTTTATTCACTAATTATCCCTCACAGATGATGTAATCATTTACTTTTTCCATTGTTAGTCCAGAACACTGCTTGTTCCGTGATGTCCTCCTCGTTCTCTCCTCAGCCTGCCTCAACAGCATGTGCCCCCCCATCTCCAAGTGGCGTCTTGGCCTGGAGCTGGCGCCTGAGCGTGGCAAGCGCTCGTTCATTAATATGAATGATATCAGGTGCTAAAGAGTGGGCCTCGGTGAGCCGATGCTGTCCATGACACATCCTCTGCTCATCTCTCAGGCCCTCTCACACCCCAGATGTATGCGATGCTGGTGCCGCTGCCACTCAATCGGCAGGCTCCCAGGCGAGCAGCAGGCAGCCAGGCTCCTCCACGGACGCCAGGGAGCTCTGATGGAGCTGGAGTGTGGGGATATGTCTGGGGATGATGTGTGGTGTGTCCACTCACTGTGCTGACTGTGCCACTGAGCACAGGTGGTCCGTTCTAACTATGGAGCCTGTTTACGATACAAAAACTTTTATTTTACATTTGGTTAATTGCATATTGGCTGGGCAGCTTGTCAGGCTGGTAAGATGACATTTCTAGGTTGCCGTTGCTAGCTAACCAGTAGTAGTAGTATCACAATTTTGCAGTTGACGCAAAGGTAATATTTTCGTCATAACAAATGCTATAAAAACATGATTACTGAATGCAAATGCATATTGCAAGTCTCTGATTCAGTCGTGAGTTTCCATGGGTAGATATAGTTGGTATGATGACAGCTATACTACTCAGAAAGGTGACATGGTGTGGGTAGGAATGACTACTCCATAAACAACATGATCAGAAAGACAGGTTTTCTGCTTTTTTTTTTAAACCCACATCCGTTCAGTCTTGCCTCCAGAGAGGTGTCAAATAAAGAAACCTCATGGTTCTGTTTCCACTGTATGGTGACAGAGCTCATTTTACATGATTAGAGAGTACATTTGCAGTGTAGAGGACAAGACATTGCATATTTATTTTGTTGCTTTAAAGCAGCATGTAAGGAGTTTTGGTCAAAAACTAGAAATTACACTACTGAAAGTGCATGCAAAATTAATGACAACAGCAAAATCTAAAATCTACTACAGTGCAGTTGGCACTGATATAGCCTAAGTCTTTTTTGCTTTGAAGAAATTTTTGCAGGGTCTTACAGATTTGTGTTAGGGTTGCAATAACTCTTTAATGAAATAGTTGAATACCTTTTAAACATTTTTGCAGGGTGGTCTGATTCAGTCCACAGAGCTGCATAGAACTTCAGCGGCTAACATGGCTACATATAATTAAATGAAATAAATCTGAAGATGATACCAGCCTGTAAAAACATGTTTCAGAACCCAGTGAATTGTAGCATACTGTCTCTTTAAATATCAAAACCACCGCAATAAATCATGTTAAGTCTCAGATCACTTGTGTCTGACTTTCAAAAAGTTTCTAGGTGTTCTTCCGACTGAACTTTCTTTTGCTGGCTTTATAAACTGTGTTTGAAGTAGTCTGCAAAGTTTTGTAAAATTGCGTAATTACAGTAATTTACACCATGTTCCCTCTTAAGCCTCCCCAGACAACACAGGATTGTATTGTTACATTAAAGGGCTGCCGTCTTTTTAAAAATAACTTATGTAAATGGAGTAAAGCTTTAAACATTTCTGAGCATAAGTACAGGATACTTTTCCTACCCTGTGCTCACATGGGACTATTCAACCTCATAAAATTGCTTTGGAAATTAAACATATTAGAGAAAAATGTGCTTATCTTTTTTTTACAATACGCTCCTGCGGAATATCTCAGGCTATCCAGATGAATAAAAACACAAGTGAAAAAAATAATGTTGAGATTTTGGAGCAATGTGCTCCCATTGTTTCCCCAGTCAGATTAGAAGTGAGAGGGGGGCTTCTCATGATTTATACTCCCCAGTAAAAAGGCACAAGTCTCACTCCCAGTCTATCAGGACGGAACACCTTGGCTGATAGGAGCTCAGAGGTAGAAAAACAGCAAAATGAAATTTTCCGTGCTTAAATGGTTGAGGGGGGTGGAAAAAAGAGGGATATTCTCCAATCACTGCTCTGCCGGTTTTCTCTTTGTTCTGGGGGACTGTTCGCCATTCTGCACGATTAACAATATTATCTGTACCTGCCCGAGTGAGCCGGCAGTCTTTGGCCCATTGTGTTCCCGTCAGGGGTGACTGCTCAGGGCCCGGCGTGACACTGATGTTCGCCCGTCAGGTGCCACGGGGGTGGCTTATTCCAGGTGGGGCGCCGTGGCATTTTGGCCACCTCATCAGCGGGGGGGTAGGTGTGGGGGGAGGACACCCGCAGCAGGCAGGAGCCGGTTCCTCCACCGGCATCTGCCCAAATGAGGGGTGTGGGGGTGTGTGTGTGGGGTGGGGGAGTAGGTAGGGAGAGGGGAGGGTGGGCAGCCCTGAGGGAACACCTCGCGTGCCCCCGTGCACACGGCTCCATCTGGCTCCGTAGCTCTAAGAGCGCGAGTGCTGGCACCGACGAGCCGTCCCTGTGCAAGAGAAACTCGTTAGCTCCACACAGACGCCGTCGCATTTCTGCCCTCCCGCTCCTCCGCGGCCCGTTTCATTTCGGTTTCTCTTTTGTGTCTGTTTCGAGACAGCACAAGTCATGATGATGCTTTCATTTTTTTTTTGCACGTTAGCTTTGTCTGAAACGTTCGAGGGCCTTACCTCTCTAAATGTCACAGTGGGAAGCTAGTGCGAGCTATGGCTAAATATCTCTTGCCTCCTCTCACTACTTGTGTTGACCTGCAAGATCTCTGGACTTTACGAACGCTCTTTGATTTCATCAGGAAGTCATTGTCCAGGTGCTGGGGCTCTCTTTCTCTCTCCTCTCCCCCCACCCGACATTCTCTGCACCCTAAGCCCTCCCACTATTTGGAATAATTGACTCAGCTGCAGTCTTTGTGATATAATAACCAGTTTACTCTGCAGAATGACATTTCACAAGCTCCACTCTGGCATAAAGCTAATTGTTCTGAGAGAGAGAGAGAGAGAGAGAGAGAGAGAGAGAGAGAGAGAGAGAGTGGTGTGAGTGTGTGCGTGCGTGCATTTCAGTGTGTCTGAGTGTGTGTGTGTGTGTGGCTAATGATAAGGGACGCAGGCTCGCTGCAGGGCTGTGTGCGTGCGGTAGAAAGTGACATTTATCTTCTCGCCACGCCACACTCGCTCCCACCTCTCTCCGCACAAAGGGAATGGGGTTCTCAGCCACACTGTATTTTTATTACTTTTCAATAACGACAATGTTCCCTCTTGCTGCTCCCTCCGAGCACAGGCATCCACCCTGCAGAGCAAAGATAGGCTGTGTAATTTATGGCAAGGGCTTTCATTTGCCTCTGTTCTGAGTGTGTGTGTGTGTGTGTGTGTTTGGGGGGACGGGGGGGGGGGGTTGGGGTCTTTTTTCTTTTGCAAACTTTTATTTTTTCTCCTTTCTCCTCATTTTGTTTTGTTTGTCTGTTTGTGTGTTTTCTTGGAGCCAGTACTGTGACTTTGTGTTTATTTATTTTTTTAATCACTGTTTACTGCTCGGATTGAGCCAGGGGCAGAGCGTATATCAAAGAGCAGAGCATACAAGAGAGCGCCACATCAGGCCAGTGGAACAAACACAATTTGAAACGGAGACAATGATAAACATGCTATTGAGGGGTGAGCTCTTAATGTACACACCCATACAATGGAGAGATGGATTCACATATGTAAGCTCTAAGCAACTGTCACACATCTTTTGCAGGACATGCTCTCAATAACAAAGCATATGAAGAGCACTAACAGCCTTACAACTGACAATCTGATTTTCAGAAACCATTCAGAAACAAAGACCATAACAAAGCATTACATTTGCATTGATATTACTTATTCATATTACTGTGAAAGGCATCAACCTACAGTAGTAATCATACTATATTATAATGTATATATATATATATATATATAACCATTATTCACGAAAACCTATTGACTTACAAAGAAACCATTTAAGGATTTTACTGTTGTTGGGGGGCATTTGATACACTTGACTTCTATATAGATCCAAAACACAATAAAGAATGCCTGCTTTCACACATTGCTTGAGGGCATACAATGAAAATCATCCTTCCAGTCTCGTGATGCTGAAACATATGATGTATGTACAAAACATCAGTCGGACTATCTGAGTTATAATGCATGGGAGGCAATGGTTGATTGTGAATAAACCACAGTTACAAACATGGTTAGTTAATATATGTTGATATGTCCCCTTGCATGCTGTGGTAGGGTGCCTGGGTAGTTTGTTTGTCATTAACAAGTTTGCCAACATTTAGCAGAATTCATTTCATTCACAAACAAAAACAGTTTAACATTAAACTGCTGAGCAGATACTTGAGACGTGATCCATGTAAACCTGTGCTAGCGGGTCATTAGTTCTGCCTGCTGTTCAAAATGTAGCCCAAGATTTTATTTTTAAATCTAAACTAATAATATAATGATAAAAACAGTACATTGTTCTAAATCTACCATGAAAGAGTGAGTTGTGACCATTAAACTACCATCTGATGCAATCCAGAGTTCCAATAGACCAGCTCTGATATCAGACATTAGACAGCCAAATATGAAAATATCCACACAGGCTGTAAAGCAGCAACTTTGTTATGATGTAACCACACCTATCCACTTTATTCGTAAAACCCTTCCATCTTCTGTCCATTCTGTTCACATTAGAGCTTAGTGCAGTCTCAGCAGGCTAACTAGAATATTCTTAAACGTTGACAATTCTGCACTCAATATGGATATTCTATATAATATATGACTGACAAAACTTTACTTTTACATGGCTTAGCATGTGTCAGGTACTGTCTACCATCACATTAAAATCAATACAATGCAGCTTCGGCCGGAAATAGAAAAACGGATTTCTGAATAGTGAAGTGTCATGGCGACGCCCATTGTTGGCTCACAAATATTGTGGATAAATACCCAGAAATTACTTGTTGGTGCTTCAAAAATGAAATTGGATACAACCTACTCAACAAATAATCAGAAACAGAAAGAGGCCACTGTGCAAAGAGAACACAGACACACACAACCATCACGCTTAATTACACCAATCATATCTACACAAACGTCACATGCAGCACACACACAATGCATGATGGTCATCGGTCATCCCTGACATCTCTCTCTCTCTCTATCTCTCTCTCTCACCTGGTTTTTATCCATCTCCCCATCTCTAAAGAGCGAGCCAGAACTGTTTTTTTTTTTATCTGAAGAGGGGGAGTGCAACACCTGCACATGTGCAGGCCGACAGCTGTGTGCGGGGAGGTGGCACCCCTGAGCTGGCTCACGGATCGGGCCGAGTGGGAGGTGTGAACAGGAAGGCGCGCACACACACACACACACACACACACACACACACACACCCACGCCTCAGCCATTGCTCTACCACAAAAAGATAGTTGCTGTCCAGACCACCAGGGGTCTCACAGCCCTCCATCATAGTGCTGCCCCCCACACCCCAAACACAAAGGCAGTGGCCACCTGTCATGATGCTTCTGCTGTTGATAACCAGCTGAATAATGATTTGTCTTTCATGGGCCAGCGAGACCAGCCGGTTACAATCTGGACCAGTACCAAGCTGTAGTTTTTGGTTTTGACAAGATTCACCATTCCACTATTCAAGAGGGCAACAATTATTTTGTTTGCTGACTAGGCCATTACTATTGATTTTCAATACAGGTGACTCGATTAGAGGATCTGTGAAGTAGCACAGAGCATAAAAGATAGAAATCAGCAATACAGTAGTTCTAGGCACTCTATATGGAACAGCAATATTAATTTCCTCCAATTTCAATTGTATAAACACAAAGAATAACAATTAAAAGCTTCAACTAACAGCTAGGTCACTTAACAATGGTATTATCGACATAAACAAGTCTTCATAGGGCTGTTGCACCATCATTCTGTCCACCCCCAAAGCAAGGTCTAAGATGTTAATGACCAGATCATTACATTTAGAATCTATAGCTCCCTCATGAAGTCTCTGTGCTGGCGGTACGGTGCAAGTCATGCGACAGCCAGAGTTCTGAGCTCTGTCCTCCTCCATGCCTGGCTGCCAAAGCTTTCAGGGGCTGCGGAAATCTGCTCGGCAGATGGGTGCCTCGCTTTTACATCTCACTTGAGGGACGGGGAGGCAATGCAATCTGCGATCCACAATGCACCATCAGCGCGTGAGCGAGCGAGCGAGCAGGCAAGCGTGCGCAGGAGCAGAGTGGAGCGGGGAATCGATGCAAGGGCAGGGCCCAGGTTCTTAACAATCCCACTGTACTCCTGCCTCCCTCCCTGCCCAGCCCTTCAAAAAGCTCCAGCATGTTTTATTTATCCAGTGGGAGGGTGTGTGGGGGGGTGGGGGGTTGGAATGGGGGGAGAACACAGGACCTCAACACACAGAGTAGTCCTTCTGTTTCCTGAAAAAAAAAAAAAAAAAAAAAAAAAAATCTGCAGTTATCAAGAGCGAGGGGAGGGACAGTTGGGACTTGCACATGTCGTTTGAAAAGAACTACAAATCCCAGCAGGCCGGGTGGTGGAAATGAACCAGCTGTCAGTGGTTTGTAGATCTTCTCCCATCATCTTGATTATGAAATCAGAGTATAATGAGGACCAAAGAGCAGGCGTGAAGCTTTTCTCTTTCTCCTCATTCTTTCTTTTGTTTAGAGAGAGGTTATTTTTCTCCCATTGCCTCTGAGCTGTGCTCCACGTCTGCCACTGTTTGGGCACAGTACTGTCCCTGTTCTCTCGTACAGAAAAAAAGGACTCTGCATGCCCTGCCCTTCGAAAGTGCAGCTCTAGCTCCCGCCTTTTGTTTTATTTAATTTTGCACATAGCCAGCACGCCTCCCACCACCAACTGTCTCTATCAAAAATGCAAAGATCAAGGCAATTACCACATTGTATGGAGGCTAGTTCAGTTCCTATAAGTTTTGTCTTCAAAACTCTTTGACGCAACTTTCAACAAAGTTGAAAGCACAATTCTCTACTGTTGATTCAAAAGTAATTTGCTCCATACAAACAACACTGACCTTAATTTCATTACAAACTCTGTGGTATTTTTATGATATGATTAGGATAGATTCTGTGTAATTCCATTGTACATGACATGAACATCAATCTGGACAATTCATCGTCATGTTGAAATCAGGCCTTTTGTGCCTTTTCTACTTGAGGGAATGAATAACATGTCCAAACAATAAGTGACAAATTATGTTAATGATTATAGTAAAATGGGCTTGGTTTAATTGCTGTAAATACAGTATATAGCGATGAATAACACCAACCGACCAGCTCAATTTTTTTCTTTCTTAAAAGTGTTTTTTAGCCCTTCAATTTAACATGAGTACATTAAAGGCAAAAAAAACATTAAGAAAAGAAAGCATACAATCTTAACAGTCTTAAAATGTGAGTAAGACTGCGGTCGCAATAATAGAGCGAGTGGGTGGTGTGGGGTAATACTACACGCATGGGTGCAGTTTGCCAACACTGCTCTTGGGTTTGGCATCTTCTTCATAAAGAAGACTCCCATTCCAAATAATATTATCTGGCAGAGAACATCAAAAGCTCCAGAGCCACTCGAGGGTACAGGTGGGGATTTGAGTCCAAGTCAAAGAGGAGAGAAATAGTGTACAATCTGAGTCTCGATGCAGTATGATACACTGTTCTGTGAACAGTTGGCTATCTATCTTTTTACAAAAACAAGCAAATTGTGCACAAAGCAAAAATTTATTTTTGTAAAATTTACCTTGAAAATGTTAAGAGATAAGACTTGACCATTAGAGGAACATTGGAACACTGGTGTCACAAGCTGGGTCCCTGTCCAATTCATATTTTTGAGCACATTTATGACAATTTGGATTAAAGAAAGATTAATCTGCATGAATGAAGTGCATTTCTATCCACTGTTTTGCAAATTAAAAATTGACATATTGAGTTGTAGACAGCTGATGGTTAAAAATTTGATGTTGTAAAGGGCCACCACGTAGGGCAAATATGAAATCGCAACAGCGATTTGATGCGAATACTGTAAACCAATTTCCATCAACCTTGGTCACATTATCTTCTATGCAAAGCCAAAGTTAATCCACCCTCCTTGAATAATTTCTTATTTGAAGACTTTATGGAAATTTTTAAGCGTTTGCACTCAGGATTTTGACATTTGAATGGTCAAAATTCACATTAAAAATTGTATGGAAACCCAGCTATAGTCATATCCTACCTGTGGGTTTACAAGCCATTCTCAAGAGGACATTGGTCCAGAAAACAACATGTAGAATGACATTACCAGTGCTTTTTCAGTGCAACTCATTTGATTGGTATGTTAAACTTTACTTTAAAAGGAATAAATTATTCATAATGTCATAGCTCCCCCTTCAGATAGCATGTAGACCTCCCCTTGTCTAAGAATGGAGTCTCTGGCCGAGTGAATATTGACATGAGGCGCAAGACTCTCAAAATGAGCTCAAAGTGGAGAATTCTTGCGAAACATAGTTTTCCTGTCTGGAACAGACAAGAAATGTAAATAGCTGACAATGTTAATGTGGAACCAGAAGAGAGGAGTGCATGTAACCTGGCATTCACTCAAATCCTGCACCTGCACCTTTATAAAACGAGCTCTCCCGTGTGCTTTTCCCTCGGTTTCCCTCTGACTCCTCTCTCTCTCTTTCTCACACACTCTTTATCTCACTCTCTCCCTTTCCCTCACTCTATCTATTCAGCAGAATCACTCTCTGGCTCTGGGCAACTTTTTTTAGGTGTGTGTGTGTGTGTGTGTGTGTGTGTGTGTGTGTGTGTGTGTGTGCGCGCATGCTTTTTTTTTCTTTCCCAGAGATGAGCCGAGCATGTGTGTTAATTGTACCCACCCCTGGGGAAGGAGAACAATGTGGTGGACCTGTTAGGGAACGCCTTGCCAAGTTCAGCGGATGACACAGCGAGGAGCTGCAGACACCTGGCCTGCCTGAAGGGCAAGCGGAAGACGTCCTCCTCTGCTCTCGCGCTCGCTCTCTCTCTCCCATGCTCGCTTGGAGAAAACAGCTGCTGCTCAAGCTTCGCACAGCCTTCCTACCATAACGGCTCAACCTAGGCCATCAATCACCACGCCACTCCAGAGAGAGAGAAAGAGAGAAAGAGAGAAAGAGAGAGAGAGAGAGAGAGAGAGAGAGAGAGGAGAGAAAAAGTGAAAGAGAAGTGAGAGGAAAGGAGAAGAAATCTGTGGATATATCTTTCCTTGTTAAAAAGTGAAAATGACTAGCCCTAGAATATTTGCGAAGCCTAAAATGTATCTGCAAATGCAGAAATAAACTTGGCAATGCACAGAAATGAGCTGAATCCATCTATTTAACATGACCATACTGTAGGGAAGGCTAGGTCTGAGGGGCTCAACAGGGCTCAACAGCTCTTTTATGGACTTTTAGCTGTGTATTGATCGAGCTTCACTGGTCGTCATGCGCCCTGGTATTGGTTGTCATGACACCCTGCGCACCTGATCTACAGCAGGTGTGACACTGGCTATGAGTCACTATGAGGAAGACAACATTTGAACTGAGAGCACTCCTCCATCCAGCTGGTTTATTAGCTCCTGGCCTTCACTTAATAAGCACTATGAAGCATCTGTAGTTGTTACATTTAGCAGGGGCATATTCAAATGCACAGACAGTTTGCATGGACAAACATTTTCTTTGAGTAGTACTGTCTTAAAGATGGCAGATTTACTGGTATGCTATTAAGACTACCACTTCACCATGCTGTTACTGAAGAAATAGGGCGTTCATGGGTTTGGAGAACAGTTCTGCATTCAACGATTGGCAAGCAGCTGATGAGAAACAGGTGAAAGTTCTCTCAAGCCGCAAAACTCTCAAGCTTGAGCCTGGAAAGTACACTTGGCCCCCGTGCAGAGTGTGTGAGGGAGAAAGGGCAGGTGGTAAAAGTTGGGGGGCTTTCATATTCATGTGTGGCACGTTGAATAATGGAGAGGAGCTGGTGGAGTGCTTGTGGGCAGAACCGGTGACATACGGGCACAAGCACGTACGCACACACACACACACACACACACACACACACACACACACACACACACACACAACTTGGTCAGCACAGATGAGTTGTGGGAAAACAAGCAGCTGCAGGAGGAAGAATGGACCATAAGGCCCGACCGCTTGCCAAATTTCATCATCTATTATGGATTGCCTGAGATGCGCACTCTGCAGCGACCGGGGGCATGTTTCTGAATCACATGCAATCACAAATCTGCGCACTGCCACGGTTGCTAAGACATTAGCACACAGCCCCTTTCGAAGGAAAGTGAATGAGAGTGAATCATATTTTTAGCCTGCACATCTTATGTTAAAATAAGCACAGAGAATGTTTACATATAGTTGATTAAAGCTGAGCCTGAACTTTGCGGGTCTATCAATTCCCTCAATTAAATTGGAATGTTGGAATAAATTCATTATTATGAGGCAGGGTACAGCTTAATTAACTCCAGTTCTAATAAAATGTGTGTTCGCAATAAGCTTCCCAATAGTGGAATGAATATGCAAATATAAAGCTTTAAATCCTTTATGTACTCATCATAGCCTCATTCAGTGCTGAATAAAACCAATAATTAAGACTATTTACAATTTATAATATATATATATATATATATAGGCGCGCCATGCTTGGATAATCAAGAACTTGAGGATGGGATTTATGGTGGCGTTACAAAATTGTTGATCAGTCAGTACATCATGATGCTCTGCAGAGCCAGAGAGAAAGCCCTCTCAATTCTTGCCTTTACGTGCAATCAATTTTCTGTGTAAAAAATGAGTTTTTCCAAGCGACATATAAACAACTCCACATCGAAAGGTGTTGCTGGGCCTTCTTGGCTCGCTGCAGCGGAGGAAGGTTCTCCGATCTTTTCAGACGGAGCACTTTGGCTGGCACCATTACCACACAGCAGTCAATTGCCTTGTAAATTACAGGGCCGGCGTAATAAAAACTGATTTGTATATCACCAGGAGTGGAGAGTGTGTCTGTCTTGTAAATTTAATTAAACAGCAGGTGCAAAATCAGGTCATATGGCTTTGATGTGCCCCATGTGAGAATGACAAGCAGACAAAGATTCTAATACAGGGAGCATTTACATATTTTTGCATTCAGGGCTTGTACGAAGGAACAGCTATCACCTTGTAGCGTATTACATTTC
This sequence comes from Alosa alosa, assembly GCF_017589495.1. Lineage (NCBI taxonomy): Eukaryota > Metazoa > Chordata > Actinopteri > Clupeiformes > Clupeidae > Alosa > Alosa alosa. The sequence continues at coordinate 24,005,500 of NC_063207.1, forward strand.
CCCAAAATCAAACAGGATTCAAATGAGCTGTCACCTTCAATTTTAATAGATCTGTGCTAAAATAAACATTTAAGCTCTTCAATGGAAAAAAAACTGCCTCTGCTAGTCTAATGTTGCATAAACACACCTATTACCAAACAGCTAATACAGACTTTGAGCTAATTACAACCTCGCAACACGCCTTGTCTGCGGCTCAGCACAGAGAAATCCATTCTTAGAATGCATTCTCTCGCACGGCAGTAATTACGCAGCCCCTGTTAGGCTGAGTTCAGTAACAGGCGTTCACTATTTTTTTTCTTCCTGCTCCTATTTATACCGGCACTTAATGAAAAATTCCTCAGAGGCGTGTGGTTCAGCGAAGCTAAAAATCATCCTCTTATGGGACAATATGACCTGTGACTTCTCTCACAGGCTGAGCGCCATAGGGTCCCAATGATTTGATTTGACTTGCGAATGTGTCAGCGGCTGACCTGATGGTGACACCTCTCCCTTGTTTTGTTTTTTTCCCCCTCCGTCTTCTCGAGGAGGTGGTTGATAATTACCACCTAGGAGGTGCCATCTGTACCGCCCTTTCACGGCCTGTTAACTTGCCTCTCAAAAAGTTTGCCTGTGACAGGGGCCACACATGTGAGGATGAACACACCCGTTTTTTTTCCTTTTTCACGAGAGCACCTCTAAACATCCTGCTTGTACTCTCCTTCCCTATCTCTCTCTCTCTCATTAACATTCTCAATAATAAAAAGCCATACATACATAATTCTATGAATGACCAGCAAAGCCGTAGTAACAAATGATACCTGACAAATAATGGTTGCAGGTTAAAGGTAGGTGAATACTGGCCCTGAACAAGGAAGATAAACACTTATAATGTCCTTGGACAGGAACACTGAATGGTTCAAAGAGTGCCAGGCACACTACAGAAGGGGCTCTGCAACACTGTCAGGCACAGATGGAGGGGATCAAGTCAGAGCTGGCCATCGGCACAGCGAGCTCCTGCAACGCATTGTCTGGGGCCTCCCAAGGCACCTGTGTGTGTGTGTGTTTTTTTCCTCCCCTGCTTTCCACCAAAAGGCCTTATCAACAAGCTGCCGGATATCTCCTGGCCTGACAGTTTCATTGTGAAAGCTTCACTGTTGAAACTCTCGTGTCAAGCGGGTGTGAGTTTTTAATGAGAACTGCCAACCAAAATACACAGACAACAACAACGCGGCTGAGAAGAAGGTGTAGGGGTGTGTGTGTGTGTGTGTGTGTGTGTGTGTGTGTGTGTGTGTGTGTGTGTGTGTGTGTGTGTGTGTGCACGTGGAGGGCAGGAACAGGTGCATAGCTGGGAGCAGTGGATGAGCTAATATCCAAGGGGAGAACATATCTGTGGTAAAGATCTCCTCTGATTGCTGCCACCTCCAATCACAGAAATGAAACAACACCAAACAGGAGAAAGTAGTGAAGAGATGAGTGACAGCAGTGGCACGCCGGCTGTTGCGGTGGTGGCGATGTGGGAGTTATATAAAATAAATCCCATGTGTGTGTCTGAGTCGCAGAAAAATAGATCATCTCGAAAGCATTTTCTCATACTTTACAGCTGTTCTAACGTGGTTATCATCTTGCACATCCACATTGCTTGGTAACAGCCAGCGTGAGGATATTAAGTTGTGATGCTCCGCTGCACTAAAAGACCGTGTGTGTGTGTGGCAAAGGTTCATCACAATGCACGGCTAGAAGCAGAATCATTTTCCGAACAATAATAGGAGCATTAACACTGAGTGGCACATGAAAAAAATGTGCATTTTGATGAGAATTGCAGTGAATTTATGTTATGTGTAAGAAATGCATGATTCATCTTTTAGAATGCTTGTGTGTCTACACTGCATTGTTATATTTTTATTTATTTATATCCAAACAATGGATTATTATTTTTTGCATTATATGTATTCAAAAGGTTTTGATGTGTTTAATGTCCTGCCTAAATGCTAGCTCTGCTTCTACATTGACGATACTTGAAAGGTGACAAAGAATGTGGAGAACAAGATGTTGACATCTGGTTTGCTGAAGTTGTTATAGCAATTTTCAGTTTTGTATTTGTTAGAAATTCCATGTCAGAAGGCTGCACTAGAAATTGGCTCTCTCCCTGCGGCAAGGACCAACTCCCCCCTGGCCACAGCCCTGTGTCCAGGTGAAAGTCTTCAGGCATGCAAGCTGTAGTGTAGTCCCAGCTGAGTTGACTTGATTGACGGTTCCTTTATGACATAGCTTCACCATGGTGTGCTTCACGTCAAGTGTCAGTTGAAGCACAGGCAGGCCTCCAGTGAAACGAGACAGGTGTTGCACAAGGGTTAGCAGGTTCATTGACGAGAACCTTGGTCTCAACACGCAAACGTTTCGTCTTAGCACGCAAACGTTTCATTTGTGTTGCGTCAGTAACACAGGTCAGTGCCGGGGCCCATGTCTCCCGTCACATCGCCAAGGAGGGAGCGACAGAAGGTCTTGAAGGCATCATGAAAGGCAAGCTGATAAATGAGGCCAACATGGCTTGCAGGCCCATCTGCCCTGTTATTCTCTCCCTCCCTCTCTCCCTCTCTCCCTCTCTCTCACACAGACGGGGCTATTTCTGTGAGGACCGGCAGAGGTGGAGTGGTCAGGGTGAGTCGCGCGGACCAACAGCGGGAGCGCCCTAGAGTCATTTGACACCACCAGGTCCTGAAGGTGTATGACCCTCGAAGGGCCCACAAGCAGAAGCCGACTCCCCCGGCCACCAGTCATTAACCTTCTACTCCTGCCGAGCGGGCCCAGAAGAGGCTGTTGCGTTCTGCTAGCATTGCATGGGAGTAACAGATAACATCAACCTTCAGCGCTTCATCACAGCCACTGTTACTCCTCAGCTGACCTCACTACAGAGAGCGTCTCACATCCCGTGTTTGAGCTCAAGATGAAAACTAATTCATTTACGTAATATCCCACTAGAGAAGTGGCACCATTGTTTTTCAGCCTAGTAATAAACCATGACAAGCTCCCTAATTGTATGTAAGAATGTATGGACTCATAACTAGAGTAGAATGACTTGCTCGTCGTAACTTATTTTTCATGGTAGGCTTTATTCTATTTTCCGGTGTGCTGTGCCTGCTACAAAGCACTCTAGCGCCCTCTCCTGGCACATTGATGCAAATGGTTAGGGGGAAAGGAAAACAAAGAAATGGACCTCGGGGGAGGTTGGTCTAGATCCTGTCAATATGATTTATGATATTATCAGAACTGATCACCAGTATCTGCAATACTTAACTGAATACATCAAATAATCTTCAACTACCACTGTTGGGTTCAAGTATATTATATTATGTATCTCCTACATGGCATTAAAGATTATTGTATTAGTCTATTGACATGCATGAAGCCAATGTTCACAATTACCAACATCTTTAATATACAGCAATACTCCTGCACAAGTGTGTTGGGGGCCTAATCACTAGACAAAAACAACCTGATGAAATCATTGATTGGCATTGATTTCCTGTGCAGAGCTCATCTACTTTCTGGTACATAAAACAGAAGAGATGGAGAGAAGAGGTGACACAAAATGAAGACATTAGGGGAATAATCAGCTGAAGGTGATGATAATAATATTAGTCCTCTTTCCTAGCACATAAGTAATCTGCTCTTAATTACCAATGCTCTCTCTCCCTCCACACACACTTCATATTTCCCATCAGCAGTGATGGACAAAAATAGACTCTCATTACTGCTTAATCGTATTAACCCCACTCAGTACACATTAGGCTTGATTAAGACTAGCCTGTGAGCTCAAAAGAGTGCCTCGGAATATGGAATGACAGTTTCACCCTTGATGGGAGCTACACATCATGCATCATGTTATTATGTTGTGAAATTCAGCCTATATTTCAGCCTACTATAGTGGCTATAATGTTTTAATGATTAATTAGGAGGCAGTGAGGCAATAATTTGTTGTTTTTTTTCCCCCTTTACTATTTTACCGCTTGTTACAAGCAAGCTTGGCTATTTGTATGTAATTACTGATTTTTTTTCATTGGAATTGTGGTATACATATAGTTTTTGCATGTAAATACCGGATTTAGTCTCAAGCTCAGATTTGTGTTTTGTATTTTTCTGGTTTAAGCTATCAATTTGTGGGTAGAAACTTGAAAAAAAAAAAAAAAAAAGAAGAAAAGAAAAAAAATATTGCACATTTACTGTTTGGAAGCCTCTTCCCTCCTCAGAGAATGACATTCAGGACATGCAAACATAAAATAGACTCAAAGAACAGGCTTACCTGACTCCGACCTGAGTTCTGAGGCTCCCATGTCCAGTATCTCATTCTCAGCAGCATCACTGACTATGACATCACTTGTCAGGTGGCGAAAGTTCCTCATGAAGGATGGCAGTGCCAGTAGGCTACCCTCCTTGCTGTTGGGCCCTACTGTGCCGCTGATGGTCTGTGGATGAACAGCTCTGACAGTAAAACAACTTCCTTCAAAAATACTGTAAAGTAGCCTAATCAACAAGTTCACTCCACTGAAACAAATGCTAGAGTTGTTTAGTTCTTGAGTCTTACCTTCGGAGTTGTATAGCCTAGGCTACAAAAGATCCAGGACACACAGACACTAGTGAGATGAAGGGATATTGGATTGAGCCCTAAATACTAAGAGATAGAAAGATATGATCCTTAAGTAGGCTAACCTAGGTTAGCCTGGGTAGGCCTATCTGATTTCTAGACCTAGACACATGAAAGCAGCCATTCTAAACAGGCCCAGTGGGGTAAATAACCTAAGCTATAGCTTCACTAAACTCAAATTACTTTTTTACGTTTTTAAAATTAGATTTTATCCAGTAAGAAACGAGCTAAAGCAAGATGAGTCAAGCACTTTAGCCCTCCACCTACCTGAAAAGCAGCAGGGTCAAAGGGAAATCAATCTAGCGATAATGCGATAACGGTAACCTACTCTCAATAAACTAGTCTGTGAAAATTATTTTGATGTGGAACGTGATGTAGACTGATCAGGTTAAACCATTCAGTCTATCTATGGGTTTAACACATAGACTGTATCAATTAGATTAGACACAAACTAACTTGGCGCGACATAGCCTACTGTATGGATAGGCTACCCATAATAATGCGCTCCAATCAGAAAATATGGGCATATGGCTCGAGCAGTTAAGTAGCCTGCCAGCTGCTAATGGTAAATGTGTGAGTAAGCGAAGCATTCTAGTAGATACATTTAGCCTAATTTATTGATCCATGCACACATGAATATCCTATATACAGTAATAGTAGGGGAAAGAAAGGGTTGATATAGGCCTATTGTTTTAATGACGTCGGGGATAAGGTTCAGTATGGCTACTCTCTGCATAACAACAAGTCTGTTGATCTGTTCATAGGAGAACATTTTGACATCTAGGCAACCATAAGCCTGTAGACCTGTTATTACAGTAAATACTGCCTACCATAAAGCAATATGTAGCCTACAATAGACCTACACATGACATCTCAGATTAATTTTAGTCCTGTTGATTGAGATAAAGAGATCTGCCAAAACTGAACTTCTTCACCTCATCAAAACACTCACAGAAAACACATAACATAAATTTCACGTCTAATGCAATAGTGCTTTAATACCAATTTAGACAACATTTGGGCGACATCTTCATTCATGCATAACCTGTCAAGGTAGATAAATGCTATGGTCTGCAACAACACTAAGAATAGCACTAAAAAGCCATTTGGTACTCTACATTCTCCTATGACAGTCCCCAGACAGGCTGTATCATATGGAGGGTCCTAGACTCAGTTGTACTGTAGGCCTAGTTCCAGTTTCTTCAGATTTGTAAAGAATATGATCTTCATTGTGAAATTATCTTATTCAAAATGAATTAGGTTGTAAAAATAAGATGACCGAATGAGACATTATGAAAGTACAAATATCAGAAAAATAAACAAGGAAAAATGGAAGTGGGGACAAAAGGATGAAAGACAGATGGAAGACAACAAAAAGGATGAGAGTAAAACAAAGGTAGGAAGGGAAGGGAAAAGAAGACAATGTTGAATAAGGAATATTTAAGAGGAAAGAGATCTAAGGGCACACAAGACAAGAGCATGGGAAACCAGCTTATAATAGGTCACTGTGGCAGCTTGTGAACATTGCACACGTTTCATGGCCTGTTCCCTGTAGTGTGCAGAGGACAGCTGTGAGGGACTCACGCTGGCATTTACCTCTTGCTGCACTGCTCCGCTCACTGGAGATAACGCCTCTGTCACCATGGTGCATGCATACGGTGCTTCTTGGAAGGCCTGGTTCGTGATTGGGTGGAACCCGATGAAAGTGGGAACAGCTGCCATGGGATGATAGATCACCCATTTGTTATTTGCCATTTTTGCTCTTTGCAGTTGAGGCGGACAAGTTCAGCACTGCAGCCTGACATCTGGCAGGAAATGAATGTAGGGAGATGGGAATGGTTCTTCGGAAGAGGTTTTTGTGACAGTCTGATGCACAAGTGTTTGTTTTTCACTGTGCATATGTTAGCAAGAGTGTATGTATGCATGATGCTTTCAATGGGACTGAACAAATTTATGTAAATCAAGAAAACAAACAAATGGATACAGATCTTTGTCCAACTACATTAAATACATTGCTTTACTATATCAAATGTTGGTGGATTTAATGAAAAAGGATGGAAAGAAGTGGCAAAGTTTTGATGGATCTCAACATTTAAACTGCTTTAATTTCACAGTGTTAGTGGCACAGTAGATACATACAAGTACTTTTTTTCTCCTCAGGTGGAAAAAAAACAATATTTTAGTCATTGAACAAGACCATCCACACATGCCAATGTACAAGGTTACAACTTATGAACAAGTCGGAATCTTTCCCATTTACAAGGAAAATACAAATAAAACAGGATATTTTTCCTTTAATTCTTTTGTATAAAAAAGAACAAATCCAAAAAACAACATAAAGGCAATCTAGAGATGTATGAAAGGCAAACTTAGTTTTAAGGACGAAAAGAGGACTGCACGGCCAAAAACCTTACATGGAGATATGTCTTTAAGCACTTGTCACAATGATTGCCTGGGACCTGTGATGGCAATCACGACCCTCAAGACCCTCAAGAGAGTGCTGGGAGGAAAGAGGAGCAGATTGTGGACCGGAACACTTTCTAAAGCATGACTCCAAACACAAGAACATAGCCCCAAAGACCCAACACAAAGCCATGGGCGAAGACTGGACTGAATAAAAAGCTTTCAAGCAATACCATTTTTTTCTTTGTGCAAATTCATTTGCTTTTTCTGTAGATTACGGAAATATTTTTGGCCTCTTTTTGCTACATGTTGTTATATCTTGGAGCACACCCAAGTCAAGCAGAAGCGTTGTTCTGGAGAAGTGTGCAACGCACATATAAACACCACAAACCTTAGAGTGTAGCATGTCTAATAGCCTAACAGGTCATATAACCAAACATCCCCACCCAACCCTGAAAAAGAAACTAAGGAAAGACCAAGACAGGTTTAAATGTTTCTTTCCATAAAATGAATCCCAGAGATGTAGACATCATTACAAGTTTTCTCAAATTAACCCCCACAGATGAATAGTTAAAGAAAGAATATATTTACATACTCAAAAAGAGATCTTTTAAAAACAAAACCTCGTAAGGAGAGAGTCAAAACCGTACATACTGTAATGCTGCCCTCTCAGTAAAGCTCTACACATTCTGCTTTTTTTTGTCATCACTGTCAGCTCAGAAACCCACTTGGCACGATTGTCATACATTGATTGGGTTCAAAATAGCCACCTTAAAATGAACAAATGACATATCTTTTGATCCAAAATGAACAAAAAGGAGATGGGTCAAACAAAAGCATCTCACAATAAAGATTGTGCTTGGAGCAGAAATATAAAGAGTTTGGATCAAAGGCTACATGAGTAAAATGCTTAAATGCTTTAACGTAAGGCTAAAGGCATTTGCGTAAATTGTGTGAAGACTTGTAGTGCGGAGGAGAGAGAACACCTCTCCTTGCTACATGAAGAAAATGACCAAACTATGTACCCAGATATAAAAGAAAATAGAAAACACCATTAAGAAAAGAGGGGGGGGGTGAGGTTGTGTGCAATGTGATTATTTTATAGGTGTAGTCCATCAACACAAAAGGATATTAAGGGTGGCACGTTCCAGAGCTACAAGTGTCAAACAAACAAATCTCACAGATTCCCTGTGGACAAACCAGAGCTGCGAATAACTGCACATAACCAAACATGCATAAAACCGTTTGGACAGACTTTCTTTACAGACAAAGCCCTGGTGGGTGCATGTGTTCTGGCTACAATAAAGTGATAAAGGACGGTGCGGCTCACCGCCCTGTCCAATCACTGCTGCAGCCTGGCCACTTTCTCATCGCTAAAGTGGCATGACACAATGGCACAAGGTTGGTCGGTATCTTAGAGAACACATATACTGAACCACACACATTATTGAATCACACATTCACTACCATGTGTACTTTGTGTATAGTGTTGAGAGGTACAAACTTGCATAGATAGGGTGCAGGACCAAAATGATACGTGTTCTGAAAAGTGAACAGTCTGGATTTTCTACATTTGGTGCCCCTGTCAGATTTAGCTATAAGTGCCCTTTTGAAATGCTTACTTGCCCTTCCATTACCATGTTTTGATTCAATTTTTAAAATACACTATGCAAGTTTGCAACCAGTGGTCAATTTACAGGAGTAATATAGGATACAGGTATTTGGATATAGATACAGTTGGGACAATACCATGCCACAAACAGAACAATATGGTTATTTGTCTATACTGAAACAGGATAGAGTGAAAATCTGAATTTGAACATTGTCGTAAGGAGAAGCTAACATGTTGTTGGGAAAAGCTCTGCTTCGGCAGAGATGACTGTCAACAGCCTGAACTAAGAAATGGGCAAATCAACAAACAAACCAGACATTCAACATTTTTTTCAGTTGAAAAAAAGTTTCAAAATTCAAAGCGGTTTCCAGACCTTGTTTTTTGTTTGGAGAGAAGAGGGTATTTTAAGCAAAGTTAGTAAAGCTTTCCTCGAGCCTCGTCTCAATTCTAAAGTGGGCTCATCCAACGAAAACAACTGCCTCACCCGACTGGGAAGAGGACATATGAAATAAGCGTTGTGACATCACAATTTCAATTCACCATGTACATACAAAAACAGCTTATAATTCATCTATAGGACAGAATAAAGCAATTGAACTGAGGTGACGGCACTCCGTGTGCTGTACAGGTGAGCACTCCGTGTGCTGTACAGGTGAGCACTCCTGAGTCTCCCGCTCACACTCGCTCCGCCCTTAAAGTGACGAAAGACGAAAGTTTATGTGCAACAGAGTGAGTTTTGTTTTTCTCTTTGAAACTCGGTCCGGCCATGCCCCAGCGCTGAGTGAGGAGCTACATTAAGGATGTGAGACCAGAGCAGAGTCTCCCACCGGTGAGAATGAAAGACTGACCAACCTCACCAGGAGTCCTGTGGAGCAGACTCTCTTGATGGCCAACACCATCACATGAAGAACACAAAGAAAGCACACAGATGAGAAAATGGTGTGTGCGTGTATGTGTGTGTGTGCGTGGTGAGGGGGGAGGACTCCAGAACATCCTCCCCCAACTCACATGACAAACCAGCCAACTGAACAACGAATGAACCAGCCAGCCAACCACATCCTGCAGCTCAGTCCAGGAAGTGGCTACAGCGGGGCTCCAAAACAGACGCACAACTGGGCCATTCCGAGTCGCTCCCACAGCCGGTCCAGCGAAGGGGTATGGAGGCCCGCGCTCCATCCTAGCAGAGGCCTGGACCATATGACTGCAGCCCTCTCTTGCTCTCTGAATCCTCTTCTCTCACTGGGCTCTCAAAGGCAGCATCTCTCTCTTTCTCTCTCTCCTTCTGTCCCTCCTCCACCTGCCTCTGGAGATGAATACGCTCAAAAGCTGGAGCGAAAGGGAAACCAAAAGGAGGAAAAATGGAGGGGGGTAATAGTAACATGTGGGATGGGGTCAGGGGTGACGCTGGGGGGGAGGGCCGATGGTTAGGTGGGCAGTGGGTCGTCATCGCCTTTGCTGCATTTGCACTTGCAGCACAGCACGAAGGGCGTGGCCAGCAGGAGGAAGGGGGACGCCACCAGCAGGAGCAACCCAAACCCAGCGAAGATGCCGACCACCTGAGAGAAGGAGAGACAGAGATGGATGTAGACAAAGAGCGATCTAGTTATTGTCACCAATTGCTACCTCTTGACAACCAAACTCTTCCAACACATCTAACAAGCACAGCATGCCTAATCCACACTTACCATACACTTCCTTCTTACACACAGTACTATGACTACTCTACTAACTCTTACTTCACTTCTGCACCCTCATTCTCTGGCTGTTCTGCACTCACATTCTCTTGTGGTGCTTGCTAAAGTTTGAATTTGTTATATGTTAGACCGGCATATCTGGGAACTTTGAATTTGCTACCTGTCTCCGTCTCTGTCCCCTTTTTGGGGAAAGCAGACTGCTTGGATTGAATGGAACCCTATGGAGTTGATCCTTGAGCAAACGTGAATAAAAAGCACAAAATACTGTAATTTCCCAACTATTAGCCGGGTTTATACATTGATTTTGCAAAATGTCTTCATCTATGAGGTTAATACACAGGGGCAGTAGATATGGTATTAATATGTTTTTGTTTTTTTAACTTTCATAAAACATTGTCCTGCAGTTTATACACAATGCAGCTAATACACTGTAAATTACTGTTAGGTTAGGTTAGTGTGAGCGTTATCTGTGTGTACGTGGGATTTATGCGACCATTACATTACTATATACAACATATGCTTGAATATCTTCAAAGAGACAATAGTGAAAATAGTAATATTTTAAACATTTAGTAAAATAGTAAACATGACCAACCAAAATACAGAATGTATGAACACACTAGCAAGGAAAAAGAGGCAAGTGACAAGTGCAGGACTGTGTACACTTGGACAGAATATGTGCAATGCATCCATTCACCACACGGGGGCAGCAGGCCCTCACCATCAGCCCTGTTGGCATGAGCAGAAGGGTTTCCTGGTGCAACCTGGGCCAGGCCAGGAAACGTTCTGAATGTTTCATGGGCCTCAAGCCTCTATGTGCATTATAAACACCACGCCGCCTCAAGTAGTGGCCTGTCAAGGACACAGAGGTCTGGAAAAGGCCTGAGGAGTAGGGGGAAAAGCCTCTCCTGAAAAAAAAAAAAAAAAAAAAAATCAACAGGAGGCAGAGTGGATGGTTTAATGTACAAACACTCCCCTGGCACTTCCTGGCTCCAAAAAGCACTAGATAGAGAAGTGTGGTAAGGTGACCTTACCTCCTCCTTCCTCACTCTCTCTCTCTCTCTCTATCTAGCCCTTCCTCTCCATATCTGCCCTCCCTTTCTCTTTCTCTCCCTCTCTGTCCTTACTCCACTCCCTGGCTCCTTAAGGCCTGTATGGAGGGCAAAAACACTGAGGGCTGGGGTGGAGGCTGGTGGCAGTGGGCCGGAGAGGCTGGACCTCAGGCACTAAGTCCCGGGGCTTTCATGACACTCACGCCCCCGGGGCCTCAGCCAAAACACGTCCTCATGTATTCATAAAGGGCCCTTTTCAGCCGGACTCCTTTAGGGTCCTGAGGAGAGGAGGAACTGTGCCCTGTCGCCACAAGGAGAGGACAAAGAGAGAGAGAGAGAGAGAGAGAGAGAGAGAGAGAGAGAGAGAGAGAGAGAGAGAGAGAGAGAGAGAGAGAGAGAGAGAGAGAGAGAGAGAGAGAGAGAGAGAGAGAGAGAGAGAGAGAGAGAGAGAGAGAGAGAGAGATACACAGAGCCAGCGAGTGTGTGAGAGAAGAAAGTCAAGAGAGGAGAGAGAGGAAGTGAAAGAGAAAGGCACTGTTCTGCCCCTGCGCCACAGCTCCTGTGACTCACTCTGCCCCACTGAGCAACAGATGTCTTTGTGTGAGCGGAGAGCAGAGGAGTGAAAAAAAGGAAAGCGCTCCTTCTGCTAAATGGGAGCCTCCGCCAGAAAACTGCTCTCGGAAGCAGAAACAGGCGCCAGCCTATTCTCAACCTGCTAAAAGGATGCTGCAGTGATTTTCTATTAAAGATGTAAAGCCTAAGGTTAAAACATTCCACAGATTTATTGAAAAGAAAAGTGAGTGTGCGAAGAAAGACCAAGCAACGCCACACTCTCTCCATCTCACTCAGTGCATTGTTACTCACACACACCTGTCTCATCCTGTGAAAAGGACACCAAATATAGCCTGAAGTTGTCTGAAGTCCTGTTCTATAGGGCCGCAGCTCTGGTCCACGTGTCAGCGTGTCTGCATCTCCACGGGCAACACGTGGAGTGGAGTGTGTGTGTGTGTGTGTGTGTGTGTGTGTGTGTGTGTGCATAGACACACGCTGGCGGTAATGAGAGCTCTGGCTAGCAGGGAGGAGGACAATGGGAGCAGAGAGCAAAGGGAAAAACGTGGGCACCCACCTGCGTTCTGTGCCAGATGACCGAGGCCCTGGAGTGGCCTAGTTTGTTGCGGCACGGCCCTTTGTCGTAGTGGATCAGCAGGAAGTCGTCCTGTTAAAACACACCGCAGAGACACGCGCCACCACATGAGGGGACGCACCACAGACACAAGTTTTCACATGAGCACAAAACACACCAAACTGTATAGCAATAACTAGAAATCCGCTTCACTATCGTATACTATACTGGAGTGCCTTTCCCAAAACCATAGTGGCTAACTAAGTTAGCAACTTTGTTGGCTGCAATGCAATTTCCCATTGCCAACCAACTAAGTTGCTAACAGGTTAGCAACTAACGTTTTGGAAAACGCACCCCAGTATGGTAGCCTACATTCAATGTCTTTCTGAAACCGCCAATGTTGATCTTAGATGGTAATCTAGGCTAGGCTATATTTGCCCCAGTTGCAGGCAAACAACAATTACACTTAGTCACAAATGTGAGAGAATGTTGAAGAGTATGATACAGTATCTCAAATAAATGTTATGAACACACTTACATCGAGTGATTCAAGGCAGTACCAGCAGAAGGCATGCTTGCAGTTCTTGCACATCATCTGGGCACAACCCTCGTCTCGTTCGATGTAAACTTTACACTTAGGACAGCGCTTAATGGGAGCGTCGTCCTCATCACTCTTGTAGAAGGAGCTGTTAGGGGGAGGGGGAGAGAGAGAGAGAGAGAGAGAGAGAGAGAGAGAGAGAGAGAGAGAGAGAAAAGAGAAAGAAAGAAAGAAGGAGAGAGAGAGTGATAGGGAGGACAGAGACAGAGAGAAAAAAGACCGGTCAGAACCTCATCAGTTTCACATTGACCAGCTGGCTGTGCCCTTGAACACTCTGACTTGAAAACCTTTACACGTGGCATTTAATGAAACAGTGCAGCATGGTGTACTATTTTGGTCGTAACAACACCTTGCTCGTCCTGAGGCCAGGCCTGTGATGGAGGGATGAAAACGGGGGAAAAGGTAACAAATGGGTCTGTCTGCTAATGAATAGCAAGCATACACCCAATTAGCATCGTGTCATACATCAATGTGTCATTCAGCATGGCACACAAAAGCACCTTGCTGGAAACTCTTGAGGACAGAGCATAGCAATTGGTGCCGTGTGTTGAAAACCACACAATTTGGGGGCTTGCCAAACAGTAGTAGGCACAGGGGTGTTTTTTTCATCTTTTGTCCCCAACAGCACACACCAGCATTCCTCATCCTTCTTTTTTTGTTGTGAACGAGCAGCTTTTTTCTCCTCCAAGACACGAGAGCAAGGACAGTTGTTTGTTCTATCCTGAATGAAGACGCAGCCACCACAGGTTTGCTATAGAGAAGGGTACGGTTCATACACCCACTCTTGCACGCAGCTGCTGATTCAACTCCATGGCAACACTCGAGTGATCGACTACGAGTCGTGGTGTCAGAGAGGACTGATTTGAAAAGCACACAAAAGCTCACTTCTTTTATGACTCGCAGTGTACACTGATCTTAAGATGGCCAACAGGAAGAATTGGATTACTGGATTTCTCAGACAGCCAGATTTAAAGATTTCTTTTTAACACTTTAGTAAAGAGGTGCAATGCAGCAGATGTTGGTAAGACCTTATATCCCTCTGTCATTGACTGTCTTTGCATGCACACCATATTCTGATTAAGGTCCCTATTCTGGTTAAAGCGATATTCAGAGTAGGATGTTTACATCTGCAGCAGAGTGTTGAGCTATGGGAATATTCCCATTTAAATGTTAATTGGCATATTCCGATTAAAATAGCGTGCAGTAGTGGTAGCAAGAGCATCTTGACATCTTTAATGGTCTCTGTCCCAGAATTCCGTAGATGACCGCAAAATAGGTGAAACTGGCCGTTATCGTTTTGCTTTTTAGCCTTATAAAAGGCAGCTTTTCCATCGATTCTTGACCTGTCAGCAGTATACGCAAAACCTGCTTCTTTTAGTTTGTCGCACACCCTTTTAAAGATATCACTATAGACCCCTTCAATGTTTGAAATAATCCAGAGCCTAGGTTGGATGCGCGCACAGAATGGGGTCAGAAAAATGGCACAGCTTATAGACCAGCATGTTGAGCTGTCAAGGTATGCAGGGTCATTGTTACCCAAGGGCCACGAACCGTACCTTAATAACTTAGTCTTAGTTAATGGCGATTGTCTGCCTGATCCTAAGCTGATAACAGAATGGTTAGACGACGTTAGTGTGGGATCACACACACACACACACACAGCTTTCTGACCCCAACATGAGCACACCTTTTCTGTGACGTGGACCGTGAAGGGGTCTATTGTTGTGCTTTCACCCATCAGCCTTTCATGATTTGAATACATAAATTGACCTAATCATCGCTCCAGTAGTGCAAACGTTTCACAGTACTGCCAAGTTGACAACCAAGCTACCAAAATTCCTTGCACGAATGTGCAGACGTAAATGAACATTTTCCAAATAATGTGACCCAATAAGTCACATCACATGTCCCAATGATCTAACTAGGGTAATGGAAATTGGGTGTTTACATGCCTCGCACAATCGGAATACTGTAATTATTCCAATTGAAATGTGATGTGCATGTAAACATAGTCAATGTTACATGCAGCAGAAAAATAAGTGCTACTGGATTAACCACAACCACCTCACGTTCTACAAAATCAGCTTTGTGAAAACCAAGATAGAGCACCTATATAGCCAACGTTATCTGAAACTCGTATAAGGCAGGCAGCACTATACAATTGTTGGGCTTCTTGGCAAAACCAGTGGCCCTTTCTGCAGCTCATTACAGAGGGCACAGAGAGGAGAGAAATTCTGCTGGGTACAATATTCGCACTGACGGCTGCTGGGCTGGGCTGGGCTGGGCTGGGCTGGGCTGGGCTGGGCAGAGCTGTGCAGAGCTCTGTGGTTGGAAAAAGCCCCCTCTGCTGTTTCCACTCCGCCCCTGATGTCCCCGCATGACCCCAGACACCACTCTGTGGCGGTGACAGTCTATGTGAACCAATGTGCTCAGCCCACATCACACACGCATGGAGAGAGACCTGACTTCGGGGATGGGGGGGCTGCTAGGGGGTCTGTGAGGACATGCTGCTTGCTTCGGGGATGGGGGTGGGGCTGCTAGGGGGTCTGTGAGGACATGCTGCTTGCTTCGATGAACCGTGCAGACGGGAAGGGGGAGCGAGTGAGTTTTCAAAAGCTCAGCTCCTCAAAAGCGCACACACCAATACTTACAAAGACTTTATCGTCAGCAGATAGCAGAACGACTCCCCCAAGTCCACTACACCAAAATCCACTACACTGCTGGAGTTCAGCTAGTGTTCTAGTGAATTTAGATTAGATAATATGGTAAGGTCAGACCTGAAGTCGATGAAGAAAACAACATGAGATAGAGATAGTAACATCACTACACACCTTCGGTGCATCAATGCGGATGTGCTTTGGTTGGGCAATAAGAGCCTTGAGCCTATATAGTGGTGACATGATGCAAGGTCTTTCTAATTACACTGAGAACAGAGAGACAGAACAGAGCGTGCACTGTGAGCTGGCTGGGAGATCAATAAGGGTCAGCAGGCCAGGCAGGGTTACCTGGTCTCCCCGGGCAGGAAGGAGGTGATGGGCAGGTTCTCCTGGCAGGCCTGGTCGGGGTGCCAGCTGGCCTTGCAGGCCGAGCAGAACTCCAGCATGCAGACGGAGCACTGGACCAGCTGGGGAAGTGGAACGTCCGACTCCTTCAGCTGGCACACTGCCTGGCACGTCGAGGACGGGCACCAGGTCCGGCAAGGGTCCAGCAGCACCTCTGTGGGCAGACAAAACGAGCAGATAAGAGTGGGGTGGGGAGGGGTGGAAGAGTGTTAAGGTCAGGCTCCAGGTCAGTACAGAGCTGCATTAGGCTTCTGCTAAAGGAAGGTCCAGGTCATCATCCGCTAGCCTGGTGAAGCCTTAATGACGGGCAGATTGGGACAGCGTGTCCTTAGATGCCCTCCTCTGTCTTTATACATATGATGGAACTGACAGCAACACAGACTTACACTGACACTTCAGTATGGCTACAGAAAACAAACATAGGCTTTTCCCCAACAGCTTTCCCCCTCCAACTGCTCCGATTCTGCCAGTCTAGCGTACACCCCCACCCTTCCCCCTCCATGGCCAAATGCTGTGCATGTTTAATCAAGATGGCACTTGGTGACTTTCTGGTCTGGCTGACCATGTGGTTGGAACAACTAGCCCAAAACCCCAAAGCGCCTTCAATCTGATGTGACAGGCCATGCAGAATCCCACATGCACTCTAGCCTCCATGTCTGAGAATATGGGGAGGATTCTGCCTGGCTGGCCAGGGACATCGATGAGACGGATGGCTGCTTTTATTGAGCCTTTTGCCTTTTCTCAAGGATTTTTACTCATCTATGTGAACGCATGCGAGGTGGGAGGCTGTGTGTGTATATGTGTGCGCATGGATGACAGCAGCCCTAAAACACAAGCGGCAAACAAAACCACTGCTTTGGTTACAGGAAAGCAAATTATTATTCAAAACCCATGAGATTCAAATTCCAGACTGCATGTAAATGTTTTCTATGGAATTAAAACCATGACTATTACCATGGTTACTATGGACTCAACAGACAGTGAAGCCCTGGCTGCTATAGGGACAGGAGAGGCCCCCGTGCACCATCAGCAGGATTTCATACCGACACCATCCAATTAAAAAACAAAATCTAATTACGGCGACTGCAGGCTTTCAACTACGCCTCTTTGATGCTGCTTGGGTGGCGCTTTTCCATTTTAGTCGCTTTGAGGGTGTGCTGGGTCAGCCAGTACTCACCGAGATCACCGCCTCGTGCTCACTCAAGCGGCGTCAGATAAGCCCTTCCTTCACAAGAATTGATCTGATTCTAAAGTCTCTAGGGGAAATGATACATAGCATGGTGCAGAAGAGGTTTGGAAAAAGCTAAACGTCTATTTGCCATTTGATTTGGGTGTCTCGTATGAGATGCAGTGTAATATTAAAATTGATGGCTCTAGGTTCACCCAACCACACCAATGTCACGATCTTGCATCTTAATGTCCACAGTGGAGTGGAGGAGGACTTGCTAGCAGCCTTTTTGAGCCCTTTCCGTAAGTGGGTATTTGTGCAGGTTTTACCTAATGGAATTACCAACAACTCATAGCGTTGTGATGTGAAACATGGGTTTATCATTAGGGGAAGCCTGGATGCTTTAAAGAAGCTATGTGGAATTCTGTAGATTTCGAGTTGTTTAGAACAGAGTTTCTTAACTGGTGTGACAGCTCATGTTTGACATCATTTTAGTGGTAGACACAAATAGGCTACGACCCTGAATATTTGAAGTAGGATATGGATTCACTTAAATTGAGGACAAAATGGGACAGAAACCCCAGTGTGTGATGTGCATTGAATTGCTGGCACATGAGAGTATGAAACCATCAAAACTAAAATGCTACATGGCACCCCTGTCAAAGACAAATTTGTCAAGTACTTTGAAAGGTGACATCACAAGTTTAAGACTTCACAAATGTAATGCCAAACATCAGCATGTTCCAAACAAGTAGGCACTTCGCGTGTCTTACCATGTAGCTCACCGTAACCGTTGGCTTGATCGCTAAAAAAATATATGGGTCGTGACTTAATGACCATGGTAAATTGTGGGTCCCAAAGCTAGACCAGTTAAGAACCACTGGCTAAGAACACAGTCACACGGCTCTTTCACATTCACTTGCATTGTATTTAATAACGGCCTTACAGTACATGGTAGAACGTACGACGAAAGAGAGCTGGCCCGACACTAATTTGATTTTTGGACATTTTAACCTAAAAAAAAAGAAGAAAAAAACGCTTTTGAAATTTTTTTGTAAATGACTACCATAAAACGGAAGTGGAAATAGTGCAACGTGTTTTTGGTGTCGTCCACTTAATGTGGTAGCCACAGGTGCTGTCCTATACCTGTTAATAGCATTTTAGCCTTTAGAGTCTCTCAAAGTCTTGAACCAGAAATATTACACTACTGTTCTGTGTGTCTTCGTTTTCATGTTGTAAATGACTGTTGTAGAAAGAAATGGTTGATCTTTAATGCAATATATACATTGTCCATTATCAGCAAACATTCATCCAATGTTCCAAAGACACATTCTGTTTACTAATCTGATATCATTTTAAAAGGCTAACTGAGAAAACACTGGAGAACTTTTGCAATTATATAAGCACATGATGTTATCTGAAAACTGCTGCCCTGCTAAAACAAAAACAATGCAACTGATCTCAGCTGGTATTCTGTCTATAATGGACTGGGAAAATGTTCTACGTGTTTAAGTGACCCCAAACTTTTGAACGGCAGTGTGTGTTTTTGTGTGATTATATATATATATATATATATATATATATATATATATATATATATATATATATATATACATATACACATACACACAAGCACATATCTGTTGCACATCATTGCCTCATACTTACCCCTCTCAAACTGCAGCTTCCTGTACCTCTGCATGATCTCTGTAGCGACCATAAACTCAATCTAAGGGAGGAGGAGAGACACAAAGACGAGGTGAGGTGACCATAGAAATGCCTGAGGGATAACTTCATCTTTCATCCCTGACCCAGCAATCCCCATTCACGCATATAGTACATACTCATGAATATGTATTGCATCACTACACAAGGCTGATTGCTCGTGGGGGAAAAAAAACAAGGACAGTTCTCTGAGAGGGAAAACCAAACTAATGGTGTGCACCATCATTTGTGACTACCACGGTGACCACACAGGTGTATAACAGTGAGCTCAAAGGGTGGTGCACCAAGATCTCTTACACTAATCATCCACAACCCCGGCTGGCACAGACCAACGAGAGTAAGCCGCCGTGCCAACCAAGCCCCAAGGTTCCGAGTCACCTCGGCGACCTCATGCTAGCTCGCCCCTGCTGTCGCTGTCCGTGTATGCATGCAAGAGATTTCCAGCAGCATGTTCATCCATGCAGTATAAATACAGCCACCTGCCTGGCCAGGCAGGAGAAGGCCATTTTGATGTGTGGCGTGAAGGAGGGCAACAGGCCGTAATTCCTCCTTTACAGGATAGCCCTCCGTAAATACTCTCATAATCCTACACTACCTTTCGCTTCCCTGATCCTCTAAACACTATTAAAAGCATCCAAGTGCATAAATGTGATAATATAATCAAGATGATTGAATAATTAGTCAAATCTGTCACCATTTCTAGTCAATTTGATCAGTTACATGTTGCTTTGCATAAATACCTGAATATGCAAGTAAATATCTGCATTTCAACGTTTGTCTGCACATTACACTGTGAATTTGATATTCACTTCAATCGACTATAAAATCAATTCATTTTTTAAATAGTTAAACTAGTAACACTGGTCACTGAAAGCTGCTCTTACAACATGCTCTATGGCCTTGGATCCTTCACCTCACAAACATCTATGTCAGGGACAGGGAAACATCACATGGTGGGGGAGTGTTGAGTTCTGGCCCAAGGGTGATCTAGCTTTTTAGAAGTTCTAAATACACTGCACTACAGAAATTGACATTGAAATAAGATGTTCTTTGATAAACTTAAGTAATGTACAACTTTAATGTACTTCAACGCCACATTACCTCATTTTCCTGCAGATGTCCCCGTTTTGGACAGGCAGAATCTGGACAGCTAATTGCAGTTTCAAGGCCCTCTTTGATCAGAAGTTCCACATACTGCTTCAGGCACTAAAGGGGAAGTTTCAAGCAAAAGCACATTAGTTACCAGCATATATGTCCCAGCATGTCCTTCCACAAAAACCACTTGGGTGTCCTGACCACAGTCCACACAGCAGCTCTTGTGTCACAAGGGGAAGTTAATTTAACGCAGGCTTTTTACATTTTATAATGCATTGCACAACCACTGAAATACTCAGACAAGCTTCAGCTTGGTCTACGTACAAGTTGACAAATAACCACTTTACAGGTACTGTGAATACATTGCAGTAGAAATTTGTTTTAAGGAAAGAATCCACTGTCCACACCTAGGTTCAAATTAATTCATGACCAGGTGCTACAGATAACACAGGCCACTGAAAAGAAATATTCAATGGCCCATCTTCAGACAATCCGTAATAAGACGTCTTGCAACACTTCTGCTAGTCTTGTTAAGGAGACTGCTGACTTATCAGTATCACATCTGGTTGTCATTCTTGCTTTAGTGTGTTCAACTCCACCATTTTGGCTGACTATAGAGCAGGTTGAACAAACAGATCTGATCTGCAACAATGTGAGCTGCTTTACACATAACTCTGAAAACATTAAGAAATGAAGACAGACCTTGTATACGGAAGAAGAATATGCTCATTGGGTTAAGTTTGTGCGCATAAGACTTAAGGCAGACAACTTGTTATGTAAGTGAGAGGAATGCTCTAGTCCAGGGGTGTCAAACTCATACTAGGCAGTGGGCCAGATTTGTTGGAATGAGACCTCATGGGGGCCGTCATTGTCATGGTCATTTTCATTTTTCTGCATTGGTATCAGAGTGTTGTTAAATTATATACTCCTTTACTATACCCACTCATGAGCAAACAAGTACAAATCATTTACTCGTAATATCCTGCTCTTTCTCTCTTGAAACACTCTACTACCATGTCAGTTTTTTGGCCTCTTCCTTACTGAGGATGGTCTGTAGTGCTAGGTTTAATCAATTTATCACAGAAATTGCTTATTACAAATTGTTGAAAAGAGCTGGATGTGAATATCTTTTATTTCTAATTTTCCCTTCCTACCCAAAACATCTTGGGGACTGTATAAAACCTGCTGGCGGGCCTGATCTGGCCCCCGGGCCTTATGTTTGACACCCCTGCTCTAGTCTATGGGGCCATCTGATTAACACATGATCGAACACAATGATCTAACACAGACATGCCTTTGGTTTACAGTACATTCAACGGTGAAAATTTCAGAAATTAAATTTCAGAAATTTTGTGTTGTGCAAACTTGAAACTACAGTTCAGGCAGTGGTTAACCACTACCATCGTAGAGATTGCAAGAAATTGTGTGCAACAGGCACACAAAAGCCTGCATTACAAATGGCCAAACCAAGTCAGCAAACTTTATTGGCAAATCAAGAGCAGGGATGCTCCAACTGAAATGTCAAGTGACACTAAATTAATATTCAGACCAAGTGAATTAATCAGATTTAAGACATTGCACAGTTATCTAAAATCTAAATGATGAGCAAAATCTCATCGCTTTAATAAGGCAGAGTTAGCCTAGTTTGCTTCAGCTATTCATCACTCTTATGTGGCCTTAATCTAGTAACATGTAACATGATCCATTTAAAACAAATATCAACAAATACTTTCTGCTCCTCAAACTGACCGACCCTAACTTAGAGATAATATTAATCAGATCAATAAATCAGTAGCTAGTATGATCAGAAATCCCATAGTAGTGTCTAGAAGTGTCTGCTGCCTTTGGTATGCTGCACATGACTATATAAAGTGTGTGTTACACTTCAGATATACCTGATAAAGAATGTCCAGAAAACATAGAAAGATACGTATTAGATTATTTTTGGACGTGATTAATACTGACAAATTCCACTGCAGATAAATGCAATGACCATGTAACTGTTGCCAACATTTTGCTGCTTTGCGGGCAGGTTGCATCAAATCCAAACTGTTTGGCTGAGTATGTACCCTGTTTGCAAGCACCCCGCTGCTGAATAAAAGAAAACAAACAAACAAAAAAACACTACACAGCAGAAATAGCTCACTGCTGGCCTAAGCCATTTCTTCACCTTGCAATACTGTTGCAGGACTATAAAATGTAATGGTATTAAGTATGAGTTTGTTAACAGTATCAGTTGATCGTTCAAACTAGCCTGCCCCCAAATAAATCACGAAATAAATAAACATACAAATAAATAAGAGAATAAATATAGGCATTAATGAGTAATGTTTGCAGAAGCTTTCCCTTTCAGGACCTCCAGTGATGAGTGACCCCCACCCTCCCTCACAGTGCTACTGCTGCCATGTGTGGGAGGAGGGGGAAAGGCAAATGCCAAATGCCTCACCACACTTGTAGCCAACTGACTTTTATGGTTAAATTAGATCCCGCTCGAGGCTTTCCTCATGCTCTCCAACAAACTCAGATCAGATTAGCTCAGATTTTTTTTTTTGTACAGCATCTCAAATAGCGTAAGCAGAAATCTAATTTAGAAATTTGGAGTCTAAAGTCACCCAAAAGAAATGGAAAATGACAGGCAGCACTTTACACCATTTTGAAGGTAGTACATTGTTTTTTATTAGGTCCAGAAATGTGTCTTAAAGGTGTATGATCATGTGTAGATGATGTACACCTGTTACTCCCAGCCAAGTCTCCCAGCTTCTGTATGTGCGATGTACTTATACACTACTGACAAAAAGTTAGGTACATCTGGCTTTCGAGTGAATTAATAGTGAATTAATGCTTCAGTACAGAAAGTACTAAAACACTGAACTGTTGGACATGCGCATTCAAAAAATTTAGAGAAGGTCACATTAAGTTCACCTGTAAAGGTTATAGTGGATTTTAGGTTCATCCTGAAATTTCACCCGAAAGCCAAATATCCCTGACTTTTTGTGAGTAGTGTATGTGGTTACATTTTAAACAAAAACTCTGGTACTGGCTGGTGAGAAGGTGTCAACCGAGTCAGTCAATATTGACAACTATTTGACAAGTATTGTGCGATAACCCTGAGTATTAAAGACAAAGAAATGTTCCAATACAGAGCTAGCCAACACAGTGTGATCCTGAGCAGCTGACCCTCACTGCTAGGCAATCAAATAATAAAGATGCTTGTCAGAAGATCTTCATAATCTTACTGTGGTGCCTGGGATACTCACCAGTGTACAGAACACACATTGGCACTGTGTGATGGTGGTCATCTGTTCCAGGGGGAACTCTCCCAGGCAGAGCTTACAGGACACCAAGGGGTCCAGGGCCAGATCCCAGGTGGGCCGGTATCGGGCTGTGGTCATTTTCCCAGGTGAGGAGCTAAAGATGAGAGAAATACAAGTGTAAATCCCTGGGCTTACAGCTTTCACATGGCTGTGTCAACTGACTGAAATTCAACGCTGGAAAATGTGATTAAGACGGCACAAAACACAAGGAGCAAAAAAAAGTTATTCTTCACTAAAGTTAAGAGTCCATACAATGTTATGAAGGCAATCCTAAAACAACCCGGTATACTTATGCACAAAATTGCAAGCCACAAAAAAAAAAATCCCACTTCAAGCCTTCAATTTCTTCCATTACTGTTTGGACTGAATTGATAAAACAAAAATAAACAAACAAACCAACAAAAACAAACACACAGCACCAAGACCACTTTTGATTCAAGTCAAGTCGCTGGGTTGATGAAGGCCCAATGAAGGCTACACATTCAGATATTCACCTTCCCCCCAGAATCCCCTCAGTCTCTCACAGCCTCCCAGCAGGACACAGAGCAGCTTATGTCTGAAGTGTTTATAGGAAGTGCTCCTGTGTAGGCAAGTCAACAGTGTCTTAACTCTCAGCTAGCTGCTAGGCAACAGGAGGGGTGGAGGAGAGGTTGAACCAACAGTGTTTGTGGAGAGAAAGCACATGAAAACACAGACTGAGGTGTGGAGAGGACTTTCACATGGTACGCAACCTCCTGTCTCTCACACTCCTGTGACATGTCAGAGCCTGTGCTCCTGCCAACCACACTCACTAGCACACACACCTACAGTCATAAAAGCTAAAATTCCCACCTAGTGTTGCAATGCAGCAAAGAAAAGTACACAGCCAACAGTAACATTATTTCCCCTAGGACTCCCTCTAAAAAACTATTTGGACCCACTGTCACCAGTCTGAAAAGAACTGTGAAGCTTCTCTATCCAAGTCGTGGAGAGGCTCTGATGAGGCTGCCTATGGGATCCCAGCCAATGCAGTCTGCAGCTCCATCACCCCATTCAGCTCCTGTGTGACTAGTGTGGAGACTTGGCCACAAGCAGTAACACCTGCTGACTCAAGTGGGCTCTGTTGCAACGAGCTTGAGGATGACTATGGGCCTGCAAATTCCCAAGATCTTGTCAAAACAGTCTTCTCAGAACTCCAACTCACCAGGTTGGTTTGCATTAGTCACATTTGATTGAGGAGGCATACAATCTTTCCACTCAAAAAAGTGTTTTGCCAGTTTTTTCCATTCTAAGAGGTCATTAATTGTATGTCTCAACGTACCAGACCAATCTAAAAATAAATAAATAAATAAATAAATAAATAAATAAATAAATAAATAAATAAATAATAACCAGACCAAAATAAAGTGGCACTGTGAATGACCTCTAGACTACATTCCAGGAGTGCACCTTTTAATCTCTTAATTCAATTACTTTAAGTAACTCCAGACCACAGGTGAAAATCTATATAATAGTGCTAGCCTAATATTTGTTCATACCTCTCGTCGACTACCTATTTTACAACACAGTTCAATATAAAAAAAGAAGCATTTTGTGAGCTATAACCAGGGTTCCCACCCCAAATCAAATGTAAAATTCCATGACTTTTCCCTGACAAAAAACCTTAATTTCCATGACTTACTATATAATGAATGGTACAACCGACCAATGATTTCAGAGCAGCCGCGTAGCATTCAAGAATCTTTTACTTTTTAATAGCGGGAGGGACATGAATAAATGGGCATTGAATAAACAAAGGTGGGCTACTCAAGCAAACAGTAAAGCTAATAAACAGATATACACCAATTTTGCGTGGAAATATATTTGTATTAATATATTTTGGCAAGTAAGCTTTAAACTGCTGCAACAAAATTCCCTGATATTCCATGACTGCACTCCAAAAATGATCAAATTCCCTGACTTTTCATGTCTGGAATAGACTTTCCAAAAATTCCATGATATTCCAGAAATTCCTTGACCCGTGGGAACCCTGTATAGCCATCACCACAACTGGAAGATATTGTGGTATGCGACCCTACCACTTATAATATTTTAAGCAACTAGTCACTTGTATCTTTGATGACTATCTTTGAGCAAGTCAAACCACAAAATATATTTAAATACTACTTCAGCACAATATAAACCAAGATAAGTTTAAAAGTGGAATTGTATTAATTCACATCAGGATGTAATATTATAATGTTATAGGATATAATGTTACTTTAATTATTATATTCATTCGTACATAAAGAAAACAAAAATGTCATTCTTTAGGAGGGATATTAACACTGAACCCATGTTAACTGTTCAATCAGAATTCCTGGAATTGTCTAGCCTGGGTTTTCCCATGCTGCCTTACGCGTGCGATTTTATTCACGCCGCTAAGCAGCCTGGATTCCATGGAGCGAATTTTCGCCTCAGTTAGGGGACCAATCACAGAACGGAGGGAGGGCAGCAAGACGATGACGACACACCGAAGCCGTTATGAGCTACGTACAGACGCATTTCGTAGCGCCCAATAAACGGCTCTGGGTATTCGTAAACCACGTTTCAAATATGAGAAAATTAATGTCTAGTTCCCAGACCCCATCTCAATGAGATGAGGTCTGACGTTAGCCAGGCTAGGAATTTTCAAGCCAAAGCATCTCATTACATTGAAAGTCATTTTTTGCAGGAAAAACAAAAACATTGTGGAATGACATAAATGAGCATTGCCCTATATACATACAATTTGGCAAGCTTAGACTTCCTGTAACATTTTCTCTTCTTTCCTCTTAGAAAACAAAAGTGTATAGTGAGGCACCATGGCAACATGCCATTCACACAGTGCTGTAGCTATAGTGATAAACAACTGACATCATGGAGCGCTGATGCTGTTTTTCTTTTTGCTTTATCTGAACAATAAACTTCTCTTCAACCAGGAATGTAATTTTGTGCAACAACTCACAACCCTTAACCTGAAAAACATTTAAATGAAATTATGAGTTAACGGTCAAGTCTCAAAGAATCAAAATGTACCAACCTGGGCTACCAAATAGTCCTCATTGCTGGTGACGGATAAAGCGACAGGTCAAGGAAGCCACCAGCTTTCATGTTATCCTAGTCACACAGCTTTCAGTGTAATTACATAATGCCCTATCAAAGGGATTACGTAACCTCCATTTTATAATCTACCTAGGCTGCTATCTGCTCAATTTGAATGCACACCTACAACCAACAAGGGCACAGATTACCCCGACATGTTATTTTTCTATACATTTTTCCAACTGAGAGCGAGGCTATCAAAGCACTCTAGGGGATGTGTTTACCCCTTACATATTTAACATCTAACATTCATATGCTTAACATAATCAGCACAGCACATGTAAATATGCCAATGAATGCAGAAACCATCATCTTCTCCTTTTAAAACCTACCCCTTAGGAGGGAAACATTGTGCATTTACAAGGAAAAGGTGTCATGAGGAGGTCAGTGGCTGAGGATTCATGCTGTGAAGATAAAGTGCTGTGCAGCATGGGACTCAGAGACGACTGCTCTGGCTCATAAGAAAACGAACAAGCCACCATCCTTATTTCTAAACCAATGTACTGGGTGGAATGGCAAATAAGGTTGCAATGAAGCATTGATGATCAGTAGGATTCAAAATTCATGAAAAACAGCTTCAGATCTAATAAAAGAGGTGCCTAGTTTTCCCCGTAGGCTTTTATTGCATTTCTGTCAACAAACACAAACAAGCCCAAGTTTACAAGACAAGAAATCAGTAGCTATAATGTTAGCCTACACAGTCTCAATGCATTGTTATCAGGCAAAGCCTGAAGTCGAAAGAAAGGGGGATGTTGGGCTCTGGGGGTAAAATAAAATTTTATAGAATCAATAATTACAATTACTCTGTGTAAATGTAGAAGAGCTGCCCTACAGAGCTGTGTGCTTTTTAAACATGTAATGATCTGAAAAGAGAGAAATGAACTTGACAGCTTATGTCATCTTTATAGTAATCACTTCTTGGACACTAACTTCATGGATTTCTCAGGTTCAACCACAAACGGCCATGTCAAACAGTCAATGTGCGTACATGACACGGATGACTTTAGTCCATGGTGTACAGTTGCCTAGTTGCTGGTTGAATGATATCTAAGAAATGTTACTATACCTTACTGTTTTAAGCATGTCGTCTGAGTTTTTTTAGTTGCCATGTAGCGCTTAATTTTAACCTGGTGTGGGACAAGTGTGACCTGATGTTGTATCAATTTGCTGAAGGACACGGTGACTGACAGGGAAGGAAATCGTCGTAAAAAATGTAAGCATACTAACAACCATTTTAGTCACCTGGACATTTTAGTCATCTGGATGCCTGCATATGTTGTTTCCAACTGGACAATAGAATCCTGACCACATTCTTCCAACCTCTCACTGAAGAAAAGACAATGGATGCTGCCAAAGACTGCATCTCCAAGCAAATCCCTGTGATGTGACAAAAGAACAAGACCCCCAGTGACCTGCAAAACAGACTCGGTTATTTCATGGGGTGTGCTGACAAGTGACCTTTTCAAATTTGATACAGCTCAGCATTTCAGTTGAGAGAGTGCCCTCAGCAAACATAAGGTAGCTGGGGACCTAGGCTATTCTAATCCAGAGTTTGAGGTTTCCCGGTCACATGTGTTTGACCATGCTGTAAGCTCTGATGGTGGTATACCCTCACACAGATGTCGCCTTTGCTCCCCCACCCCATGGCATGGCCTGCCCTCCCTCTCCCAGGTGTCAGTTCTGTTCTTTATCCGGCTTGCTCTTTCCAAAGGTCACTCCTGGTCTCCTGCCAGAAGGCTATAGACTCGCCACAACTTACTAGTGCCACAGAAACTTGGAGTGCAGAATGACCTAATGGAGCCATCCAGATTCTGAGCAGACCCCTGCTTGTTGCACTCTTAAGAATGGCACTCAAAGAGTGCAGGCTTCCATTAAGGGCAATAGTCCACTCATGTTCTAAAATAAAATCTTGAAATGTTTTTGTATGTTGACATTAGTTCATTGGTCAGATTTAACCAGCTGAAATGTCCATGCACAATGATCTCTTGATGTGAACAACACACAGCATGGTGTAATTTAACAGACCAACGCGGCAGCCTTGCTGGGCGTCTAGAGAGCTCTGGAAACACAGATCAGTCTGAAGTCATGAGTGAGATCTGAGTGCAGGAGATTGCATATCAGCAGCTGGCTGGACTTTTGATTGCAACTAGAACTCTCATGGTAGTTTGCTACCAGCCTAGAGTTCCTGAGCAGTCATATAGTGTTAATTTTGTCACCTATTTTTAATTTAGTTTTAGTCTTAGTCTTGTGACGAAATGTCCTTTTTAGTCTTTGTCATATTTAATCATTCAAATATCATTTTTGTTAGTCAAGTTTTAGTCAACTAAAAGTCTCGTAATTTTAGTCTAGTTTTAGTCAAAAGAAAACTAAAGCTATCTTAGTCAGTTTTAGTCAAAACATTTCAGTCTTTTTTTATAACAAATTATTTCAGTCAGTCAGTATGTTTACATGCACAGGTAAGTCGAGCTAGTTATAGCTCGGCTGGGATTTGACCATAGACAGTAAAAGATTTGACTGGACCACTGTCATGATCTTCGTAGACCAGTGTTTCACAAAGTGTGGTCCGGGACCACTGGTGGTCCCAGTAAGCTATCCCAAGTGGTCCACGAGCAGACCTGGTAAAATATAATATAGATGAGTTGTTTGCAATATGGAACCAACTTATATGTAAATTCAAACAGTTCTACAACACTGTCTATGTCAGATATGCCAGTTTAAATCATATGAATCCTCTGACACAATTAAGCAAAGTGCAAAGACAATAAGCAAGGTGGTTCAGTGAGTATTGTGTAGGCTAATATACTGCTAGGTCTATTTTAATTGTTTTTTAGCTAGGTAGTCCGTGCGTTTCTTTTTATTGATTAGTTAAGTGGTCCTTCATCTGAAAAAAGTTTGAGAAACACTGTCTTAGACTCAAGTATGAATGTTTACTCCCACACGCTTAGATGGCAATATGCCCAAACGCAACACAAACTCTCTATCTTAGCTAACTTGCTAGCGAACTTTCCATATTAGCTTACTTGCTAGCAAACTTTGCATCATCAGTGTAACTAGTTAAATAGTTGACATTACTTGCTGAAAATTTTCGTATGGACATTCTGGGGGATGTTAATCTGTATATGTATGAGAGAAGCTTCAACTTCTGGGTATGTAGCATTGTGGCCTAATGCCTAGGTAGTTAGCTTGCTAACTCTGGCAGAAATCTCCGGTGTTCTTGTTCCATGTAGTTTCGTACAGGGTTGCAGCAGAGAATGTCTAGTTGCAGCAACAGCACACGACTAGCCTACAGGAAAGCTGCTGCGCATGAACCTGAACTCATTCGGAATATTTTGAAAACGTAACAGCTATTCTGGCTTCTCATTTTTTAGACGAAAATGAAGAGAGATTTTATCTTAGTTTTTATTTCATGCAAAACATTTTAGTCTCGTCTTTTTTCGTCAACAATGCATCTTAAGATAGTCTTAGTCAGTGTTTCAGGACATTAGTGCAGTCTTGTCATCGTCTCGTCTTAGTCATGGAAAAAAAGGTTGTTGACGAACATTTTTTCTCTAGTCTCGTCTGACGAAATTAACACTACAGTCATACACTAAGTAGCTAGCATGGCAGGAGCAGCGTGACTCGCCTCCGTACCTGTAACCTAGGTAACGTAAGGGTACCATACATGGATCCTTTAACTGTTCTGTAAATACCTCCATCAACATCCATTAGCCTCACTGCACAGTCAACACAACAAAACGCAGGTGCTATGTAAACGGTTCTGGCTGCCACAGAAACTACAAACAATTGCTTCTATTGATAAAGATGATTTCACAGATGACACATAATTTGATGGGTTTGTGCATGGCATACACTTCCATTAAACTGTTATGCAGTTGCTGAGCAACCCTTCCACAACATGGCATGATGATATTACAGGGAGTGCCACTGAGGATAATTCTTTAATAAAGTCACAGTGGGGTACTTATGGCAGCAAAGATGTGGGGTAGTGGTAGTGTAGTGGTTAAGGAGCTGGGCTAGTGTGCAGTAGCCTTTAGTTCAATTCCCGGCTTCCACTTTTGTGGCCTTGAGCAAGGCACTTAACACCAAGTTGCTCCCGAGACAATGTACAGTAATTAATATAGTTGACACTATGGATAACGGTGTCTGCTTAATGAATTTATGGGATGGCACTTCTTTTTCCCCCAATGTGGAATATGAAGGCAATTTCGAATGTCAATATTTGTGGGGCAAATGCGCTTACAAAAACTCTTCGCCTCTCCCCTCCAGCCAGCTGACCCATATCCAGGAGTCCCAAAGGGCGTGCAAGGTCCTTAGGTTCTGGCAGTTGTCTCCCAGCTCTCAGGATCCCAGACTTGTTGGCCGGCCGTCAGTCAGCCTGCCACAATCACCTTTTGTCCTCCAGCGCCATGGGCATTTTGCCTGGGAATGCATGAGGTGTCACAAAGTTCCCCGCAATCCAGATTTGCACAACGCTCTGAAATACCGTGTCTGTCTCTGTACTATCCGTGGGTGGAGTATGGATCGTCTCTAGCCAGTTTAACCTCCATGGCTATAGGTGCTGGTGAGAGAGGCTACCTAAAGAACCAACCCTACATTATCTACCCTTTCCTCCATGCCTTTTTGGAAATAATCTGGGATGTTGCCAAACCTACCAGCCCTGAGCCCTGTCTGCATCACACTCCACAGAGGTGTTTGCTGACTCCTCTGGATCTTGTGTGTGTAGGAGGTAATGTCAGGGGAGGGGCAAGCAGACTCCTGCCTCTGGCTGTATTTGTATTGCTTAACCAAAGATGATTCACTAAAATGTATCATTAGCTAAATTAGCATTGGTTTAGCCTGTAGAAAAACTGAGACTTTTGTGAATCATATGAATCAAAATTAAGTTTGTGTTGGCACCTCGAGCTAACACAAAGAAAAACACAAAGGGCATTTTCCCCACCACAACAGTGCGGTCACATGATGCCATTTAACCACACCGGTCAACACATTGCATAAACAATACTGTGAGAAACACTTGTAGCAATTTGTTTATAAAAGGACACAGCACAGAATGCCAAGCAACAAGTTCTTCAACCATTCCCAAGGAAAGTCTTCACCCACATTTCAGATCACTCTATATATTGACATTTACATTAAGCTTGGTTCCTTTACCTTCATTTCCTCTACAGAAGATTAACACTACAGGTAGTAAATTAAAAGCACGCCTCTCATCACAAAAAACATGACATTTAAAGAGACGCTCCCCTCCCATAAAGCCTTGTGGCTCACCATGTGCATCTGAAAGAATTAAGAGGACATGACAGACAGTCTACAATGATTATTCCAATTGACATGTGCAATGAACAGCATCTCGTGGTTGTGCGGTGTCTTATCTGTGGTTGCTCATGATTCCACAGCAGAACATGACTTTCTCTCCCTCAACCTATGTAATAGTGTCAATACTAATTGCGGAGAATTCTTTGACATGAAGTCGAAGTAGCCTAAAATCCTTCTCACTGCACATGACGGACAGATGAGATCCAAAAGATTTCAGCTTCCTGTTTTTGTGTCTTCCTCTTAAATTTGAGAAATAGGCTGGTTCACATAAAGCTGCAGAATGAGGTAGTTGATCAATGTAGTTACATAGAATTTTCCTAATGATAGTCTGATATTGGCCCTTATCTAAGTTTCTGAAAGCAGCTTCAGGCAAACATGGCCGAACATTCCACATGGAACACTAAAACTCTGTGGACCATTCTACTTCCTCCAGCAAGTTAAATGGTATTTCGCTGACAGAATCATATATAATGCACACTCAAGAGCAGGACCTGGAATATCCTACATAAAACTATACAAAAACAGTGAAATAAATGTTGTTGATTTGTCAGATCTGTTGAAACAAGCCTTGATTGCTACTCCCTCTTTAATTTGGCCTTAGAAACTGAAACTAATCTGAAGCCCAGCCTTACCTCTTAACCCAGATCAAGCAGCCTGAGTGCCAGATCAGCACATCCTCCTCCAAGGGTGGCATAGTGGGTAATTTTGCTGAGGTAACTGCCCATAATAATGGCAGCTCCCAAAAAATGACCCTTAAAAAATCTCCATGGTTTGTCTGTTCAGACTTCCAAATGTCCACTGGTTTGACTTGTTTCAGACCGTACAGATTATATAATCTCCTCCATTCAAAGGGTTCAGTTCACACGTGTGGCATGCTCCTGTGCTTTCAGAGACACCAAGCTCACCCTGGCTTGTCAGGGAGACTGTGCATCATTAGCTCCCCATCTCTCTCCATCTCTTTACCCATCATCCAGTGTTGCTCTCAATTTTCTGACACAGGGTACGACTTCTTGACGGTCACTTTTTAGACCCCCTCCACCCTTGACTTCCTCTACTTCACAACCCTCGTCTCATACTCCTCTCCGCTTGCGCGTCGTGCCTAACAACACCCCTTAGCTGTTCTAAAATCAGTGTAACCTGCAGCCTCTCGGGGCTTATTGCTTAAATATACAATCAAGTTTGACCTCTCTTTCACTCTCAAGCCATTTTTCCTTCAACACTGCCCCTCACCCCATCTCTCTCTAGACTCCGGTGCTTTAGTCATCATGACCGTATTAGAAAATTGTTCCTTCAAAGTCAAGTACAAACAGTGTGGATAGGCCTGATTTTCCACAGTATTTTCAGTGTTTTTTTTGTTTTTTTTCAACTGAGTGACTCTGCAGTAAATTGGATTTGTATGCCTTAATGAATTAGATTCACAGTATCAATGCCTGCTTCATGGGTATTCTGCAGAGTTCTTGTGGGGCTAATGCTTGATATCTGTTGCATGCCATCTTCTTGTGGATCATTGATTAGGATTGTGATGGTGTTACATCACTGCATGAGTTACTGTTTAGACGCACCAGAAGGCTGTTGCCAAAATAACGATAACCCAAACAAAAGGTTATGCAGTGTTTAGACAACTAAAACTACAAGGATAAATGTTCAATGGCATTACCAGTCTCAAACATTGCTACTCTTTGATCGACACCTAAATCCATCTTAAAGAAAAACTCAGGCGAATTTTTCACAAAGACTTCAGTTTCTTATGGTCATCAAGTACTGTCGGTACGATTCTTTAAAATCATGCCCCCAGAGTGTAGCACTGTATCTGCATGGCTGCTCTAGCTATTTGCTGCAGCAACTCAAGCTAGATAGCACCCATTTTGTGCAGGGTTGTTTCCCCCCGTACCAGCCATACTGTGCTGTACAGTACCGTACCGGTGACCTCAAGAAACAGAGACCTATGTGGAGTTTTCCTTTAACTGTCGTCTTCATATCTGACATCAGCAAACGATAAAAGGCAGCAAACAATAATATGACCTGTGCTCGAGTTAAACTGAGAGATTTTGATGTTCACCAAATACGCTTATCAACTTGCTGACCAAGCAGCAGCTAAAAGTCCTGTAGAGGGGAGCTACAGTTGGGTCTAAATTGCTGCAAATTTCTCATTTAAACACCAACGACTGGCTAGGGGACCAAACTGGCCTAAAGAGCCCTCTTCGGTATCTGACTCATCTCCATCTAAATGAACCCTGACAGCCATCCACTGGTTGCTCATTTGTGAGTCAGGAGAGAGAGAGAGATGAGCACGGGTGTACAATCTGACCAGAGGATGGTGTAGCCTAAGCACAGATCAAGAAAATCTTATGACTGAACAGGAACTGGAGCTGAAGAGGCTGAAGAGGAACTGGAGGGATGAAGAGTGCAGAATGTTTTTGTATTTCTGCTTGCCTGGCTATTTCTAAAGCCAGTGCAAGAGGTTACTTGAACAATAATACTGCAACCATATTTTAAGTAGAGAGAGCATATGGCTCCCTGTGCTACTAGTCATGACATCTTGCCCGAGACTAACAGTATGGTTTAGAATAGAGCTGACATTCAGTTGCAGCCTTGGCTATAGCTCATTATTAAAGGTCATAAAATGCCATGGAGACATAAACACAATAACTGACAAAATAAATGACACTGGACTTGATATCACCCATCACTGAATCAGCACAATTTGTATTTCCAAGGAGTCTTTGGAGAAGTTTCCATATTTAAATAGCGTTTCTATAAAGCCATTCAATGCCAGACACAAAACAGACTCCACCATTTGCAGTCTCATTTTTTATTTTCTTTAAAAATGTTATCCATAGGCAAGCACATGGTAGTTCTACTCCACACCATTTCAGCTGACTTAAATAATAATTTTAAAAAGTCAGTCTCTGAGGGTTATGCATGAGGGGGAATAGAAACAAAACAAAAAAAATAAAAAAATAAAATGCTTTGCCCCTTCACCTGTGTTTGATGCTTAAACAGCCGTTTGTTAAAGCCTGCTCTGCTAAGAGCACTCTCATTCAAAGGCTGGGACACGTAGTGCATTGAAACGACATTAAACAGGAAGGTGGAGACTCCATGCTGAACCCTTCATAGTGCTGCAAGTGCATTTCGGATGAGCCAGAGTAATGAGCTTATCTAAACCACGATGTTTTCATCTCCTTCTCGGCCCAAATTACATAAGTACACATCCCCACTGTGTTTATCTCTGCTCATTTGTTGTCATCCCCTGATAAGCGCCTTCCTCTTGTTCATAATACTTTTATGTGCAATGGAATGAACAGTTTAAATGAAGGTCATTAGGCTGCCACCAGGTAAACACACGGCCATCATACATGCCTTGAGCACAGCCTAATTCTTATGGAAAAGAAATTAAAAAAATACTTCCCTCTACTTTTCTTATGCCAATAGAGAACAAAATGTGGAAAACACGTCTAAATATTGTGTGGCTGTGTTCTCATCAATTCAAGCAGATATTGTCTAATTGTTTACCTCGATACAGTCCATTAAACAAAGTGCTCTACTGAGCAATAAACATTTCAGGAATCATTAAACATTTAGGTTAAGTACTATCCACACTTGCACTCTTCAAACTTCACATTGGTTTTAACTGTGCAAATGTCACAGACACACTGAAGTTACTTCACGATTACAAGCCTGATAAAGACCTCATGAGAGGGAGCTCTAGGCTATAGGACAGAAGCTTGCGACACAATTCATCGCAACTTAAAGTCAAATTGCAATGGCTGAGGGGACTGATGAAAACTGGTAGGCTAATATTGCCCGTCTTGGACAGAATAACATGCAAGGTGCAGGTTCATACTATCCAGCAGGAATGCTCCATAGCCTAATGTTAGGATAAAGTAAAGCATAGGCTAGATAAAGTCATAGCCTAGATTAAAGTCATTTGCAAATCACATTTAAGACAGATCAATTAAATATCAGCCAACTTACAATTGCATCATGTTTGACAACTGACTTGGACAAATAGCTTGCATGATGTTCTTGTCAAACAACAATGTGGCAAATAAGACATTTGAGCTGCTGGCTAAATAGGTAAGGACATCTACAGTGTCCATTTTCGTCCTGTTTATGTTAATTTCAATTATTCTGAAGACATTTTCACTATATGCAACAACAAATTATAAAATTATGACGGCTTACAGACTCAATACAGCCTAAATGGGCATGGCCCACAGTTTCGTTTAGACAAGATAGCTTGAGTTTGACCAGTTGATTAACTTACTTTGAAATTCTTTAGCCTAAATGTTGAAACTGCTGTTCATGGGTTTCATGAGCAGGTCCCTTTACACAGGTGTATTAATCAAACACCATGCAGTCTGCATTCATAATCAAGGTGCATGATTGTATACACCTGTGGAAAGGGACCTGATGAAACCCATGAATACAACGACTCATAGCCATCTCTTTTTCTAGATATACAACTTTCCCGTAGCCTTTCTGCATTTGAAGAGCTAGGCCTACCACCTTCCATCACTAAAAACCTAGATGAGACCAAAAGGCAGGTATGCATCTCAACCTAACTCGAAGACTGTGGATTCCAGTTGCTCCTATGCCTATTCAGACAATAGCTGTGGCTGTGTACAAAGCTACCAGAGCACCCCCTGTTCCCCCGGAGTAAAGCAACGTTCATGTCAACAAAATTATTCACTTCGCAATGATGCCTACAAATGTTCCATAACTTAGCCTATTGCTTGAGTGGGCGTGGATGCACGCCAGATCATGGCCAAATCCGTGCCATTATTAGGTCCGACAACCCACCTGCAATTTGTCTTAATGATAGCATTAAATCGGCTAACGTTAGAGGTAAGGTTAAAGATGTGCTATGCTCCCCAGCACAAAGAACACCTCACAAAAGATCAAAGATAGAACGTTAGCGTACATTAGACCAATCTCAGGTGTGGTTAATTACGTTAACGTTACTGGCAAGGGTGAAATAAAGCAACAACTTACCTTGCCTCGAGTGATCTCGGACGCCCCAGTTAATACAGTTAGCTGCTAACTTGAAATTTTAACTTCCTTGGTGCGCTGACTAGCTGTCTTCCTGGATTGGAGACCTGGTTGAGGTAAACAGCTTCTTTGCCAGCCAGCAGTCGCTAGCTAGCTCAGTAAGCTAGCTAACGTTGTCTATTTAAGTGGCATTATGGCAGGTTTTACATGAGCTGCAGTGCAAACGGTGGCTACTTCCTGGCACCATGGATGAATTCAGTTCTGAGACAAAATCGGACATTTGAGTCTCACCTAAAGAGAACAGACAACAGTGTGAGCTGGAGGCGTTAAACAAGTTCAGGCAGCCTGGGCTTAAGTAGCAGCTAACGTTAAGTGAACAGCAAAAAAAAACAAAAACAGAAGCAGTGAGTAGGCTAACTTAACAGCTATCGTGAGCTAGTTGGCTACCTAACGTCACCTTTCCGTCTACCTTGTACTTTAGAGATGCGTTTGTTATTAACCACTAGCCTGCTGACTGCCTAGCTTCCAAATCAGAAGGCTAACAAAAACACATGCACTGTTTTGAAAGACTATTTTCAAACGCTAGGTTTTAGTCTGTGAGAAAGGCGTCGCTCGCCAAACTGTTACTTGTGTAAATGTGAAATCGGAGAATCTGATGCATTTACCTAACCCTTGAAATCCTGCACACGGGAGAATCAGCTGTTAGGTGCGACGCACTGGAAAGACGCCATTTGTGTGAGATTGCTGTTGCAGAAGACTGAGTGCATTTTTCAGAGGCTAGAAAATCGCTAATAAAATTACCGACTACGCCACTTGGTGGCCAAGAGGTGTATTTTTATATATATATATTTATTTATTTAGGTTGTCAAAATGTTCACACACACCATAACAATATATCAATATATTTACTTATTTATTTTCCAGTGTGCATAATGCACAGAATTATTTATGCACTTTAATAACACTGTATGCATAACAATGCCAAAACAATATAATTAGGCTATCTGATAAATTAAAAGTAAATAAAACACAAATTACAGAGATGTATTTACAAAAATATTTAGGCTATGCACTTTAATAACACTGTATGCATAGAAACGCCAAACCAATATAATTGGGCTATCTGATAAATTAAAAGTGAATAAAACACAAATTACATAGAGATGTATTTACAAAAATAAAAATGTGTACAAAAATAGAATTATCATTTTGAATATGACAAGCTTAACAAAACCACAGTAACATAAACCTAGGCAACACAAAGCAAGTCTAGTTTTCTTGGTAACACAGAGTCACCACTCGAGATTCATATCAGCTTTACTCCACATATATTTCCCTCCCCTCTTTAGGAACATCTTCTCATCAAATCCACTGAACTGGATAGCCTCTTCAACTCCTATATCCAGAATAGACTTAGAAGGGTCTTTCCGCCCTTCTCGGCAATCTAGGAACCGCATCTGTAACAAGGAAATTAAGTAATGGAAATGTCAACATCTCAATGTTTATATCAGTTCAAGGACAAAATTGTTCTGCCCAAAGGGAACGGGGTTTCTATTTCTTTGTCTCCAGGCCAGCAAGTGACATTCATTATTTGGCACCTTATCTGAGAAAACTGGTGTATCACAGTTTGCCACCTATCATGGATGACCCACTGGCACATAGGCTTTCACTCTGTCATCCTCTCATCTCTGCAAATGAGACTGCTAAGACCATCACAAATATTAACAGCCAGTTGACTCTGTACTTTTCCATTTAGTAGTAGGCTAATTTCTCATCTTTCTATGTTCTACTCTGGGTGTGCTTCTGAGCTTCTTTGGTTCCTATTTTCATGTTTTTTTTTATTTGACTATGTTGCCTTTTCATTGCTGATCCGTATTTCAAACACAGTACCCTTCTCATGTGGTCTTTTCTACTTGTAAGTGGCTGGAAATTAACTAAAATTAATATGACCTGATCCAAATAATTTTATTCCTGCAGATGTGTCTCACCTCAGGTCTTTATGCAAGACCATTGCTGGTCAAGGGAAAGAGTACTTTAAATACAAATATTATATTGTGCATGTGTTTCTTACAGCACACTCTTCTGAGTTCCAGGCTTATTGCCAACCACAACCTCAGTAATCGAGCTGGCACTGGCTGTATACAGCTGGCTCATTTGAAAATGGAAACCTGGAGGGCAGCAGGTGTTCTGACAGTACCCTCCTGAGAGAGTGGTGTCTCGACCCTCTACAACAAGGTTGTCCAGTGGGTATGGAAATATACATACAGTACAGAACATACAGTACAGAAGTAGTAGCCTACATCTCTTTGCATTCAGAACAAGAAATAGACTATTTACACTGCTCTACAGTAAGATTTTTAAAATAATAAAATGTTTATTCTACATTTATTATATATATAAAGTATATTTTCCAAATGTACTCTTCGTTATATATATTTGTAATTATACAATTTATTTACTGCTTATTGCACCAGTGTAGAAATGTCTGACCCTTTGGACACCCAGTGAAGACTGCTTGGCATACATTCATATGAATGCTATTCCCTCAGACCTTTTTCACTCTGAAGTACTCAATGATAATGTCAACCTGAAATGCAGGTCCTGAATGGCACCAAATATCAATCAGAATAAATATTTACTGAACAGATCAATATATCATATAACCTGACATGGCTGTATGCATAGCCTATCAATATGCACACTCAGCAGTTGGATTGACTTACATATTCATCCAGAATCAGGTAGGAATCTCGCATCTAAAAAAAGAAAAAATGGATTTAGGGGGGCAAAGCTATGTACTGTAGAGTATTTTGAGCAGGCTTGTACAACCGTAAGCTCTCTTTTCCTCACTGACTGCTGCATATTCATTTTGTAGAATGGTATAGCTTGCACTTTCTTGAACTATGGTATGTAACTATGTGTCTTGTATACATTTAATCAATCCAAAAGAATTAACTTAAAATATATGGTCTATATCACCCCAGCACAATGTACATACCTTTTCGTTGGATTCTGGAACCAGGCATTTGATGCTGCTGTGACGGTTAAGGAAGTCCTGAAATTGTTGTTCACTGATAACAAATCGTTCTGCTTCTCGAAGGCTGTTTTCTCCCGCATTTTCCCCGTCAATCAACAAGCACTGAAACACCTAGAGAGAAAACAAGAATTACCTATTAGGTAGGCCTACATGGGTGTTTATTGGGCATTAAAAGTGGTTCTAGAAAGTATATATAAATATGCAAATGGTATGTTTTCCAGGTGACGTATGAGACTGCAGTCTAAAGAGAGGACTTGATGCATATTCATGTATATTTGTATAAAAGGGAAAATGAAAACATCTTTACCTTCCAACGCACAGGGTTGAGCTGGGTGATGTTTTCAGTCATATCCTCATCAATGTTAAAAGTGTTGATGACGGAGTTGAGCTTGAAAGCCACCTTATAGTCTTGACACCACTCCCGTATTCTGAACAGGTTGTCAATGTGGCTTTTCTGGCCCTGGGCGCGGCCAATGACTTGGTTTGTGTCCTCATCAAAGCTGTCACAGGAGATGGCAAGAATGTCCAGGTACTTTCCTTAAACAGACAATTAATTTGATCACATTCCTGCGACAAATCAGAGGGGCTTGCATGTATGCAACCACCATGAAATTGATGAAAGGTTACAACTATTTGAGAAGAATAAACCTAAAGCGAATTAGACACCAAGTGACACTTTTATGCATAGATTTGTCATGTGCTGCCCCCTGCAGGTATGTGCAGAAAGCACCTTACCATATTTCTTGAACCATCTTTCCTTGATCATGCTGCCATTGCTCACAATGCTGACACTGGGAAGTTGAAGCTCCTCTTTGCAGTACCGCACCATCTCACCCAAAAAATCGCCCCTCTCATGCAAGAAAGGCTCTCCGCCAGAAAAGTTTATTTTCTCCATCCCTGAGGGAAAATATAACGTATTGATTAAGCGATAGCAGCCTATTTGCGCATTACGCTACTTTATTCAGCACCTCAGACACATTTGCTCTAAAAATCTAGGTAATATTTTTCTAAATGAAAATATGACTGACAAAACATCTCACCTGCTTCCTTTAGAAGATGCAATCCCCTCTTTGCCTCTTCAATTGGCAGGACAAAAGATGTTTTCGCTGTATGAAAGCAAAACCCGCACTTGTAATTGCATTTCCTTGTGAAGTGATAATTGACACTTGTTGGCGTGGTGACATCTTTCGCTGTCCTTTCAGCATGATTTCTTTCATTTTTCACACTCTCAATTACGCCTGTTCTAGACGGCACTTGCTTGTCCACCCATAAACACACTTTCTTCAAAATACTGCCAAAGATGCCATGGACGCTGCTGATGCAAAGTTTTAAAAGCATCTTTACAAACGCGAGATGAGTTATTAGCAACATGATGAACCTGAAGAGCTTTAAAATCTGTGTGCATTCAAGTCTGGAAGATGCTGAACTGCAGGCTCGAACATCCTTTTATACATAGCAGCATGGTTTCTGTTTACAAACTATGAAATCGAAACACATTTCTGAGTGACAGGTCAACTGATTTACACGTAAGCCTACTGCTGAGTCATTTATCTGATTGTCCATTATCTCTGATGTATCAGAGGTTCTAAACCTGTTAGGGCACAACACGGCTTGATTATGATTTATGGCACACATTATGGGGTATTATTATATATATAGACCAACAGTATTACCAGGGGTGTTTATTCTCGTGCACATATTTTTTTCTTTTCTATTGTGACACATTTGGGGCTACATATCTGCCTGTATATTTACAAGGACATTAACCCAATTAGTCTATACATGCTGAGTTAGCAGCCTTGCTTAAGTTTCGTTTTCGAGTCCCGTGCAGTGTCTGGCCTAGGGTACTGCGAGTTTCGATTACAGTTTGGCATCATAAAATACGATATGCATTCTGCAGGAGAATATACTTCCCACGCATGTCAAATTGGACAATGGAGTTTTTGGACTTGGGTGACAGCCCTGTCTATTTCGCCTTGCATAGCAGATAGCATACCCGAAGGAAGGAATTACAACTACGCAGACATGTGAATGTCTATTCATGTCACGTAGCGCTAGTTAATACCAAACCCAACTAAATTAACACCAAAATCAAAACACAATTTTAAAGGTAAAGACCGACAAGCTGAATTACAGTATGCCCTATAGCCTGCTGAGTCATGACGTCCGCTTGTCTTTCACTGAAGTACCCGATAGATGCATACAATTAGTCCCAAGACACCTCTTACAGTGCGTGGAATTGGACTGAAAAAGTAGATTCAAAATTAA
Organism: Alosa alosa; assembly: GCF_017589495.1. Lineage (NCBI taxonomy): Eukaryota > Metazoa > Chordata > Actinopteri > Clupeiformes > Clupeidae > Alosa > Alosa alosa. The sequence goes on from NC_063207.1 coordinate 24,047,682, forward strand.
TATCATTAGGCTACAAAAATATTACTATTGTTGGTGTAGCTAGTATTATGTTACAAAATGTATTGTTGGTGCAGCCTAGCTACTATTATGCTGCCCGTAGGCTATTTAAATAAGGACATGAACCCAATTTGTCCAGAAGTGCGAGTGAGCCCAAGTAGCCTAGATACTTTCGCTTTACCCCTAGCTCTTCCTTTACTTAGGTTTCGTTTTAGAGTATAGTCCAATATCATTCCTACTGAAAGTTTCGATTACAGTTTGGCATCATAAAACACGGTCTGCAGGAGCCAACTTCCAACACAATGGCTAAACGCACGATGTCCCACATTGGACAGTGGTGTTCCCGAATTTTTGGAGTCGAGTGTGATAAGACGCTTCCTGTCTATTTCGCCTTGCGCATGGATAGGCAAATGGACCCGAAAGGAAATGAACTAAAAGAACTATTCGGAGATAGGAAGGTCTACTCATTTCACGTCCACTGCAAAGACAGAGTTCAGAGATCGAAATTGTATGAGCATCTCCAAAACAAACTGTCATTTATTCCCTCAACCGATTGCACTATTATGGAAATGTCATCATTCTTGCCCAGTGTACAGCAATCGGTCATCAAAGGATTTCTTTTAAAACTCAACAATGATAACCCCATCACAGAAAAGGTGGTTGAAGAACTTCTACAAGTGGACAAACTGTTTATCTGTTCTTATGTTCAAGAAAGAGATGAGATCTGGCAGCAACAATTGTCTCAGACTGAAGGCTCAGAAATGTCTACAAGGTACTGCGTCATGTCAACAGGAGCACCGGTGCTTCATCCCTCAGTTCTAAATATAATGAACAACGACGTTTTCTACAGCTTCGAAGACGCGTATAACGTTTTGGTGGAGGTGAGATGATTGATTTCCATTTTGTTATGGCTTAATTTTACCAGCTATCTAAACAAAGCCAGGTAGCTCTTAGAGGTTTGCCAATTAAACGTAACAAGGTTTGTCACTAAACATAGCCTACTTGGGCTACCCCTCTGTGGATTTTAGAGAGTGTGATGTAAACAGAGAAATGTCTCGCCCTAGTGGACGGAACAGGAGTAACACGAGAGACAGTTAGGCTGGTCCTTTCCATTTTTTCATTGGCTGGCAGAGGGGTGATTAAGGCTTTCTGAAAAGAAACCCATGAATGACTTACATCATTACCTGGAACGCTAAATGGCTATTCAACTAAAATAAGTCGTACTGAATCATTTGACCTTTGGAGTCGTACTGAATCATTTGACTTGCTCTGTGTGCAGTGTAGGGACATCATTCCTGAGTCAAAGGCAGTTCTGGATCTAGTGGATCAGCGAATGCATCCCAGTGAGAGTGGGAAGTTCCCAGTAATTGTCATTGAAGGACTTGATGCCACAGGTACATGGCCACTACTGCTAATTCTCCATTCAATAGAACTAGTCTGTTTCTTTAGCTTAAAATTTAAATTATTGCATTGTCCGCTTCATATAAGGAGTAATTTTAGCTAGAAGTGAGTCATCAAACAATTTGTTTTTCTTTTTAACACTTAATGAGTTTCTTCAGTGTTTGGAGCACAGATATTTTTTTGTTCTCGGTTTGTTCAGGTAAAACAACGCTGACAGAGTCTTTGAAGAAGACCGTGAATGCTGCGCTGCTCAAGTCCCCTCCCCAGAGCCTGGCTCCACTGAGACCGCGCTTTGACTGCGAGCCCCCCCTTATCCGCAGAGCCTTCTATGCCCTGGGGAACTACATTACAGCTGGGCAGATAGCCAGGGAGTCATCAAAGACTCCTGTCATTGTAGACAGGTAAGAAAATGTGTATATTTATGAGCAGTATAATGCAGTTATAAGGACTGACAGGAACAAGGAATAGCGTATGTTGCATTGAATCAACAATTAGATTCGAATGACATTGCCAGCTAGGCTGTCAAGGTCACAGGTGAACAAACATCGGTTCCTTTATCAGTGCACAAATGATTCTTTAAATGAGGAGAGCTTATGTGATTATTAGATAACAGAGTTCCTGAGCAGTGGTGTCTATGTGCCAGCCACATAGTGATGCAGCCAGTATTGATTCACCTCTGGGGCCTCCTGTCGCTTGCCATATTGTCTACTCTCAGGTACTGGCACAGTACGGCAGCGTATGCCATCGCTACAGCTGTGGGCGGAGGCGTGGGAAACCTGCCAGCCAGCGGGTCGGAGGTGTACCGCTGGCCCGAGGACCTGCTGCGGCCCAGCCTGGTCCTGCTGCTGACCGTCAACCCCGAGGAGAGGCAGCGGCGGCTGCGGGGCAGGGGCCTGGACCAGACCCGTGAGGAGTCCGAGCTGGAGGTTAACCACCTGTTCCGCAAGAAGTAGGTTGAACCTGCACAGAACATACAGCAACCACAGAGGCAGCTACTCATGTCTGTATACACACACACACACACACACACATTCATAACAGACACATAGACACACATGCATACAGCACAACACTGCACAACACAAACCCCATTCCAGCCACTCATAAGGGAGTCCCTTTAGCACAAGTAATTATCAATTACATTCTCAGGAGGAGGCATGGAATGGGTGAAAGAACACATGATTAGTTGCCTTGTCTGTGTGGCCCCATTAAACTGGTCAGAGTTAAGTGCTGCCTGTGTGCTAGGTCACTTTAGAGCTTAATTTAGGTCTCTTCCATTGGATGCTGGTGAACTATCTGGTGAATCTAGCAGTGATCTGGAAGCACACACTGGCCTGCTTAACACCTGGCCCTGGGCCAGTGCAGATGTTTAAAAAACAAAATTATGACCCAATATCATGGCCTGGGAAATATGCGAGGCAAACATCCAGGTTGTTTGTACATGTTTTTCTGTCACTATCTGGAAGTGATTTGAGAAAGATTTACTGTCAACAGCTAACTCTTTTACTAGCCCTGTTCCCAGCGCAGGGAAATGAACTAAATATGCCACGTTTGTAATTATGGCACAGTTGTTGGTAACACATGCCACTCTTTCTTTTGCCGGCAGAGTGGAGGAAGCGTACAAGAGGATTGAGGACCCAGCCTGCGTCATCGTGGATGCCAGTCCCACTCCAGACAAAGTGCTCCAGCAAGTGTTGCTTTTAATGAAGAACAAATGCCACTTGTAAACAAGCTCGTTCGCTCCCTCTTCTCCACCTCTCTCACTTCTCACTGCCTCATCCAAGGAGGAGCCTGTTCCACTCAGCTCCACTAGGTGCCAGTGTAGTGTTGTGGAAACGCCCTTGGATTCCAGCAGACGCCCCAGCTCTGAGAGGGGGCCAGAGCCGGAGCGCGCCCATCAGGACCAAGTATCGGGACGTGTCACAACATGTTCGGCTCTTCCACAGCAGCACTGATGAGATCGAGGGAAGGAGGGGGGGTGGGTGTTATTATGGACGCTGGTATTTTCTGTCAGCAGCGATCCACAGTGTGACCCTCTGACTGTTCACAGGGATGCAGCGTTCAACGGTGCCTTATTCCTAAACCACAGGAAACTAAAGGGCTCAAGCTCTGTGTTCATCAATCACTTATATTACATTTAAGCAGAGGTTAGCACTGTACTCTTTCTTCCAGGCACTGAGGACAAGAACTAGCCTAAGAGCTATGGTAGCCATTTGGCAATTTCGAGCCAGCGCTGGGCACATAATTATTTAGGCCATAGCAGTCTGTCTGGCCAGTGTTTTGATGATTGATACATTTTATAGAGTTATGTTTGAAACACATTACTGTTTTCCTTCCATAAGTTCCAGCACTTGTTAAATAGTAGATGATGTGAATGATTTTTTAAACCATTGCTTACAAAAATAAACATGCCAATGGTAAGACCTTTTTATCATTTCTCCACTTCTTATTTTTAGAGTTCACAAACACGATCATCACTGTATAATGGTGCAATAATAATAATAACACACTTGTGCACTTTCAAAAATACACCCTACTGGACTCCAGCTAATTCACATATTCACCCTCATCCGTTCCAGCCCAACACACACCAACACTTACACACACACACACGCATGCACAGTCTCACAGCAGACCTCATGATTGTGTAACGCATAACTCATTTATATGGTGGCTACTGTGGTAGTGCTGGTGACGGCAAGATTAATTAGACGTTTTACTAATTATGAGCTTGGCAAGGATGTGGGCTGGAGAAGACGGAGTGACCCATCTCCTTACACTGATGCATCAGCAGAGGGGAGAGCAGAGAGAGGACCTTATTCATATGGCAATTAATGGAGAACTGTAGATCACTGTCATCCCACTTTCCCCATCACTGCACTCTCAGATGGACTCCTCAGGCAATTAGCACAATTCTTTTATTTCTCAACTCCATGCCACGGTATGTTAAAAATGTCTTTTACGTGTTCATATGCAGAGATTATATATCGTGCAGCAGTTCAGGAAAAAAAGGGGGGGCATATACTCCACATGCGTCTGCACGGCCGGATTGAGTTGCACGGGCCCAGGCCAAATTCCAGAATGTTCTGATGTCCCGATCAATATGCTCTAAATCCTCTGAGGTCAGGCATGCATGCAGATCAAATTCCATCTGATTACTGTAAGATATATAAAAAAAAAACTTTCTTGCTTTTGAGGACTCCACTCACTAGTGACTGTATTGTACAGAACTTTACCACTTGTTTCTCACAGGCATTATTTTAAAGTCCACTGTGACTTACACAGTGGCGCTTTCTCCTGTGCAAGGGTTTATGTGCCTGAGAAACAAGGAAACATGCCAATATCTGCTTTTATACAGTTCAAGGCGATGTAATGCAAGCCCAAGGCAGGTCTCTGAGTTGTAAGGACTATGATGTCAAACACACATTTAGTCCTAAATTGTATAGTCCTGTATGTTTTGGCTTGAAACAGCTATGAAAATACAGTATAATGTGAATTGATGCAATGCAGCATGCCCCCAGGTACCAAACAGCTGAGCTTCCATAGTATAAATCACAAATCCACTATGGATTGCCAAACCATATATAACCCTGCCATTCCATTCGAGCTCATTTTGAGTTTCTGCACCGTAACAAGCTTGTAATTGCATATTAAAACATTGTACTTACATCATTAAATGTGTCCTATTAAAATGTCCCATTATATATAAGCTTTGAAGAGAATAAGCACATGTAATGCAGTGGGGATGATGCAATGAGGCCTCTTTGAACTTAATTATCTGTGCAGGAGTTGGAGTGCTTCGGCTGAGCCAGTAACACAGGCATCACTTCAGACAAAAACATTTTGACATTGATGAAATGGATTGTTGATCACTCACTAATTGTACTTGATTGAAGTAGATTCGCATATGTTCAGCTGTTGTGTGAGAATGTGAGTTTGTGTTGTTTGTGTGTGTGTGTGTGTGTGTGTCTGCGTCTGTGTGTTTTGCTGTTTATGTATGAAGTGGCGGATAGAACTGATCAATGAAATCTGCTTACTATAGGTCAACCACAAGAGTGGTTAACAACCATCCTTATAGTATAACCAAGCTCTAAACTTTAATACGCAGTACTTTCAAGTATCATCTTCCATTAAAGAATCAATAATTACTATGTGTCTAGGAGTGGGTAAAAAAGTGAAAGTGTATACGTTCCCTCACAGCATGGACTCTGATATAAAGTGGATGAGAGAGCAGGAAAGGAAAGATGGTGGCTCACATGTTGGGCAAAAGCATGCAGGTCAGCAGGTTCAGGTGAAGAAGCTACTGTATTCTCCTCAGTGGTAGCCTTGGTGCACAGGGGCGCGCACTGGCCACTTCAATATTTCATTAACACAACAAAGAACATGATCTTGAAATAATTAAAGATCCAGGAGGGATGCTAGCACGCCGAGGCTAAGGTCCCCTCCTAAGTAATAGATCAAATGAAAGCGGTCCCTCGGAACATGAATTATAAGTAAAGTATGGAGGGATGAAAGAGGGGGGAGACACATGGGCGCGCGCCTGTGTGTCTGTGTGTGTGTGTCTGTGTACACAGTAGTGGGGGTCATGCTGAAAGCCCTGGCACACACACACTTCCACGGGGCTTGTGTGAGCTGCCAGCCTAAAGCATTTCTTTGAGGGAGGCACCAGGAACTGTGTATGGTGGTCATGGTGCTGGTTAGTCTGAGAGGCAGGGTTTGAAGGAGGGAGGGAAGTTAGTGAGTGTGTGTGTGTATCTCTGTGTCTCTCTCTGTGTGTGTGTGTGTCTCTCTCTCTCTCTCTCTGTGCTTCTGTCTCTCTGTGTGTATGTGTGTGTGTGTGTGTGTTTACTAGACTCTGTGGTACCCTCTCTGCTCCGCCTAGTAGTCTCCAGCAGCTGGTGGGCAGGCCTGACCGTGGCACAGCCTCCGCACAGTGGGGAAGATGGCAGCTGCTGGGGATCCTATCATCTTTGTGGGGGAATGTCTCTCCCCCCCAAAAAAATAAAAAAATAAATAAAAAAAGGCAAAAAAGGGCATGCTTGTATCAGTAGATGTGTGTGCGTGTGTGTGTTTCAGAGGCCATTAGAGAAAAGAACAAGAATTGTAGAGAGAGAGACAAAAGAAAGTAATTTTTTCATTAGTTCCAATTGTTCCTATCCTTTGCAGACTGCACCTGTTGGAAACATGAGGTCACACATACTGTTCCGTTTGCTCTGAGCAGATGTGTGAGTTTATATCCAACAATTGAAATGGCTGTGGTGGATTAATGCTTAGCACCGACTTTTAGTGCCTTTAAGTGTATATTTTTTCCTCCTTTAATAGAGGGGCACCAGATACTCCATCTCCTGGTAACACGCATGCTACAGCGCCAAGGCCAAAACCACACTGGCTGTCCCTGGCGGCAGTTGGAGATTTTACACCAGGAATTGTTAAATATTTAAACATGGTGAGAGATCTCATTAAAAACTCCACTACACCAACCAACCCTCTCCCCAGGACCAATGTCTTCCCCCCTCGCCTCCTCTCTCTGTCTCTTTCTCTCTCTCTCTCTCTCTCTAGTCATAACTCAGCCAAGTGTGACACAACACTTATTGTCTCAAGCCTCCATGTCACACCATAAGCTCAATATATCATCATTTTCCGTGAAATGAGGCAGACCTCAGGTTTTAAAATCGTCATATATAGGAGTGATGGACCTCTGGGACACAGAGTAACACCAATGACTGCTCAACCAGACTAATAATTCCAAAGTGTAAAACAAGAAGTGGAATAAATAAATGGATGGATGAATACATACATAAATAAATAAATAAACAAACAACACGGAGAACAAACTTTGGCTCTCTTGAGTGCTTCCTCACTCCAAAATCCCGCCAATTAATTCAGTGTATTGTTAGGCCTCTTCTATTTTTAGCCGGGTTGCCCTCTCAAATAAATTGATTTCCTGTGGTGAGCTGGAATGTTCCTTCTGAAATTTTTCCCCCCTCACATACCGTCCTCCTTCCCCAAAGGAATAAATCAAAGACCAGGCTGCCGAGCACTCTGCAGCTGTGTGTATCTTTTTATACTTGAAAATGGTTTATTTTTGTTTTAGTGCCATTAATGCTCGGGCATGTTGTAAACTTCATCAGTGTCAAGTGCAACCAGACAACAGAGAGGGCATTGCGTGTCTGTCCCAAACCCTCCCTCTAGAAAACTTGTACATGTATGTGTGTGAGAGTGTGTGTATGTGTCGCAGTTTGTTTTGCTTACCGTGGTCTGTCACAGAATTGATGGCAAGGTCAAAACAAACCATGCTTCTCGGATAGAGCAAAAATATCACAGACATCTTCTGCTACCCATAAATAAAAGCAGAGCAACTTGATCCTGTATTCTTGTTGCAATTGTCGTCATGAGAGAAATGTTACTTTGATGCATGCAACCCAACAGGGATACAACGTGGTTGGAGGTGGGACTCTGAGAAAGAGCTTTACAAACCATGAAGAATATGAATCACTATGTAGAACAAATGTTTGTTCACCTTCTGTTAGGGCCACTTTGAAAACTAGACAAGAGAAAGACATGGACACATTCATCAAAGCCCTTTCTGTAATTACCTCACAGACACCTCAGACATACCACCGATGACAAAGAAAACAAAATCACCACCACTACCACCACCAACCCTCATGCTTATCAACAGCACACCCATTTTACAATGAAAGTAAATCTTTCATGACCACATTCTTCTTCCAAGTGACCGCAGAGTTTGTGAGAACCGCATTTCCAGTCTTGACTCCTCGCTGCACGCTGCGTTGTCACTGGCTCCTGAGAAGCTGTAGGAGCAAAAAGCCCTGGGGTTAAGGAGAGGGGAAAGAAACGAGCGTCTCGATTCTAGTGCCTTATCTGGCCTAAGCCGCGTGAATCCCCCTACACCCATTTAGTGTGCGCGCCATGAGGTGCTCCCACACAAGGCTCTGGCCCTTTCTCCTGATTTGCAGTCCTCTCTCGACTCCCGCTGAAATATTGGGTTTATGACTGTTCATCTCAATAATCAGCTGGGCGCAGCCTCCAGCCTCCACAGTGACAGCCTAACAGGAAAGCCGGCTCAGCTTGCATGCTTTCGGCAGATTTTCCTTTCCCCTCTCCCATAGGCACCTGAGAGTTAGATCCTGTGTGTGTCTCTGTGGGTGTATTTCTCTCTCTCTCTCTCTCTCTGTCTCTCCCTCTCCCTCCCCCTCTCTCTCTGTAGAATACCTTGCTGAAATGTCCCCTAGAGCTCAACGTGTCTCCACTGCTCACACGATGTGTCAGGCTTTCGGCTGGAAATAACAATCAGAGATTGCCTCTGAAAAACACTTCCAAAAATGCCCTTTTTGCGGAGCATGAAATGGCTTTTTTTGCCCCTCTTAACGTATATCATTGGAGAAAATTCCAAACTGCAATCCCGGACTGATGACAGAATTTGAGCACAGAGTCATATTACAAGATAAAAAAATAAAAAATGCCCATCTACTTTCATGCATGTCAAAATGTTCGACTGACAGGCATCTCCCTGATGTGTCCAAACGATCATAGCACAGAAGATTATGATTTCATCTAAGCTCTCTACCTTGAATAAAGACCTGCCTTCTCAGCGTGAGCTTGTGTGTCTCCCAGGTATCACTCTGGATGGAAGCATGATGTGTGCTTAGAGACAACTCTCGAAGAGGCTCTGTCAACACTGACAGAATTTTGACAGACTTTCAAAAAGAGACAAAAAAACCCCGTTATAAATAAGTTATAAATATAAAAACTTCTCCAAGTTTATGCCACAAAATATTTTATTTATTAATTTAGAAATTCCCTCATTTCATGTCTTACCTATCATAAGAGGCATGTAAAAGTGAGCCTTGATCCCAAGGTGAGGGTTTTATACAGCCGTCAAGTCAAACCTTCTGACAGAGGCGTAACCTTTAGGGACAAGGCCCACAAAAAGAAGCGGGATAAGATTACCACGCTCTCCAGTCAACAGGTTACGAGCCACAGTCGAGCGAAAAGCCATAACTCAGGTATCGCGGTCAATGTCGATAACATCCCCCTGCTCACTCGCTCTGAAAGTAAAGGGTCTGCGAAACGGGAAAAACAAAACAAATCGTAAAAATAAAATCGACACGGCCGTGCCATGGGTGGAGGTGGAGCATGACGCCATCGGCATCACGTCCGACGTCAATTATCCCCACTGTGTTCTGTCACACAGACCCTCTCTATTCCAGCACTGGCCACAGTGGGTCTTCCTCCTCTCTCTCTCTCTCTCTCTCTTAGAACCTGACACTGCACTCTGGGCCCACAGACAGCGACATGTGAGCTCGTGAAAGTGTCAGCGAGGCCGAGGCGGCCAAAAGGGAGTGGATTTACAGCCGGCCACTGCGAGCGAGAAGCAGACAGATCGCTGGAGGAGGAGGAGGAGGAGGAGTGCGTTGTGGTGCAGCGCCTCCAGCATCCTTCACTCTGACCTTCAGCTCCTCCAGCGGACGATCTTGGCCCAGAACTTTCGGAGCAGGCGGGCGCGCTCCGTTAACACCGACAGCTGGGGAAATCATCCAGGGAAAAGCAAAGGAGTGCAGAAAAGACACTGATGAGAGATAGAACTGCCACCTACTCCATCCTGCACTGCCCGTTTCACTAGAATGTAGCTAATGCATGCTTTGCATCACTGACTGGAGAATATGTATGCAATGTTGAGATTTGACAGTGTAATATATAGTCACTGAATCTAACATTGTGGGGAAGAACTTAGATACATCAAATTACATTACATGTCATGCATATAATGCATATGTAAAATGTCAATCTACTCTAGTGGTAAATTATATTTCCACAAGGGTACTAGTCCTCTGCACTAACCAACCAGAAACTGAGCAGAGTTCCTCCATGCCGTTATTTCTCATATATTTCAAAGTATCCCATCAACATTGTGTGTCGCTGAAGTACTGTGCTTTGTAAAATGTGGCGTGTCAGCTTTAAACTGGCATGAGCCTGTGCAATAGTGTTGCATGTAATCCAGTTCAGTGGAGCTGGCAGGCACTGATATTACAGGATGTGGCTGGCTGTCTCTCTCCTCAAGGAGTGACTCATCTCATGCGGGCGGGTTACTTTAGACGCTCAGGGTCTCCACAAAGTCTGCATGGCCCAGCATACAGTAATCAGATAAGATAATGCTGAGGGAGCAGAGAGTGTGTGCAAGCATGTGTGTGTGTGTGTGTGTGTGTACTATGCACCACTCATTGGGATAGTGTGTGTGTGTGTGTGTGTGTGTGTGTGTGTGTGTGTGTGTGTATGTGTGTCTCAATGCCCCCCAGTGACACCTCAGCATTTAGAGTGCATTTGGGCCGGATACACACAGCGGATGTTTATATCCCCGCACAGGCACAGTGGATCATTCAGGCAAATTATCGGAACCATTTAATTGGCCAGGAACTGGGCCTCACTGGCGGTTCACAGGGAGGCTAGCGGTCGCGCAGATTTCAGCGGCTCATATTTCACTGCAGTCTGCTGACTGTCTGCCTGGCAACCTGACACGAGCGCTCAGCCTACTCCTCTTCTTCTTGCTGTTTTTTCCCCTTTGCCATGCTGCACCAGCAAATAACAACTCATCTCCACCAGGCTCCATAAGTGTGCTAATTGTATTACGCAGTTACACAATGGGCTTATTATTGCTTCACTTTCATGAATCAGGATTTTTTTATTTTTTTTGGCTGAGTGCAGCTACTTTAGAGAGGCGCGGTGAGACTAATGTTGGTTTAATCATCGAACCAGTGCAATTATGACGTAAGCGCTCCAATAGGGTTGGATCACCTAACAAGAGGAGGCTCGCTGTTTAAGCCTTTAATTTAATATTTGAATGTTTGGTGGAAAAGAAAAACAGCTCAACAAGCTTGTAAATGCAGTGTGTTTTTGAAACGAGTTTTCCACAAACACTGACCCAGCACAGGAGGAGGCTCTGGCAAGACATGCAGTCTCGCCCTGTTACTGGTGAGCGGAGGATCTGACAGCCCCAGGGCGCCTGAAGCAGACAGTTTTCATCCACCTTAAAAAACAGGAGGAGCTACCCCCTGGGCACCACTCACTCTCACCCCCCTCTCTCCCTCTAGAGCGATGTCCGGCAACCCTCACCAAATAAACAGCTTTGGGAAACTCAAACCTGTGGGGGGGCGGCCGAACTTTCACACCTCCTGCTCACCCCCCACCTCCTCCCCCCTCTCTCTAATATCCTTTTTTCTTTCTCTCTCTCTCTCTCTCTCCTTTCATCAAACGTGTTTAAGTTCTGATATCAAATATCAACCACAGCACACACATGGCCCTCCTCTTTCTCTCTCTGCCTTCCTCCTGAGCTGCCGCTACCTGATCTCTCTCCCTTCCTCGGGCCTGTCAGAGCGACTGGAGGGATAAACTGTGTGATTAAGCAAACCCAGTTTGAGCAGGGAAGCAGGGGAGCAGATGTTCTCATTAAAAATGCAGGGGAATGAGACTTCTTCCAGGCAGACACTGTCCTGTGGTTTAATGCTTTCATTTTTGCTGGAGAAAGCTGCCCCGGAGCCAATTCGCAATGGCTAGTCCTCTGCACAATAGGTGGACCAGGAAAATAAATGATTGCTACACAGCTCTCATAACCATACGGCTGACTCCATCCTCGAGCTGAGAGTTCACAAAGCCCTTGCCTTAAAATCGGAGGAGGATAACTTGAGGTTGTTATTGTTGGCTTTTTAACAACTCTGCCTTTTGATATTCATTTCTTTTTAATGGTCCAAAATAATCTGACCTTTTAAAAATGCATGTAGACAAACAAAAATGAAACACACTGAGCTTGTTTGGATGTCTTCAAAGAGTGGTTATATGTGCATTTTAAAAGTGTTGTTTGTTTCTAACATGAAGTTAATGACTCACAAAAAAATCCCCATGTGTCCAGCCTCCTATGGCCAGTGAACTGTACCGGATGGAGAGAAAACTCACAGGCACTTATGAAAACCTGAGGTGTCCATCAGCAGCTTGTGTAAACCTCCACAGACACACTGCCAAGGAACAAAGTCATTGCCAAAGCAGGGAGCAGCACGAGATAAGCCCCCAGCATTAAATAAACACAGGATACAGTTCTACCCATAATGCCACAGATTTGGGGAGTTAGAGGGATTTGAGTGGTGAATGTACACGCTCTGGTTTTTCTCAAGTAGATGGGGAGGCAATAGGTGAGGGTGAGTGTGTGTGTGTGTGTGTGTGTGAGAGGGGGAGGGGGTGCTCAGTATGTATGTGCTTGCATGCGTGTGTCTGTGTGTCAGGAGAGGGGCAGTGTTAAGGTTACTGATGGATTGCAGTCCTCAACTCTGAGTTTGACCCCATTACCTGCCCCGTACCCCCCATACCCCCCACCCAGCGCCCCCGTCGCCCCCTCACACAGGAACAGAGTGCTGCCCCACCTGTGCCGCGCTCTTTATCTCCCCGCTTCATGCATGCATGAGGTGTGGGGGGTGGGTGGGGTGGCGCACATGAGACCTGATTTAACAGGACAGGCACGCCAGAGTGGGAGTTCTTCTCCACCGGTGGCCTAGCACACGGGGGCCTCAAACGTATGTAGGAACACTTCCTGACAGAGCAACCTTTTGCAGGCTAGACTCACCATACATGTTGTGCCAAGATAATGGTTAATGGCATGACTGCTGTGATTGTGTTTTCTTTGTCCTTTTTTTTGCAGACAGTTCATGACCTCTCACAAACCGGTTAAACGGAACAGCTTGGGCCAGCGTTTAACCTGAATCTGCCCCACATTTCAACATGCAGCAAAGCATTACATCAGCCTATGTGTGCGCATGTGTTTATATATTCGAGAGGAACTCTGACAAAAAAAAATACCACATGGAAATTTCCCCCAAAAACCTGATTATGGATGCATCGCCAAGATCCGGCAGTAATGATCACTTCCCATCAGAGCAAAGTGTGTCCTGTCTCGGTGCCATAAACTAATTCATGAAACAGTCCCGGAGACTGGCACCCTATGAGCCCAAGTAATGATTTAGTGCTGCAATATCAGGTAGGAAAAAAACTATCACCAAACATTTTACATAATTCACTATATTGCTGTTAAAATGGTGTTGATGTCAGTGGTAAGATTATAGGAGAGAAGGCAGTTAATTACCTTCACCCCTTTGCGGCAGTATCTGTTGCACTGGAACATAACTCTCCATTGTGCATATATAGTCCATAAAACAAATGGCTGTTGTGAGGAACAGATTGTGTTGTTAAACCAAATGTTGTTTGTAACACTCAGAGGCAAGCAGAATTCCAACATAAAAAGTGCAATAACCTACATGTTACAAAGATTTATGCACGCCTGTCTTCTCATTCTGCGCCACGTTCCCGATATTGCCAGGTTGTAAATTGGAAGAATGTCTTTTGAAGCCACAAAACATTACTTTCCATATGCACACGCCGCAACCATGCTAGCCCCCACTTGTGCTCATGTGCCAAACCAGACTGGCTGCTTTCTGCAGGTGACACACCTGGAAGTGACGGTGATTTTGGTATCGAACGAGCCCCTTCACAGGAAATTCAGGCTGAGAATGAGGCCATTACAGCACAGCCTCAGGGGGTCCAACCTGGAGAAATACTCATATGGGATGTGACACAGCAGGAAAAAAAGAAGAAAGGAAAGAGAAACAATCAATGGCTAACGTGTTATATGACTTGATAAGTTCAATCGCTGGTGTGAATACTGCGCTATTGAATGGCTAGCTTTTGTTTTGTCGCACACTATAGGGCTATCTTGAAGACAGATCGAGCAACACAGTGAGCACAGATGTAATAGCAGTCTGAGATGAAAGACTTGACAGATGTGATTCATTTTTATGCATGTTTGTAATGGTGGATGGTGGGCCTAGGACGGGCTGGGGTCTGTCTCCAGCAGGGCTATAATTGTCCATTCATCATTTGGATGTGACCATTCTATCACCAGGCTGATTCTATTGCTCCACATTCTGTTCCATCAAGACTGTGAGATTGAGAAAACAAAAAAGACAAACAAACAAACAAACAAACAAATACAATAGTGTCATCTATTTTTGTCAGTAGACATCTCTACCATGTCTACAGTATACATCATTCAATCTCCCATCTTTGGATTTGGGGGGAAAACAAGAAACTGAGTTTACGAGCAGAAGTTCAGCTGAGGGAAAAAGCAACTCCTCTGCATTGGTTTCCCCCTGTAGAGGCTGCTGATGGGAAACTCTTTGGAGATGACATCAGTGCTGTTGCTCAGTGTTGAGCTGGAAGAGTGTGCAGCAGCACGTGTTTTTTTTTTTTTTTTCTGTTTTCACCAAGGTCACTCCTGTGCTTTTGCAGGAGTCATGAGCAGGGGTTTGTGGGTAGCGGGCCGGCTGGTCCTCCCAGGACTTGGCTTTTGCCCAGCAGCGATGGGGAGAGACAGGGAGAGAGAGAGAGAGCGAGAGCTTCACTGACCCCACAGCCTCCCGCCACGCCACAAGTTTTTCGCTCCTCTTCCCCTGCATTTTTCCCCTTTGACGGACAGTGCACTCCACAGCAGAAAAAGAAAAATAGACACCACGGATGGAATGGAAATAGTTGGGGGGTGACTTCACCTTTGCGTTCCGCGCTCGCACCTCAGACCCCCATTTTATTTTATAAACCTGGGCACACACACGCATAATCGAAGCTCCACGGCACAGGTCAGGCAGCTGGCCGGTATTAAATTGGATCCCTGGGTCCCCCGCTGTTCCTGGGAGTTAAATCCATAATAAAAGCATCTCTTCCAGCCCCAGAACCGGTGGGAGAGTGTGGACCGGGGCCAAAGAAAGCAGCCGTGTGCCAGCCACACCCCTGGAGCACAGCATCTGCTTATGGTCTTTACCTTAGGGCCTTCCGAGCGTGTGCGAACCCCCCCCCACCAGCACGCACGCACCCGGCGCATGTGTGCTTCCTTGCCGCAAACGCGTGATTCTGCGCCGAGCGCACATGTCGTTAAAGTTAATTAAACAGATCTGTAATTGCATGCATCACTGTTTTTGACTATAAGGGCTTCGCTGGGCGCTTCCTTGAGCTTTGTTCCAAGCCGGTCACGTTACAGCACGGCACTGTTGGGCTAAAAACTGAGATTTCCTCCCGTCTCATTCAATTTATGTCAAGCGTTATACAAGGATTGGGAGGCTTTCGTGCCGAGCCAGCTCTGATCTGGACACAAAGCCAGTGTACAGCAGTGTGTGTGGGCAGCTGCGCTTTTTATGGGCTTGGCTAGTTTTATCATGCTATCCGGTCAAACTGTGCTCCAGCATATGAAATCATCCGATCTCTTGCTTAGAGGTGCACAGGAGGATGATGCTACTGGGGTGTTCGTTGTCCTGTTAAAACTATTCACTACATGATTTGTAAGAATGGGATGTTCATAAATGGGAAAATGTAGGCAATTCAAAAAAAGGAGGTGACCAATGGATCCGTAGTTGGTAAAATGGCATCTTTCCTATTTGACTGACCACTGGCAGAATGGTATCATTTTCAGTATTTGTTAAGAGTTCACTTCCTGTTTGTGAGTCTCCCATTGCATAAAGAAGTTTAGTTAATGTTTGACTGGCTAATAGTCATGTAGGGCAAAGACCATAAGAAGGGGAAAGCCATTTTACAGCTAGTATCCCATTTGCTTTGCTGCCTAATGTGTTTGCCATGCTAGCCTGTGTTTTTGTTAGTTACGTCAAAGTCTGAAACACTCCAGTCACTTAGTGGTTCATTGCTAAAGCCGTAAAAGATTACAGTATATCTACTTGGACCTGCAACCCCTGAATTACATCAATCCTTGACTGAACTACAACAGGAAAGGATGAAAGGCTGGAATAATAATTATGTCTCCTCAGAGATCATCACTCAAGCTTAAAGAATTTGGACGGAGACATCAGTCCTGAGACTACTGTACTGTCCCATTATGTGTCATAGTCAAGTCTGATGTATTCGGCATTTCAAGCTGTCATAAAAGACCTGGTTAAACATACAAAAGATTTTTTTTCTCCCTTTCTTTCTCTCTTTCTCCAGTAGGCACTCGACTGTTTTTCCAGGATCTGGTTCAATAACTGCCGACTTGCAAAACGCTAATGGTACATATGAGAAACATAATGATCTGAGAAACATTAAAAAATTCAGACGATTAGTCAAATGACATGAAAGAATAATAATTCCTGCCCCTGGCTAAGGCAGCCTCAGTGGCAGGTGAGAGAGGAGAGGTGTTGGGCTTGACTGCCGGCCGGAACCCCCTCTCAGGCCTCAGAGAGCCTGTCGGATAATAGCAGAGGCCTTAATAACTTTGTTTTGCTTGTTCCTCTGATTGTTTCCTCACAAAGCTAATTAACTATCTGTGCCTTGGGGGAGCGTCTTCATTCCCCTCCCCTCTGCCCACCGCGCTCTCTCCTCCACTTCTCATCCCTGTCATCTGGAAATTGATGGAGGGCCACGGATTGTCTGCTCGGTCCCAAGGTGCCTTTCCCTTTGCCGTGTGCACAGACATCGCCTGGATTCCTCTTCGCCTCTGGTTGATTACGATAAATCAATTTGAGGGGTCAAACGCGACGGCTCGTGGGGTGGGGTGGGTGGAGGGTGGGGGGCACAGTCATCTCCGCCGGCGTGGCCAAGCTGGCGGGGGAGCATTGGCGGGACCTCCATGACCTCCCAGAGCAGTTTTCTCGCTTTCCACAGTCAGACCTTCATTACGAGGCCATGGCTCTGAAGCTAAGGCTTGTGTTTTATATATATATATATATATATATATATATATATATATATATATATATATTACTGTACATATTGGATCTGCCGGGTTTATGGCAACCCACTCGGGGTGAGGCTGAAGAGAACTGTGAGGAAATGTGAAGGTGAAAGGCAAAGGCGATGAGTGAAGCCTCCAAGAGCAAACAGCTATGATACCATTCTTTTAACATGAGGTAATGTCAGCGATTTAATCAATGGCTGAAGGAAAAGGGAGGCAAAATCAATATGACCCAAGCTTGTTTGCCTACATGCTTTGAAGGTGAATCATGGCCTTGCTACATAAATTGGACTAATTGAAGTGCACACTCTAAAACAAGCTTTTAAAAACCCTGTCCAGCTCCATGTGATACATGCCTAGGTAATTGATTCACATGGCATAAGAGCAGAAACAGAATTTGAAATGAAGAGCCATACAAATCTTTGATAGAGGTAAAAATATATATATATTTTTTATGTTATACATCAGTATTCATTGAATACTCAAAGATAGCAAACACCATGCCTTTCCTGACGTGTTACCCCAGTCTAGTTGGAACCAAATAATCACACCGATTATACAAGTGTAATGTAATGCAGTCTATCAGATGTCTGACAATGTCTGTAAACAAGACTGAAATGAGA
This sequence comes from Alosa alosa, assembly GCF_017589495.1. Classification (NCBI taxonomy): domain Eukaryota; kingdom Metazoa; phylum Chordata; class Actinopteri; order Clupeiformes; family Clupeidae; genus Alosa; species Alosa alosa. The sequence continues at coordinate 24,065,475 of NC_063207.1, forward strand.
AATGGCTAGTGCTTAATAAAGGGGCGAGTTAAGAAGGGGAGACGGTAGACTATAACTCAACAATGACCATGACCGTAAATGTACTGCAGCTTACAGCCGGCAAATGCACCGATGGAGATGCATGGAAGCCACCTCTGCCTGCATAGGTGAACTTGAAATGTATTGCATACATTAGTGGCTGCATGATGTCTAGGCCATATATCACATGTCAATAGCATTACACATAGCCAGTCATCAAACACTAGCTGTATATAATACAACATGGCACTTTTCTAACCATCAGGTTTTTTAAATCGCACCCTGATAGCAGTTTTTCTCTCAAGAGCTTGCATTCAGCTGACATGCAGACGAGTAATTCCAAGGTAATTTTGGAGTGGAAACTCATCTCAGACAATGCTATATTTGACACTGAGCTGATTCTACCCTTTCTGTTCAGGGCTGCTAGATAATTGCCATTACTTTCATAGAAAATGCTCATTAGGGAAATCTAACCAATCAATCAGAGCAAATCACTGCGTAATGCACAAATCTGTCAGGATGTGGCAAAAGTCTATTTACTGAGCCAGCCGGACCGAGTGCACTGCTCCGAAAGACCTCATTGGATTCAGTCTCAGGGGGCAGGGAAGCCCCAGAGCACCAGGGTCTTAGTCTCCTGCTCTGGCTTAATTAATAAGTTTTGCCATAATGGCCAGAACAACAATAGGTTTTAACCCTGTTAACTAGGTGGCATGTAGTGTTTGGGGGTCCGTGATGGAAGTTCTAGCCAGGAATTAAAAGATCTGTGCGGGGATTGCCTCCCTGCACCAGGAAGGAGATTTGAGCCCAAATGAAATGATTGTATCAGATAGAAATCGATGGCAATCCATGCCTCCCTTAATCCGACCGTAGCTCCCAGATCACTCCCTGATGCAAGCAATCTCTCAGCCATCATTACGACACGCGGATCGATTCCACACCTTGCAGCCAAGGCCCACGCTTTTCTGGGCAGGGGCAAGAGGAGGTGAAAGGCCTGCATCGCTGGAGGAGCCTCTGGATGCCTGACAAGATATAGAGTTGTTTGTTAGAGGTAATTAAGAGGAGAATGTGGCTAGGCCAGTAGTAAACCAAAGTAACGATGGCCTACATCTCAGGAGAGTGCAAGTGGCATATAGAAAACCATGATCAGAGGACTGTGTAATAAAGTCAGATGCATGCAAAATCTCACTGCTGTGCTGAGACACTTGGTCCCTTAACTCATTACAGCATTAAGTCAAAGACTGAAGCCTTTGGTCATTTTTGTATAGCAAATGTCTCATTAGACCGTTTTTAATCTTCTGGAGTGACATCTTTCTATAAATATATGATGCAAAACATGCCATCGCTAAAAATGCACCACTTAAAGTACCTCTGAATAGATGCAAAAACAACAAAAGGCATCCCAGAAGGTGGTTAAATCCCAAACTGAAATGGAAGGGGTAAATATTTTCACAAACAAAAGAAAACTGCTGCAGGTGGAATAAATCGTTCAATACCGCACCTCGGCGCAAACACTAATTGTAATCATCACTAATCTCAGATCCTGTTAGTCTCCTTCCCAATGCACACATCAACTTAGCTCCTAAAGCCGCGATTCAGATTTCCCACCTCTGTCAAAGTCTGCTTTCGCTCCCCGACTGTTGCCCAGGCTCTCTCACAGGGCCCCGTTTGGATCTGTGTTAAACAAGTAATTAATTTTGAACATCAATATTCTTCTCAGGAGCGGCAAGCACGCCAAGCACGCTGGCAAAAGAAAGCAAGCACGGAGAAAAAGCAAGGAGTTGTGGCAGAGGGCTGCAGGTCTCCTGTAAGTAACCTCCACGCTCTTGTTTATCTCAGCCCCCTGTTTCAGATGCCCGTTGGCATCGAGGAACTTCTCCTCGCAATTAAAAGGCCGCAGACGAGCCTCGTAATTACGCCTGCATAATGCCGCTGTCACAAAACTCGCTTTTTTGCCCCGTGGTCATAAAAAAATGCACTAAAGAATATTTAGAGATAAATTATTCAAAGTGATTGCTCGCTCTAAATTATTCATGCAGAGCGAAGAAGATTTGCATCTCACGCTGTAAATATTATTAATCTTGCCAATTACAAAACTCGCGCTCCTCCAAATCCATCAAATGATTTTCTAAAGTGTGAACCATTTATGGCCTTAAATGTTTAAATGTTATGATATAAATGAGTCTGTGAATCAAAAAGAAGAACATTAACCACCTTGGTAAGGTACTGCTAGTAAAGATTCTCGCAGAAATTTCCCCATGACAAACAAGCTTATCACACACCCGGTTGGCTCTCTCTCTCGCTCGTTCTCTCTGTCTTCTGACATTTTCAAAGCTTTTCACTGTAACTCTTAGCTGTCTTTGGTGCAGTAATCTATCAAAGCCTCCCAGTCCATCCCTGTTGCTTGTAGTTAAGTGTACATAGAGTCTGGCCTTGAAAGGAAAGTCGGAGAGAGGGCCAGTGAGCAGCAGGAGATCAGTCCCCTCAGAATAGCAGGACTTCCAGCATCTGGCATTCATAGCCAACTGATTATCTATTCTCTCCTGAGTGTGCTGGTTCCCTTTGTTGGGGAATGAATAGTAGCATGCTGTCAGTCCATGACACATTGTCATGCTTTAGGCTGAAGTGCTGTGAAATGCTTAATTAGTATGGATCCCACTGTTGAAGAACAGATAGAGGGGAGAGAGAGAGAGAGAGAGAGAGAGAGAGAGAGAGGAGAAAAAAGGAGAAAGAGAGAAAATAGAAAAGTACTTTAGAGTAAACACCGGCTCCATACTACTATAGTACTTTAGAGCTAGATGCACCGGCTCCATAGTGCTCCTTCTATTTTACTCCTCAGCTGGACATTTCTCTTACCATTCAGTCAGACGGTGGATAACGCTCTCCTGCCACACATTGGGTTTGGAATGCAGCAATCCACTCAAAATACCTTGTTAGTCTACGCACACCTGCTACTTTCTCTGTGTGCTCTCCTTCTCTCAAAGAGTAAACAAGAATAGCACTGGGCTAATTACGGTGCCAAATCTGCCTCGTTATCACGTCTCACTGTCTCTGACTGTGCACAACAGATAGCTTCCCTTCTCCCGCAGGCTTGTGCTGCTTTGCTGTGTGGATGGTAGTTCTGAAATGTAGCGTGGTCCATTCAGGCTCAATTCAGAAGAGCCGTTTGGCTGGCATGAAGTGCCTAACAGTTCTGAGCAAGATGGACGTCAGGAGTGTGCCCTCATTAATGTCTGCTGTGTGTCAGCAACTACTTGAGCTAAATGGGATTATGGAAGCAGTGTCACTCCCCAGTCTTAGAGGTTGTGTGAACAAAGGTCTGTCCTGTGACAGCCACCCCTCCCAAGCTCTGCCGGGGTTTTGTCAGCCACGGAACTTCACAACTTCAGTCTGCAAAGGCCGAGGCCATTACATTCAGCACTTTGCTTTTACTGTGATTAAAGAACATCTCATCCTTTAAGAGGTGGCTTAACTGTAATGCAATTACAGTATGCATCAAGGGTTAATATGTGTCACACACTTTGTATGGGTCAACATTTTTCCTGTATGCTTGTACCACAAAAGCATCTATATGTATCATAGGAGCATAGCCAGCCCTTTCCGCAAAACTATGTGAGCAAATATTAGCGAGATACAGTATGCAGTTCAAAGGTAAACAGCACTATTTTACACAAAGGGGCACTTCACAGGAAAGTATGTGTTGTGTGTTGTTAATATTCTAAATGAATCAAAATCAAAAATGGTAAGTGCTCTGACAAGTATGGATTACCAAGACACTTGTAACCCAAATTAATCAAACTGAGTCAGTAATACTGTTTTGTGAATAGCGTTCAGGAGATTGTCATATCATTAGTAAAAGTGCTACAAGGATCAATAGTGCAGGTATATGGATGTGCGGTGTTGGTATGCGTCCCATGTTACACATCCAGGAGTTCACAGGTCCTGTGCAAACAAATAAATCATTGCCTGTGGACATATTAATCAAAGTGTCTAGCTGCTCCTGAGCCTGGTAACAGCGCGCTCTGCGCTTTGTGTAAACTACACGCCCGCTCCTGCCCAGTGCACCACAGGCAGAGGCTGCACATCACGTGCGGCCCCTTCGGAGTGACACACTGCCAGGCCCCAACGGACTTCCGTGTTGTTGGATCAGCTGTTCCACAAGCCTCGTCCGGTCTCCTGTCGTCTACCGACCACCAGCAGCAGAAGGGAAATGGATGGCCGGGTTGCTCGTTTCTCGCTATGACTGCCTGTTAATGTCTCCTCTGTTGTCACGAGCTGATTCCCCACCATTCCCGTTTAGCAGAGGCCTCATTAGCCATTAGACATGCTATATGTTCGGCTTTACGGCTCTGCAGCTTGTGAGTTTGCCACCATTTGCATATCCGCGAACAGCAGTGGCTCGAAATTGTTTAAAGGTAACCAGATCCTTCAAGTGCTTCCAACTGCTGCACACTTACATAAAAAACCCAAGCCTTGTGCCTGAATAATGACAGGATAGGTTAGAAGATGAGAGCTCTGTGATTTGTTTACAGCCTGAGGTGTTCATCTTGAATGAAGGAGACAGTTCCGTTCATAGCGAGTGAGAGAGAGAGAGAGAGAGAGAGAGAGAGAGAGAGAGGTGGGTTTGAACCTCCGCCCAAGCCCCGAGAGTAATCTCACGCTCACACAGTAGGTCACCATGTAGGAAGGATGGTGTCAACAGGATGGGCGTTGCACGTGTGACACACCTGTCACCTGCATGGCCCCCAGCCCCCCCTAGCACTCCAAGTTATGACGACACGCCCTTATTGGGATCGAGGCCCCCCGACTAATCAGATTTCCCCTGACACTAACTCTGGTCTCCACCCCCCACCCCCCGCCCACCTCTGCTTCCTCTCCCCCCATCCCTGCTCTGCCTTTCTCCCTCTGAGGGGTCCGTAGAGGGGGGAAATCACACTGACAAGTTTGCCCGCGCTAATCTCATAAACGTGCCTCCCGCCACCACCACTACCACCCCCCCCCCAAGATGCCGGCACATGCAATAAAATCACTTACATAAACTTCTCCGTGGAGACAGGGAGCTGATAAAACAGCTGACATATTAAAAGTTCCACTCCTGGATTCTCCGGGCGCGCCGGTGATTTCCTACAGGAACGCTTTATTCACGTTCTTTATCGCGCGTGCTGTCCCACTGTCTGAAGGGCACTTTTAATATGAGTGTTCAGAGCACTGTGGTGTAATGAGAGTTGATGGTGCATTCATGGAGATGGGCTTTACTTGCTCACCCCTGCACAGGCTCAGGAGTTAGGGGAAAATGAAGGTCTTGATATGTCAGGGGAGGAGAAAAACAGGGAAGTTAAGCACCCAAGAAATCTGTTTGGGATTCCTTGTGGGTTGCTCACTTCAACAACGAATGTTTGTGCAAGAGGTCCGTAAGTGGGTGTTGAATCCAGATCTCACAGAGTTAATAGCGAGGATTTAAATGTAAGAATTTAAAAAAAAAAATTCCGCAAGAGGCAGGGCATCTCGACAGAAAAGCCTTCAACAAACAAATCAATGCGCCCCTTGGGGGCCATAACATAAACATGGCCGCCCAGTCTGGTAATTTACTCAAGCTTGTTTTTCTCAGGCTTTTTTTGTCTGCCGCAGAACCCCCACCAGACAGTGCATGCAGACAGCAAGTGTGCTGCTGCTGCTGCTGCTTCTACTGTTGGGCATCTTCTGTAGGGCTGATTAGGCAGTCTTGCACGTAGCCCTGGCGCATTACACATTCCTCCCCACGCCTCCTACCTGCCTGCGCCCCCCCTCCCTTTATGAGGGATCTTATGATGTGCCATCATTCACGTCGGCGTGTCATTCTTCTCCTGAATGGGATCATAATCATCTCAGCTTTGCTTTTAATAGCGAAAGTGACAATATGCTAATACCTGGCGGGTTGCGCGGCTCAATTTGACACTTCTGTGATTCTGGGTTTAGCGCCGGCAGATGTGCCCAGTGGAGCGGAACTGGCTCGGGCGGCATAACAGGCTTACTCATTAATGAGACGGTGACAAACCACAAGCACGCCAATTAATGGCACTGAATGAACCCTTTAAAAGGAGGAAGATTAAGAATCAGAGTGTCCCAAGAAAGGGGTTGTAATGGGGTAATGTATGCACGCAGGTAACACGCGGCAGGGTTCCCTGGACGGTAATGTATTCATACAGGTAGCGGTGTTTGTGATTAAAGTGGGATGACAGGGGCGTCACTCTCACTTTTGGTGATGAAAATTTACATTGTTAAAGAGAGTCGGTAAGATTAAAAATGAAACATTTACAGTGGGGGCCAGATTTGCATTTATTTCAAAGAGATATGATGGTGGGCGAGCCATTAGAACACAGGGTGGTGTTGCAGAAATGAACTCGAAAGCCACATTCTAATTAAATGTTTCAGTAAGTTTTTTTTGGTGAAGTTTTGTCTAGAGGACTTATTATATGCAGACAGTAGGCATCCTTGTGACCACTATGCTAACGATCTCATTCCTCTTCGTGGTCAGCGAAAAGGTTTGCCTTAAAGTTGGTTTAAGAACTTGGCTTTTTTCAAACAAAGCCTCCACACCAGATAGAGAGAGAGAGAGAGAGAGAGAGAGAGAGGGTGCGAACAGACAGACACGGGTCAAATGGAGCGGCTCGCTGCCTGTGTGGCATCCATTTTGGCCCGGTTAGATCTCCCACCTCTCGGCGTGTCATTTTCCACTCATTAGAGCCGGGCTGTAGCGGCTGCGGGAGCCGCAGGTTCACCGGCGATGACCCCCCCATGTGTGATAGCACCACTTCCACCGCCACCACATCTCACCTCTGCAGGTTAATGTCTATCAAGTGGCAGATGTGCTCTATCGAGTTACTGCCAGGGGACAGGCCAGGTCACTGTGGGGGCCCCCTCTTTTCCTCTCCTTGCCATCCTTTATTCTTCAATCTTTTTAATCCCCCCCTCCGTCACCCCCACTGTCTCCTTCCAGTATGTTCTGTCAGGGTGGGAGCTGGAGTACGTGTGAATGTGTGTGTGTGTGTGTGTGTGTGGATGAAGTAGTGGAGGTAGTGCTGCTCCAGAATGAGGGTATACAGTGTATGTGTGTGGAATTATCAGCACAGAACAGCCAGAGGCATAAGTAGGTATGCAGGGGTGGCTGTGGCAGCGCTAGGTACGGAGGGCCCCTCTGCTGGCTGCATTGATCGCTCTCCCTCCCAGGGCCCTCACTGTTGCTCGGCACCTCCAGCAAAATGCCAGTAATTGATCTTGCAGTACCCGCGTGTGTTCCCAACGTGCACATGCTGTGGGGATCTTTCACTGCTAATGCTCGCCTTACTTTCTGCCGCACTTCCTGTTACGCTAACCCCTGGGTCTCAAATGGGCTGCTACCACGGGCAGAGCAATGGGCAGTGTACCAAGCCTTTAGAAGTGGCTACGATCCATTCCTCACCCTTACTTTCTAACCCCCCTCCCACCCCTCCTTCTCCTTTTCTTTTGCATTATCGACAACGCCTATGGCGAGCCTGATGTAAAATCATTCCCTTCCTGGGTCGACTTCAGTGAGGAAGCGAACCCTGTGATCAAATGCGATTCGGATCCATGCAGATGAAGGTAAATCACCTTGCTCCCAATTTGTTTTAATGCCCTGCTGTGATCAATGGTCCTGTGTAAGAGAGAGAGACAGAAAAGGTGTGTGTGCGTGTGCGTGTGTGTGTGTGGGGGGGGCCCTTCCCTTGTCCTCAAGGCTGCCATTTCACTTCCTTTTCTCTGAACAAAGAGTATGAAACTAACAAAAGCTGCCAGGTGAAAAGAGAAAGGCTGCTATGCTTGAGATTCGTCTCGCACGAGCTTGCAAAATGACACTTCTTTTCACCACTCTTTTTCCCCCTGTTCCCCTCAAGGTTCATCAGTGCATTTGCATTCTTTCTACTTGTCGTCTGTATAGTATCTGCAGTTCACAGCGCCCTGGGCTTTGCCAAATTACAAGCTTCATTTGCCAGGCTAATTAATGGTTCATAGCACCCGCTTGAATTTACTGCTCCGGCCTTGCCCTGCCAAGTCAAACAGGGCAGACCTCACAGATAACTGTAAACTTGTAACTTGGCCATGGAACCCGACACGCTGGAAAACAAACTTGTTACAGGGAGCCTGTTTATAAGCCCTTTTCCTGCAGCCCCTCTCTTTTTCTCCCTCTCGTTTTCCATTTTGACAGTTTGCTCCATGGTTCACCCTACAAGCTCCCGACGTGGATTTCAAAAGGAAAAAAAGTCTGATGGGCATTATAAGACAATTCATCACCTTATTTTTCAATGCACATTTGTCAGGTCATGTCAGTTTTACACAGTGATTTAAAAAGGGTGCATATGCTATGGTTTATGTGGAGAATGTGCAGAATATGTCAAGCCTACAGAGGGAAAGTAACACATTACCGTGATGTCTTAAAATATCTGTGTTTTCAACGTAATATTTGACAAGGGAGAAAAGGAACACAGGGTCTGTGCGGCAGAGGCAAAAAAAAAAAGCGACTGTACACTGTCTAGTACTCTGTCATCAGCAATCAGCATGTCTTTGGGGAGCCTGATATTTATACTGACATGCTCCTGTAGTGCTGAATCTGCCTGGCAACCGGGGCGACTAGAGGTTCCAATCCAGGAAGCACCAATTGCTACACGTGGCAACTGGTCCCCTTTTTAGCAAAGGAGGGTGAGGCGCTGCAAGTTGTCAAATGGGACCTCTCTCACGAGCCTACACTCGATGTTCCATTCTTGCATCATATCTCCATGACAAGGGTCTGTTGTCTCGCCCCCAACTGTCTGGGGTCTACCATGGGGCTGCACGTGGCTTTGACTACAAAACAGGAGCACTTTAGCATTTTTGTTTCCACCCTCCATTACACTACTGGCACTATCATTGCAGCATATTTTTAAACTCTGATGTATCCCAAGCACATAAATCTTCCTAATTATACAACACAACAACGGGGAGAGGAGCAACACACCCTTCGGTTTCACTGTGCCAGGACCTCCTCAGTAATGTTTCATTTTCAGGTCCTCTGTGAATTGAGTTGCCAGAGGATTTGCCTCAGAAAAAGATTTTGTTTTAGATTTGCTGTAAAGCATATTTGGGGCTACAGAATATCACTTCCCTCCAACTGATAAATGTTAAACTTTAACTGCCCTCAGAACTGCCTCGACTCCTGGCTCAGTGGCTTCATATTTGATTAAGCCTTATAAAACTAAATGCACTCAGTAATTGATCTGATTGACTGCTTCCCTGCTACACAATGTGCTTCCACTGTGCGAGATTGTCAAAACAAGGTGTCAGACTTCAAATGCACCATTATTTTGATGACTGCATTTGAACCTGCGTGAGGCAAACAACAACATGAGCACACAATTAGGTTATGAGAGAAGCCCATGCCCGAAACATCACATAGGAATGTCACTAACTTGCTGTGGATTGCCTTTGAGTTACACCAACAACAGCACACCCCTGCCGATATTGTTCGGAAAAAAAAAAAATACTTTAAGATATTCAAAAACAAAAGCCTTTTTGTCAGGTTTCAAAGCTCCTCTCTTGTAAATTCCAGGCCTTTCTCACAGGATTGCCTTTTTTCAAGGTGGTATCAGTGTATCAATCAAAGAACTCCTAAATGAGACACAGAGGGATGTAAAGGAAGTGCTGTTCCTAATTGATCAATGGCTTGTTCAAGGAATTAAAAGGCAGGCTGGCCTCATTAGCTCATTGTACAGCATCTTTGACTCCTCCACCTTTAGGAGAAAAACCGCCGGAGGCCATAACTCCCTCTCCACCCACCACCACCACACCCACCCCCCTTGCGTCCACCCACACCCCCTCACCAAAAAAAAGAGAAGGAAAGACAACTTGGAATTGAAATGATTCTAGGCTTTAGTGAATTTATTTGGTCTGTCATCCCTTCAAAGCGCAGTCTGGGTTGGAATGGATCTTGTTTCTTGCTACAGTGGGCTGATGCTGTGTTCAAAGTGAAGGAATCCCCCCTTTTCCTCTGAACAATGCGGACTTTTGAAGACTTAGTATGAGCCTGATCCGCTAATACCCCAAATATGATACAATTGTGGCCTATAAAAATAAAAAAGGACTTTCAACAAGAGGCGTCATATTCTCCTAAGAGGGTGGCCATTAACACTCCAAGACTGGACTGGGTTTAACTTGTCAGACGACTTCAAAGCTGCTAGTGCTGCCCCCCCCTCACAATCCTCCTCTTCTGATGGAGAATTATTGATTGTGTGTTAAAATATCTCGAGGCGCTGGTGTATAACACTGGGGTTTAAATCCAACCCTAACGTGCACCACATGCATAATTTATTTGGTTCCCATCAGAGGGTAGCAACCCCAGCAACAGCGAGGTGCTCTTTCAACAATCCTGTTGAAAGTTGTTGTTTTTTTTTCGGCGGCACAAACTCCAGGTTCACTGGAGGCTCTGGATTGTTTTTGGAGGCGAGCAACAAAAGTAGTTATCTAGTGTGTGTGTGTGGAAAAGCACTGCTTATTTTTGCCGAATGAGCCCTCTGATCCGACAACAAAGGCAGAGGTACAGATCAAACCTATCTGAGAGAGGGAGAGGGAGGGAGGGAGAGAGAGAGAGAGAGAGAGAGAGAGAGAGAGAGAGAGAGAGAGAGAGAGAGAGAGAGAGAGATGAGGGGGAAAATCTAGCACAGACCTGCATGTGTATGTGTGTATGTGTGTGTGTGTGTGTGTCTGTTGACCTTGTGATTAATAAAGCAGGTCTCACATTAAAATCCAGACAAGCAGTATAAATGAGAAGGGTTGAAGGTCAGATGGTAAGAGCTGCAGTAATTTGCACTCTCAGACTCATTTTCTTCCCCGGCTGCTGGTGTGAAAATGCCTATTTGTTTAGCAATTCAAATATTGATCCGTCTGCCTTCCATGTGAATGGTTTGTGTGCAGATGTCGGGGCACATACAGTGCTTTTCAATCCAATCAGAATAAATATATTTTAACGATGCACCATAGCCGTTTTAAAGCACACCATGCGCACAGGAAACCCACACAACTTTCAACCGCTGTGAGATTCTGACAATTAACACTTGTAAGACACTCTTTGTAGTGATTGAGGCAACAGGAGCTTTCCAAGGCCGAACAATCAGTGTCAACGCTTGCACGGACGGCATGGGCACCGACATAATGAGACAGTTCCTGGTGGCGTCTGGAACTCTCTCTCTCTCTCCATCTCCCTCTCCCCCAACACATCCTCCTCATCATATCAAGCTCATAACAGGTGGAGAAACGAGCCAGGCGCAAGCTTGCTCATTTGGCCCGAGCGTGTGTTTTCACAGGGGGTGGGGATGGGTGGGGGTTTGCGAGCTGCGGCGAGTGTGACAGCGCCTGTCCTCATTACCGGTGGACTCACACCTGAGAGATGAGATGCATCCCGACACCCGGCGCTGGATCTCACCTCTATTATCGCCAGCAGGGGGTTGCCACAATCCGATTACAGATAGGGTGGGATGTGAGGGTGGGTGGGTAAGTGGGTGGTGTAGGGGGGATGGAGGCGAGGGAAGGGGAGGTCTGTAGCCTCCCTTTGGGGTGCAGCAGCCAGCAGTGAGCTCAATAATGGGGTTCTGGGCCACCCTTGAAATGCTGCTCAGTCAGTGTGGCTTGGCATAATCGATACCACCTGATGAGGTGTCGGAGTTCCTCTGATGTACATCAAAATAGGGTATGTTTTTTTCCCCTTCTCCCAGCCATGAATTGATGGAAAGTGTGTGTGAAACTAATTGGGCAAAATTGCAGGGCATTTATTGATTAATCAGCTAGAAAAATGGGAACACCGTCCCGGTGCGGGGTCCTCATTCTGTCGACGTGTGAGTTCAACCATGTGTTCCATTTTGATTGGCAAAAAGAGGGAAAAAAACATGACACCAGATCTCCAGAACATTAAACATCATTATATTTTAAAGGCCCAGCGTGATGACAAAGGCACAGTGAGGAACAATGTGCCCCTAGAGATGGTTGCATAGATCACAGTGTAATTGTATGCTGCACTCCAGCAGTGCTACTGACTACCCATATGACCAGATGAGCACCTAACCAAATGGCGTGTTAGGACCCTAATGATGGGCAGACCCTCAACCTGCTCTCTAACTCTGAGGTGCATTTGATTCGTTTAAAAAATGGTTGACCCAGGACTGGATGTGCTTGTTCCTTCATGTGCCTTATAAAGGCAAGACTGGTAAGACCATAATCCAGATTCCTGCAGCAACCCCTCCCTTGGGAAGCTTGTATAATGCCACTTAAGGTTTATTTCTTCTGCACCACCATGGCAATAGGCCGGCCGTAGCCCCTCGAGAGGTGAGAGACGGAGACCCGGCAGTGGGAATTGGATGGAAATGGCAGGGCAGAACGAGATTCCATGTCCGCAAAATGTGCTCCACATCAGGAAGCGTTCACATTTTCCTGCCCTCCGAGCGCTTTTACAGCACTACGTAAAAATAACAAGATTAATGAGATTGTGAATACTTCACCCCTCATCCCCCTCCTCCTCCTCATCTCTGCCCTTGCCCAATTTGCTGTTCCTTTGCGAGGCATGCAGGGAAATTCTCTCACGCGTAGGATGAGAACTATTACTGAGGCCTTTCAAATGTCTCCTCGCCATTCTGCAGTCATTCCAGGCCAGCTATCAGTGCAGCCCATACAAAAATGTCAACGTTACAGACTACAAATTTGCTCCACTGCAATCGGACCGGTGGAGGGGCGGGAAAGGAGATTGAAATCTGGACCAGCTTCTCCTGCAGATGAAGCACCGTGTTTCTCAAAGGCTTTTCAGGTTCAGCCACGAGATACTAGAGTGTAGAGTGCTCCACTCCACCCCCAGAACACAATTTGCGTAAGGAGAACTTAACGGCCAGACAGCTGCCCGTGCATGTGTGTGTGTGTGTGTGTGTGTGTGTGTGTGTGTGTAAGCTACAGTGGGGAACTATATTGTATATTGGCAGTGGAGAGGCCTCTGCTGATTGCCTGGCAGGAGTCAGTGGGGAGGCCGGCCGGCGGGCTGATTTTTTCCGACTCTTCCACTCAATCGACTGGCGAGGCGGGAGCGAGGCGCGCTATCAAATTATGCAGAGTGGGTTTCCTCGGGGTCTCGTTGTACCGACCCTGCCGGGCCACGCTTCCCATACAAATGAGTCTTAAAAAGTCAGAGGGATACTTCAGCTGAATCAGGCCAGGGGCTGATGTTGTATCCAGGCCACTCATAGTTGACTGTAGTGCAGCATACAGTTTCCCAGATCTGTTGGTCTACACTGGCACTGTTGTGGGTGGAGAGGCCCTTTGTCTGTGGCCAGACCAATATTACAAGGGATGGAAAGTTGTAAATTCAACATACAGTACTGTTGCTGTAGCTACACGGAAACATTTTTTAAAAGAATTGTCAAGTGTGCAATTAGTAGTCATACGTGCATTAACTGACAATAAATCCTTTAAAAAGTTTAATTTAAAAGAATTAAAAACCACACTATTCTCTTTGATGGAGTGTGTGTTTACCATGAAAGGGTGTGAATATTAATAAATAAGAAAGCGAAGCGTACATGAGAGACTTCAAGCCAATGGGGGAGACAGGTTACTAATTTGCAGTAGCGCACTTAGCACAACAGGCATTTCATACGCAAACAGCAACATTAATTTCTGCCAGGTTCTCAACTTGTCTTGGGAATATAAACATAGCTAATAAGTTATGACTCCAGTTCTAATTACCCATTACTCCTCAGAGAAATACCATTGGAGAGGACACCCAGGAATTTAGAGGAACTTCAGAAATCTTTTTTTATTTTCTAGATAATACCACACATCTTTCCAGCGTTGAGTCCAAGTATTTATTTCAGTAAGATTACATCATGAATTATAGCCGCTCTAACTTCTGTGAGACACTTTTCATCCAGTGATTCATCTATCCTGTGAATGAGGTACTGTGTATTAATTATCAAGTTATAAGCACTTCAGTTATAATGAGCTCATACTGTAGACCTGCATGTGTTCATGCCAGGTGTTGCAGGAGATTTAGGTCTGTTGGCATTAACTTTAAGCCCTGTGGTAAAACTACACAGGGACTTTGGAACAGATGAAAAATTATGATTCATTTGATGACACCATCATTAAATTGTAATTCATAGCACAAGATATAAAAAAACATTGCCAGCAAATGTCGGCAACTTCTAACTACTGTCCAGCTTTGCTTGAAGAAGTGTCTTACTAGCTGGAAGTGTAGATAGAATCCACTTGTTCTGGTCACTTACGCTGTCATGCCTATTTGACAGGTAACCAGCAACAGTGTGGCTCCAACAAATCTCTGCGCGCAGGGGAAAAAAGCAGGTTCCCTGAGACAACAGGGATACAGAGAGAGAAGGACTTGAGACAGACCTGGTTTTACAACCTGTTTGGGATTTGGCTATTGCACCGTGACTAACACCCCTGCTGTACCACATATGCTCCTGAATTTTAAGTCTGGCTTTCTGCAGGAGGTGCGTGTTAGAAGGAGCAGAGAACAAATGCCATCTGTTATAAACAAACACAAAAACACACAAGAAATGGCCCTCATTTGGAAAAGGGACAGTATAAAAAAGTTCCTAACTAAAAGAAATGAACGCACGTCATAACGTGTGACTCCAGACGGCCAATTATATTTTATTCCGGCACTTAAAGTTTGTGTAGGAGTGCAGGATATTACCCATAATGTATACACAAGCAGCCTGGAGCAGCAGGCCCGTGCGCTTAAACTGGCCCCGAGGGGGTCCTGCTAGCGCAAGGAGAAAGGTACCTCGCACCAGAGACAGCCACCTGGGTGCGTCTGCTCAAATGTGCGCCAATTACTCACCGGCAGACAGCGCGAAAGGCTGACAGCTTCTCATCGTTTGGCAGATGCCAAACACAAATGCCCCTGTGCACGCACCACATCAACACCGTGTGAAGATGCGTCCATGGCTGACAGCTTGGCTGGAGCCGGGCCAGGAGGGAGAGAAGAGTCACGACGGGAGGTGAGGAGAGAGAGAGAAAAAGGGAGAGAAAGAGAGAGAGGCAAGGAAGGAGAAGAAGAAAACAAACTCATTTATGATTCTGGCCAGTGTATCAAAACTTCAAACTATGCAACACAAGACTCATGGTGTTCATAGTGGGGGAATTATCCATAAAAGATCTGGATGTTTTGTTGACGATGGGAATGCATTAGTTGAAGGTATTTCTGTTATTTTGCCTTGGATGAGAATGTCCGAGCTGAAATACTTCCATGCATTTTTATTCTAATAACCCATACTTGCCAATTAGTTGCCACAGCTCTTTAGCCAGCAGGTACTGAAAGTCAATTAGTGATATCAGCTGGCTCCATGCATGGGTAAATACGTGGTGATATTTAAGCATATTTGAACCTCAGCTTGGTTCAAACCTCAAAGTGACTAGAGTAGGCTGAGATCTGAACAAATTGGCTCACCCTTGTCACGAAAAAAACTTAAAGGCAAGGTAAAAAGGAAATTTGCTAATTATATTGTCAGATTTACAGTCACAAGGGTACTGAGCGAAGCCCACATTTTACTTATAGCAATTAAGAATTAAAAATATACTGCATACAATCTATACAGTGTCTAAAGTCCAAACTTAACTGGAATATATTCATATCCCTATTCATTTCTGGGGTGACACCCTATTCAAATGTGAAATCCACCATGACATGTAGAAATGCTGGAATGCTTAAGTGTTCCTCTTATTACATGGTGTGACAGTTAGCCTACATCATTTATTTAGAGTCCACATCTAGCTGGGGCCCCAGTCTTTGTCTGGGTGTCAGTTTGATCACCCGAGGTTCCTGGACCAGTTGCGTGACACTGTCACACTATACTGTGGGTGCCCCAGGCCCTATCCAGACAAAAAAGCCTCATGCCAGGTCTTCAGTGTCAGGTGAGCTGAGGAAGAATCGCCCCCGGTCCTCCAGGGTCAGACCACTGGAGCAGGCGGATTGAGCACCCCTGTCTTGCTGGCACTAGCAATTACTGCACTATCTTTCAGGGGGTGTAGGGATGCCGGACATATGAAATCGAGAGAGTCTTACGGCTAAAGACTGTGGGTTAGCTTGTCATGGCGAAATGTTGCTGATGTGAGACATGCTTCCTTAGGCTAAATTAAAAGACTAAGAGGAAGACGGCTACACTACAATGAGAAATTTTCCAAAGGCACCGCACAAAGACGGAGTTAATCACAGCTTTTGATTGCACGTCCAAGTATTCCCTTTAGACAGCATAGGTAATACATTATTTTTCAAAACCTGTAGACAAATTACTTTTAGCATGCTCTCTTAATGTATTCTGTATTTATTATCATTACTGATAAGAAAGACTATTGTTTTATCATGTTTCACATGGGATTTCACATAAATACAAATCCATTCCTCTCAAATAGAATTCACATTGCATTTGTGAGGCATAGACTCAAGAGATTTAGTGATGTAAGTTCTTCCCTCCCTACTTTGGAGAATGGGTACTTAGTCCTAAATGGAGGCCTTACTGGTTCTAATGCGAGGTGCACCATAACCAATTTATTCAATACAGCCCTATCAATTAATGTGAGACACCATTACAGCAATCTATATATGCAAATGGAGTAAACAATACACATAATTATAGATAACTTGAAATAATAACTTTCTTAACATAATTATGGTGATGATTCAACTCATTGCACAGACAAACTTCATTAATGGAGCGAAGGCTAAAAATGGCCGACTCCTCAGCACTTGGCAGTTGGGATTAGTCAACACCATATGACAATTATTTTCACATGCAAATGGGAGAGATAAGAGATCTCTCGACTCCCTGAGAGCAACAAAGGCAAATAAAGAAAGGCACTGAGCCTGAAACAATGATGTTGACTATTAGAGGATATTGTGTTGTGTAGGACTGGCGTTTGAAATGTCTGCATTAAATTACATTTTAATTTGCTTGGGTTTTGAAAGACACACAAAAACACATAGCAGAGACGCTGCAGGCGAGACACAACTGGGCATGTCTATGTGGGGAAAAACCCACTGCATAGGGACCTCCAACAGTTTCCCCTGATTAAATCCAAATAGTTTAGATCAAATGCGTCCAAAAGCAACAATTTGAAGAGGTGTGCATTCTCACAGATAAACAAATCATCCCATTTACCCACCTTGCATCCTCAACCATGGATTTAAGCATCTTAGCCAACAGCGAGATCACCATCAGTATAGCATAAACAACAAAGCACACAGAAAAATCTATAGTCTCCCCACAACAAATGTAAATGGCTGACAGTTCCCACACACGCTGGTGTTGTGTTGTGGATAGTGGACGTGCGGACGGGCTGCCGTATAGGCTATGTGGCTGGCTCTGCGCGGGGTGTCGGATTGCTTCCTGACTCTCCGTGGAGCCGATAGCCCTTATCTCATCTTCAACAGAAGTTATGGGACTGATGGTATACCTTTCGGTCTCTGCGGCTCTCAACCAATTGTTCTGTCTGGGTGAGTGGTCTCCGAGGGCTCAATTTAGACTGTGGATGGTAACCCCACCATAGATTAATAGTGTCTATCTGGGAGACTCACTAGGACTTTGTGCAGGATTGCTCAGCAGACTGTGTTAAAGGTCCTGAAAAACAAACTGACATGCATATAATAGTTATACGATTGGATGCACTTCACATGCACACAGCCTGTTTGTATGTGTTTGTGTGTGTGTCAGTGGGTGTTTATCCCATAGAGATAAGGAACACTAGAGGATATGTAGTGGAAAGTGACTACAGCCTAAGTTGTCTAGTTATCCATAATTGTTGTGAATGTGTGTTATAAAATACAACCACACCATTGAGCTTGGAATCCCTAAAGGTCCTTAGCCATACAAAATACTGTCATAAAACTCAGCCTCTCTTTTATAAACACACAGACAAAGACAGGGAGATATCTAATAAGGTATGTTTTAGCCTCATTCTTACTCCAACTGTAGGCAAGGGCTTTTGTGTTATTGGAATCTACCCATTCCTAATTTCATAAGGAGTTTGTGACAAAATTCTGATATGTCTGAGAGCGTCAGACTAATAGATTGTTCTTGTGGTCAGCTGACAATTCAATTTTTTAATCTAATTACTGAAATGACACAAACTTCTTGAACAGAGTCTCATTTCTCAATGGCGGTGAACCTTTTCCATCAACGACTGGCTCATGATGTAAAACAGTGACGGTGCCATACATATTATTAGATTAGGTTTAATAGCTGCAGTCCAATTAATTATGACTAATTAAACAACAGAAACGTGCTGCTCCTGTGCAAGTACATCATTATTGTGATGTGTTTTGAGTATCAAGCCCCAAATGTGTAAATTATATCTCCATATATGGAGGTAGGATGTCAATTATAAACTGAAACAAAATATTTTTGGCTTTCAGGCAATGGGATTTTGGCCTAGTTGTGCAGTCACTAAATAATGGGACAGACAACACTATAAATCAATCTGTTATAAGGCACTGACTTTACTGTTGTGAGCAGCTGATAGACTGTTGGTGTTAGAATATTTCATTTCTGCTCCTGTGTTCCTTATCTGATTCTTCTTTATTGAGCCACAGATGGTACTTGTTCAGATAAATTGAGTGAACATATGCGGTCACCTCTGCCACAACCCACGGTGTTCTGATGGACAGATTATGATCTTGTTTGTTCTGGTTCATGGAGGGGATTGTGAATCCTAAGCTGCTTGTTTTAGTATGCCAGTGGGGAATCATAAGTCTTACAGTAGACTCAACAAGCCCACTTTATAGTAAGTGCTGTTAGGTGTTCTATGCTTTGCTTAGTAAGATGCACTAATGGGTAGATATCAGCACATTGTATTAAACTCACTTGACCACATACTGTAATGTGAGACTGATTAGTCTGTGCACTGAAATTAACTAGATGTACCGCAAAGCGGTACAAAGTATGACCGCTGCTCAGTCTGCACATTCTCACACAAAAATAAATCACGCTTGTCAATTTGTCTCCATCTCCTACTCCATCCCCTACTCTTGCAACTTTTGTGTATGTAAATGACTGTGTGCATGTGTGCGTTTTGTGTACTGCATGTGCGCTTCTCTCTGTGTGTTTTTCGCTTGTGAGTGTATGGGTGGAGTAATGGGGTGTGTGTGTCTGCTTGCCTGCATGTGTGTGTGTTTTTTCTGTGTCTGTGTTCGCTTGTAAGTGGGGATAATGGTGTGTGTGTGTGTGTGTGTGTGTGTGTGTGCTTGTATGCATGTCTCTGTGTGTGTGTGTGTGTGTGTGTGTGTGCGCTCCTACGTACGCCTACATGTATACTGTGTGTGTGTGTTTGCTGCGCAGCGGTCATTATAACACAGATTCTATTGGTTTAATCACACATTATTCAACAAGTAGTCTCAGCAACAATATCTGGTTATCAGTTGTTTTGTGATCTACTAATAAATATGTATCTGTATCTCCATCGCCAAGCACACTTGCTAATGTTTTTTTTCTTTGCTCCCACAGTTAGCTTGTTGTGTAATAAAGATCCTTTACTTTGTGCTAATAAGATATTATTAAGGTGAGGACGGTGCAGTGTCAACATGAATAACCTTACTGCTATGATGATATAAAGCTTTTAAATATTGCTAGAATACTAGCATCTACCACTGTCAAGTCAAAACATACCATAATCTCTAAGACACTGGAGAATGCATTGGCAGAGGCCAGAGTGAGATCACAAAATCACATTTTCTCAGCATCGCAATCAGAAGAAGTCTTGGTTAACTGCAAAATTATGTCTGCAGGAATAATGTTACTTTACATAATGTCTAGGGGCATTCATGGCTAGATCCTGATATGAATATAGTCCAAAATGCATGAGTTCGATTGGGCATAGCCATTCAAAAGCTGCACTTTCCATTTGTAATGTTGCTCAATGGTTCAATGGTTCCTAATGTGCATACAAATCAAAAGAGTTGACTTAATTGGGCATTATAACGACTTAAAATACATCTGATCTCCCTAGTGGTTAAATTAACCAACATTAAATTCATATAGTCCGAGATTTCTAGGTCATCCTTAAAGTTTTGATCTTCCATATGGTACAGTAATACTACATACTTGACAGTAATGAGACATCTATTTGACATTCTGCCAAAGGAGTCCTAATGAACTCAATGCAAGTTCAGATAAGATACAAAATTAGAAGGTAACATATGTAGCCTTCATTTGGACCATGTCAAATGACCAAGATAAATTGAAATGGCAATATTCAGATGAAATCTGGACAGTATCTCCAAGTTTCGTCTCAATCCCCACACCCTTTGAGCAAATGCATAGGACTGATTCCCACCATCCAGAGATATCATATTCCACTTAAATGTTCTGGGATATTCTGTCATGTGTTAGAGAGCACTGGGGACCATTTTATGCAAACTAGTAGCCCTGCTCACCCTCTGGCCAGGCTATATTAGATTCTCAGGGGATTTCCGTATTCTGCTTTACATGTCAGATCAGACCCAAATTAGTGACACACATTGCTCTCATTATAGGCCCCTTGTAATATGTATCCCATTTTTACATCACAGGACTAGCAGAGGCTATCGCTAATTATGCACACACAGGGTTCCATGTAATATATATCAGTCCTCCAACATCCAAGCCCAGTCTCTTTATTAATGATCACTGCAGTCAGAATAAGCGTTTAATTAGACAAAATGAAGTCTACAAAAAAAAATAAGGACACGGTGGAAGCCCCGGACTGGAACCAAGTCCTCCTCTGTGGACGAAGGGTCCTTATTAAATCCAAGGTTAGAATGCTTCCAAAACTTTCAGTGTGATTAGCTAGAGATTCGTCCCCAGGGCCTGCAACCGCCATGGCACTCAAAGAGCACTAGTATAGAAGAGCAAGATGCCTCACTTTTCCCCCTCCCTTCCCCCACCCTTTTCTTTTCATGTGGCATTGAAGAGTCCACCTTCCCCTAGCGCAATAGTTCTTGTATTGAAGTTGTGCAGGGCCGAATCGACAGACAGACAGGGGAGAGAGATGGTTCGAGCTCATTAGACTCTCCCGGGATGACCTGAGAAAAGAGCCCCTCTGTCTTCTCCTGGTCGCCCTCTCACCACCCCAACCAGAGGATTCATCTGCTGCCGTCTCTTGACCTCTGACCTGCAGCCTTGGAGGCAGGATTACCACTGAGTCCAGCTCCCTCTTTGTTCCTCTCCACTGAGGGAGCAGAGCATCACGTTATTGAAATTCAAACGGCTGGCACAGAAGCTTGAAGAAGACACACACACACACACACACACACACACACACACACACTTCCAGCTCCCATTCCCATCACCCCAGGAAAGCTGGCAAGATCAAAACTTTAATTTTCGTAACACTTAAGATCAGTAAGGAGCTCTGCACCATACTTTCTTGTGATTAATGTTTTCAAAGATTTCATATCAAATCACAGTTTTTCTAGATAGATAGATAGATAGATAGATAGATACTTTATTGATCCCCAAGGGGAAATTCAAGTAAGATATCGCTCAAGAAATTCAGCTTTGCTTCTGAAGAACCAGGTAGTTTTCAGCCCATGAGATTCATACTGTAAGGACTATGTTTTTGGTCTAGCCATGTTCATTAGACTTCGTTTGAATTTGTGATCTAATATCAAAACAAATCCACATAGTATGTGATCCCATTTTGGCCAAAAAACACTGACCAATGTTCAAAATGAATAAATAATACTACTAACAATGTGAAATGATGGTATCATTATGTAATCATAGTGAGAGCGACCCTGCCACTCGACTTTTGGGGTTTTAATAATTACTGGATAAATGAATGTGGAAATGAGTAAGAGAGATGCTCCCATGTGTCAGCTGTGGTATCGATCCTTAGAGCTGTGTGTTTTTTTTGTGTCTGTGTGTTTGGGGGGGGGTGTGCTTTGGATGTCTCCAATAGCGCCATTAGCCGAGCGCGGTCTTGGGGATATGTTCTAATTCAGTGACCCAGAGAGCCTGGGAAGCAGCCCCTTTCCAACCTGTGACCTGCACAGACGAATAACAAACTCAGGAAATGCAGCGGCAGAGCTCTGGCAGCCATGGGGATTCATCAAAGCAGGCTAAAGCTCTGCCAGAGGGGTCAGCGAGTGGTGACCGCGCCAGATGTGTATGGTTATTGTGCTCGGCCAGCTTCTGGTGTGACCAAGAAAACCTCCCCAGATTAGATCCCCTGGAACCCACCATCAATATATTCCATTTCTGTCTTTGTGCCGCAGCTTCAAGCGAAAAGGAGAGTAAAAGAAAACCACAAGAGAAAGACAGGGAGCCAGAAGGGATGGGGTGTGTGTGTGTGTGTGTGTGTGTGTGTGTATGTGTATGTGTGTGTGTGTGTATATGTGTGTGTGTGTGTGTGTGTGTGTGTGTGTGTGTGTGTGTGTGTGTGTGTGTGTGTGTTGGGGGGGGGGTCACAGCACCTCCAATTTTAAGCGTGATCCCACTGGTTAGTGAGAGTGAGCTTTCCCTCAGTGGAGCCAAGAAGACACAGATCACTGAATTCCAACATTGCTGTCTGAACGGCGGCAGATGCACAATACATGTTTTCCTGTACGTGTTCTATAAAAGCGAAGCGATCATACCGCTTACATGAATTGCATCATTCCAAACATTTGTGGGTGTTTCACAGGGTCAGGCGTGGATAATTTGTCTTCCTGCCATGGGGGACAAGCGTCTTTCCTCCGATTAATCTCAGGATTTATACATTTATATTTTATTGCCTTCTTAATATCACTAAAGGCAACATTAAATCCACAGCGTATATCTAACCTCCATCTATTCTGTGCTTACCATCCATCATTAAAAGTCTCTCATGAAACACTGACAGACTTAAAAGACAGCTGATTACACACTGATGTAATGGCAGCTTTTCCTGGGAAATATTTAAATAATAATGTGAGATCGAAATCCTTTTCCCCCTTAATAACTCTGTTGATTTCAGGGGGGAAGGGGGGATATATGCCTCTCTTGTGGCCAAGATCAGTGTTGGCACCAAAGCTCAAAGCCACTGAGGTTTATAAGTCTGTCATACACATCTGTAAGGCCATCCATCTTCCAAGGGTGAAAAAAAGGCACAAAGAGTTAGAGAAAAAGAGAAGAGAGAGAGAGAGAGAGCAGCGAAGAAGAGAGTTTGACGTGGATCTCCAACTGTTTCTTACTTTTCCAGATCTTGTTGAGGAAGTTCAAGTGTTTTCCTTTCCACGGCGAGTCTCCCCGCTGTCTGCTGAAGAGGGGCTAAATTTGAACAAATGTAGCCTGTGCTTGGAGAAACCAAAGCCTGGCCTTGTTCTTCAACCACAGTGCAGGAGATAATTCATCTAAATGTCTGTCTGTCAGCACCATATAACTATTTTAAGCGCAAGACATATATTTATTTATATATTACGTAAAGGGTAAATCTTTATCATATAAAAAAAAATCTGGTGGATGTGAGGAAGGCCATATGAAATCTAGCACACATCAGGAGAAATTCCATTCAGTGTCCTGGGCATTGTTGGCTCGCATGGCTGGCTGAAGGCCTCATCCATTGCATCGCTCAATAGCGTATTTTTAGCTTGAGTTTTATTTTTTTTTTCATGGGAGTGCCGCCGCGCGTATCATCCATTGGGCGCACCGTTGCTCGAAATCCAGTTTCCAGTTTACATTTTGGCAGTGACAAAACATGCTTCTCTATGGAGAAATGAGAGAGATCACACACACTAGTCGTGTATTGATTTTCCCCCTCTATCTAGCTGGTGGTGGGTAGCACAGGCAATGGTCTAGAAGCAGATGTCTAATGGAGTTTGGTAAGTCTCTACTTTATCAAGCCAGGCCAGCACTGACAGTTAGATGCTGGAGGGCAATTAAAATGAAAGCGTGCCTGATTAGAATATCATATTCATCTGGATGGTAATTACGGTGTCTGGCTTGGTCTAAATAATTAATTATGCAAAACCCATGCAGCTGCCACTGGCTAGAGTTAACTGACTTTCTGTCAACATCTCACAGTTCTCGAAAGGATAAAGAGATTTGGGAAATAAGCTCTTTAGCTGCTATCTCTTGGCCCGCTGGGCTGCGTTGCTCCATTGAAACAGTGGCTGCTTGCCCTCTGTGTGTGCAGGTGGCATTGGAAGGACAATATGGGAGGTTCTTTTGATGATCTATAACAGTGAAGTTGAAGAGAGCTCCCCTTAAAAGCACACCTCTCATCAATAGGCATGAGCTTTCAGGGACATGTCTGGATTTTCAATGACACAGACCTTTTATTTTGTTCCCTTATGTGAATTTAGTTAGGACTTAATGGTTTTATATTGGCATTATATTGGCACAGAAATGTATTTATTCATGACCTTTGATTTTTTATTTTTCACTACTGTAATAGCCATTATGGGAATAGCAAAACAAATATAGTACATAAACAAATACATATAAGACAAATATAAGACAATTTTTGCTGCATGTCACTCTGGCTAAAGCATCAGCATTCCTTAGGAAAAGCACAGCAGGTTCAGATTCACAGTGATAGCTGTGAATATATATAACGTTTTCCATCCCGGAGTCTTTTAGGGCCGCTATGAGGTAAGGCCACTCCACCCACCTCTGGATATTACATTAGACGTGGCAAGATCCGACTGATTTACGATGTCAGGCGCTAGGGCTCAAACACTTAGAACAAGTATGGTGTCAGCTATCAGCTCGGGGCAAGGAGGGAGAGATAAGAACGCGGCCCTCATGACAGGTATCTTCAAAGCTGTGGGGGGAACCCGACGGGAATTCCCGAGACCCGCGCCAAGGCATAATAAGCAGGCCTCCTTGCTCAGAACTAAGAAAACAATTTCTGCCCCTCTGTTGTTCCATGGTGACACGTGCAAAAAGGAGAGGATAATGTTATGTGACTATGAAAGAGGAGGGAGGACGCGAAAATAACAAGCAGATGGTTTGTGGCCTTTTTTTGCTTTCTTGCAGGAGGAAAGTTGAGAGACAACGCAAGGAGGGGGGGGCACCCCCCACATGCCTTGTGCATATGCAAAGTGCACGACATGCATTTCAATCCCCGCTCACGTAAACGTAAACACTTACAATGTTAAATAAGTGAATCTGAGATTATTCCTTATATATACCTCATTAACATGACCTTCTCAAAAAGACATCCATAGCGCACAAATTAGCTTCATGCTGTTAAAAAGGACTCCAGCATGATAATCGAATGCAGAAGGTTATATAACGGTAAGAAGGTTATTCCATTTCATGAGAAGAGGGAAATGTGGGAGCCGAAATTGGAAACAGAACAAAGAGACGTCAGGATCACTTAGTGTGTTTATCAACCTTTACATTACTCTTCAATTACTCGTGCACATGGCCCTGTGTGTGCATGTAGCGTTTACTTGTGGCTAATTGTGCCATTATGTAAGAGCGCCATGCTGACCAAGTCCAAAGTTAAAAATAAAGTGACCGCCTTGCATACATCATGGGATAAACATCAGGTAATTATGGCTCCCCTCGCACATAAAACGTCCCTGAAACCAGATTTTATAGGGTGAGTAGAGTCTCCGAGGAGCTGTGCTGACTTCTCCACCACCACTGGGCTCAGACATGGATCTTTTCACCGCCTGGACAGCGTCTCAGGCCTTCTTCACATCACAGATTACACCGTTTTTAGATTTTGTTAAAGTCCTTGTCATGGCTTGTTATTGCAAACCTACTTGTTTGGAGCATGTA
This sequence comes from Alosa alosa, assembly GCF_017589495.1. Classification (NCBI taxonomy): domain Eukaryota; kingdom Metazoa; phylum Chordata; class Actinopteri; order Clupeiformes; family Clupeidae; genus Alosa; species Alosa alosa. The sequence continues at coordinate 24,091,232 of NC_063207.1, forward strand.
TCCTTATGTAATTGTGCTGCATATGCATGTGTCTATATTTTATACACATAAAAGCCCACAGCAATTCAAATGGCATTCTTACTTGTACAAAGATGATCCATTGCTGTGGCACTTTAAACACAGCATTGGCACACTTCTTAAAATGCTCAATAGCATTGTGAGTGTAAACAGCTCCCAAGTATCTGTGGCTTCTGAAACAACACTACCTATTTAAGCACTCAATATATGCATGTTTTTTTCCTTATAGCCCCAAGGTTTTTACACAGAGAGATGAATTGGTATACACACATTCTTTGATAATCTCTCACGGTGGGAGGTTTGTTCATTATGTGCATCTCAAGGCTAGAGCGGTAGGACGCAAACGCACAATACAAATTATTTAACCAGACGCTGGCATTGGCACAGAGACATTTTCTGATAATCTGTCAAGAGAATAAAATGTGCTAAATTAAAACCGTAAAAAAATCAGCAAGGTCTTAATGAAATTGAAATGTGCCGATTTTAAAAAAAGGGGGTATAGTTTCACCCAGCAATCATAAAAAAAGAGGGAAGTTAATTTCAAGGCCTTTTTGTACATACTCCTTCCCTACTTTGACTTTAATGGAGATTTCATTGTTGACACAGTGGATCCACAGCCAGGGAGACGTTATTGCTTTTTCTCTTCTCCTGTAAAGCTTGGAAAACTAGGCTAGAGCACGATGTGGGCTTGCCGTCTTGCCCTCTAAAAAGCACTTCTTGAGGAGCACCTGGTGCCACTGGCAAACGGGACCACCGTGAGGGGGGCGAAGAGGGGGGTTAGGAGTGTGTGGGGTGGGTGGCTGGGTGAGGGTGAGGGGGTGGTGAGGATTGGCACCGGCATGCCCAGGCTCCTGAACCGCAAGGTCACAGCTGTCTCGCCGGTGGCTGCCATGCTGCTCCCCTGGCAGAGGCTGTCGAGTTCAAATCTCCTCCACTCTGTCACCGCCCCGGCAGGAAGCGCAACCTGTCTGCCGCTTGCCGCTGCCAAAACAAGCCGCCGTCGCTGCTCGCACACTCACAAACACCAGGCAGTGGACACAAGGACAGACAAACACACTTGGAGGAGAGGCAAGGGGTGGAGGGGAGGGAGGGATGTATGGGGTGAGAGGTGGAGGAAGGGGTGAGGGTGGGGGGATGGGGGGTGGCAAGAGAAGATATCTGGTGAATGCAGATTGGCCTTTGACTTCGAGGTGTTGATTGAATGGCTTGAGCCCTTGTAATGGGAGGTGCTGAAAGTGCCATTGACATTTCTTATAGGCTGTCAGTCCTTTCTCTCACACACAGACACACACTGACACAGACACACACACAAACTTCCTGCAACCCAAGAAGGGTTAAAAGTAGGAATCTTCTCACTGATTCCTCCTCCCTCCTCTTAGCGAGTTTGTGTTGTTTTTGTGTCCTTTAAAAAAAAAACAACTTGTCAAAATTGAGTTGATATCTTTTCCAATATCATTTCTATCTCTCAAGCTTCACCGAGACTACCTGCGGTGAGCAGATATTGACAGGGTAAAACTTAAGGCGAAAATAAATAAATGGAAATAAATAAAATAACAGAAAGACAGAGATAGCAGAGAAAAAAAACAAACAGACATCCTCTTTTATGCCTCAGACTGAATGTTGAAAGGCAATATCTGAGCCATGAGAGGATGCATCAGTGCCATGAAAGGCAGTGAGAAATAAATCAAGACTGTTTCATGTAAGATATGAGATTTGCATTGAGCCTTTCAAATGAGGTCCTTTATGCGGGGAAATGACTGACAGTCATAATGGCATAACGCTCCCAGAATAAGCAGAATGGAAACAGGCGGAGCGCCAACTCGGATTTCAGCATGAAAACACAGGCCCCCAAAAATAGTGCACGCAGCTCAGCCCAGCTGATTTCGCTTTAGCGCTGCTCGTAATATGGAAAGCTGGGAGCTCTTCCTGTTAATAATTGCTGGGTATCCAATGTTAAAATTGTTGGTAGCCCCCCTTTTTTTTGTAAATGAAATCTTTCTTGCTGCGGAGGACTCCCTGCTAACAAGACTATAAATTAGCCCGGAGGACAGGGGATGTAGAGAGGCTCGTACTCTGCCGAGCGCTCTGGAGTTTAGAAAAACAGTGGAGCGGTGCCAGACCCACTGGTACACTGCTGGTGAAAATGTAGAACAGTTTTAAACCCCATGAATGGAACTTTATTATTTTTATCCTTTTTTGTATGTAGTAACTGCAGTGCTATTGCCTTGGCCAAACGACTGTGTGAAATTACAATGCTGCCTTATGCTGCTCTTGTTTGGATAGCATGGCTCCCCTGCTAGAGGGGTGTCTCGATGTTGAGCTGAATCTTTAGCTCACTATGACATTATTTAGTTTTGTGTTTAGCTCAGGTGGATATAGTGTTTCATTCACATGAATTTCCAATCCAGCACAAACATGTTGAGTAACCGCTACATACATTTTAATTTAACACCCACAGACTCCTGTGGTGCTAACAATACCTTCACCACAGTCAGGGAAGCAATACTTTGCTAAAACTGCATTACAAGCTGAAAATGCTGTAGCCTATGTTTAGAACGGATCTTATAGCTGACATACAGTATAGTTCTGTAATAATCGCCTGTGTATTAAATATAGAGAGTATAAAAACACAATTATGGTAAAAGGAAAAATATACAGACTTTCTCAGGTTGTGGTGTTCCCTTTTCTCTGTCTACAAGCCTGTACATGATTTTTTGCCTAATAGACGTAGTTATGATGTCTTTCCTTTAACCTCTGAGCAATATCCTAAAATAAATGACACCACAGCGGTATGGAACACCCAACTGACTACTCCCCCCCTCCCCAAAACACACACATTTTTGGCTCATGCAATCTAGGATGTTCTCTGCCACCAAAAATGACTTTGTACATGCCAGAGGCGTTTTCCATCAGTGTTTTCTGAGGGCCCACTTGGAGTTTTATCAAGAGCAGTCAACTAATGTTCACATTCATAATGGTTTGGATGACCCTTTGGAATGGGAGAGATGTCACCTAGGAGTTTTCCCATCTGCTGCCTATCAAGGGGAAAGATCTTCTTCAAGTGCCCTTGTACTTTGAGAGAAAAAGAGGGGGGGGGGGAAATGTGCTGTAAGAGAAACTTGTAATCGAAAAAAAGGCAAACAAGTCTTGCTGCATATCATCACTCTTGCAGTCCTTGTTTGTCCCAGCACTGCGAGACACCAGACAATGATGGTCCCAAGTTGATTTTCTGCATGAGAATTAATGTTAATTTTCATGAAATTCTGGAACTGGAATCAATGCGGTAAGTCTCGATCACCCTCCCCGTCTCTTTTCCCCCCACAAGTTCTATGGCTAAACACGGTCATTGTGCTCTTCTGGCATCTAGTTATTTATTTCTTTTTACGGAGAGCTATCTGGAGCGTCCAAGCTGGTGGATTATCCTTCTAACCACGAATCCTTTTGCAACAGTTGAGGAGATGAGAGAGGCTGGATCGTGTCCAGCAGCTCCGTTTTCTCCTGAACTGATCCAGATTCCTTTATGTCAATCTCTCTCCCTCTCTTTTTTTGACCCCCCCATTACAACCACGCCCAGCCACGGGCTGATGGCAGCACTGCTTCGCTTTGGCGCTGGCTTTGCGCAGGCCTGGACGTTAAACCTTCAGCCTCACTCCTCCTTGTCACTCCCCCTCCCAAATCCACCCGAGCCATTCCCCAAATGCACCATCACGCTCTCCAACTGATCACATCTGTTTCTACTCGGTGTTACTGCCTGTCGCGGCACCTCCAGCCAGAGCAGGTGTGGGGGCAAGACCCAAAAAACAAAACAACAACAAAACAAAAAAAACACACAAACACAATAGCTAAAAAGCCATCGTCCAACGACAACACCGGCAGCCAAACAGAACCTCAGACCCAAACAAGATCGCATCCATCTATTAAATGAGGTGCACCACGTCTGCCCTTCAAATCCAAACCAGTGCTAATGCACTCCAACAACAGTTGGAGGCAGTCCATGATTAGGCGAGCATGCAGGGCCATGCGCCAACAGAGCGAGCGCAATCAGTCTGCGGGGTATTACTTTAAACACTGTATACACGCTGACCAAACACGAGGGCTTGAACAAGACGGATAATTCACCATAAACAAAAACACTGATAATTGGACGCATGTGAGAGCGCCGCTATTAGTAGGGGGTGAGCCTGCATCACGTCCACCCTCCAGTTGAACTTTTTCAGCGGCGTTTGCAGACCACAGCTCTCAGCTCACTGGGTGTTGGAGTGGGCTGGGATGGAGGAGGAAGAGGAGGGGGCTCCAGGGCCATAGGATGAGATTAAGTCTAGCGTGTCATGGTGCAAATCAATGATTCCTGGCACTGAGCTTGTTTGTATGTTTACTTGAGTCAGAGAAGAGGCTAAAAACTATCAGACTCAAGAGTCACCCAGAGCTGTAGTTTAATTGAAGAATTTTAGAGGACAATTAGACAAATATGTTATCATCAGGTCTATCAAGATCCGTCTTCCAAGGCCATCCAGAGTTTTTCTTACAGTTGGACAGTATCCGATAACAAATCCTACTAAATGTCAAAGTAAATTGAAAATGAAAGCTCAACATTGTATTTGATAACAAGTAAAGGGCAACATTTAGGAGCAGCCCTCAGTCAGTGAATGGCTCTTGTGGTCAATTGATTTATGATGAAGTCTCTGACACTGAGCCTCAGCTGGACCACAATGAATAAATGACCAAACCAGAGGAGCAATATCACCTCATATGGATTGCCTTCAGCCACACACATAGATGGAAATATCATGTTACCCACACGACCAGAACGCTTTAACCAATGACAGTGTGTACAACTTTTTACTGTTTTTTTTTTTCATTTCATAAAATGATGTATACTGTGCCCTAAAGGGGAAGTTCTTTTTTGCAGTACTTTTTAAGTTTCAAGCAGCCCAAATCCATATATTATTTCACTAACTGACATTTACTGTCTTTTGATCTGATCATCAAATTCAGAGGGTGACATATTTTTCATTTTATATTTATTTTTGCTTGGTTACTTTTCCCAGTTCCCAGAACATTTGTAAAACTCTAGCAGTGGTGTGGAATGAGCACTGTGTGTGTGGTGTGGTGCGGTGTGATGTGTGTGTGTATGTTTGTGTGTTTGCAAGGATGACAAACCCGTGTACAGGCGCTGGGATAGGTTCCCTGCCTACTTAATAAGCCACCGGCTGGATGCCACGGCTCTGCTGCGGGGGAGCAGATAAGCGTCCGCGCCGGTTTGGGCTCCCATTGAAGCGCGCCACACCGCTAAGCCCCAGCGCAGCCGGGAGCCTGTGACGCCAGGCAACAAAGGCGCCTCGGAACGAAGTAACCAGCCTGATTACTGGAGCGGCATACGCGCGGGCGGCAGCGGTGGTGAAGGTGGCGGTGGCAGTGGGGAAGCGCGAGGTGTTAAAAAATAACAAGACAGGAGCCCGCCGCAATGATGGGCTGCTGCGGTTCAGAGCCAAACCAAGTGGGTGAAACTCCCGCACCGAGGGACATTCATTTCTGGTGTCCAACAGAAAAGACCATCATAAACCAGTACGCCCCAGCACACCACCACCACCACCGTAGTCCCCCTGCCAAAACGCAAAATGCGTTCCATTTTTAAGAGTACTCATTTTGCATGCCTCGGTGACGATAACGATTACCTCATTTAAGGAGAGGAAAGTATTTTAGGCTTTTGTTGGGGGCAAAGAGTGGTGGAATTTGCATGCCAAAGCTGTCTGGCCAGCCATAGGGGAGGGAGGCAAGTTCTCTTCCTTAACAGGTCGGGATTAATCCTATGCAAATGGACCAGATGCCAAACTCAAATAAATCTGTGATTAACAGGGCTTACATATGTGGAACATGGAGTGAAGGGGGAACCTACACCTTTGCCATTTTCTGCACAAAATTGCTGCATCTGGGGACAATTTTATGGATGAATGAGGAAAATAAGCTAATGGGGCCAGAGCATGTTCTCCAATCACTTGAATTAATTGTGTCGGATTGGGGAAGATATGGGACAATATTATACCCACAAGCTGTTGGATAAGCACAGGTTGCTGTTCAGTTCACTGATTAGTGGGGTTAACGATAATCCCTTTAAATCCAGCATGTAAATACCTACCTATACTAAATCCTATCATTAGATTGCATTTGAAAGTCATATACTACATGGCATCAATATAGCATTTAATACACAAATATATATATATATATATATATATATATATACACACACAATGGCAACAACCCTGAGAGAGGTGCTGTGCAGTTAAAAGTGACTCTGGAGTAGTCTTTGAGTCCTCTCGGCTCCAGGACATTTTTGGAACAACTGGAATTTCTTGTACCTCATGAAAAATCTTCAAAGACCCATTAAGATAAAGGTTCTGGAACCATCTACCCAGCGGTGAGATATCTCCAGCCCTTGAGAGATAAAGGGGAGAAACAGTGCCTTGCTCCACACTAGCACAACCTCCAGCATAGACCCCTGAGCTCTACAGGCAACTCCGCTCAGTTCACAAGCAAAGGTTAAAAAAACAACCCAGAAGGCTAGGGAAAAGAAGCCAAACGTTGCCTCATGGTTTGGATTGATGGCATTCGTGTAAAACAGATTTGCCTTTGTTTTGAATCAATCAAATCAAATCAATGACATCTTGTGAAGCTCTCCATCCAAACCCTGATTTTTTTCCAGTACCTCCTCCACAAAAAGCCCAGAGTGGCTGTGATGATAATGAAAAGTCGGATTATATGGCTTTTTAATTGAAAGCCATTTTGCCATATTTTCTGGAATTGTCGAAGTATCTTAACATATGGGCCCATCATCTTAATGGCATAAAAAATGCCACCAGTACATTTTCATTTAAAAGACAGCAGTCAAGAACTCTGTTCTGGAAGGAATGTCATTGCTGTCTTACCCAGTAAACCCAACCCATGCAGACGTCATCTATGATGCCGCTGAGTACTGCTTACGGTACACAGTTTATGCAGGTTTAGCCTGCCGTTCTCTTTCCAGCTGATATTATGGGGCGGTGGTAGTGTAGTGGTTAAGGAGCTGGGCTAGCGTGCAGGTAGCCTGAAAGTTGTCTGTTCAATTCCCGGCTTCCACCGTTGTGCACTTGAGCAAGGCACTTAACCCCAAGTTGCTCCGGGGACAATGTGATCCCTTGTAATATAGCTGATATGTAAGTTACTTTGGTCAAGAAGTGTCTGCTAAATGTAATGTAATGATATTGTGTTCATAACTGTGTGTGGTGTAACATAATGCTTCAGCATTTACACAATGCATGGGAGTGTGCATGAAAAATATTTATGCAAAATCTATGAAAAATAAGATTTGTGTATATATTCATGAGAATGCACATGAAAATGTATGTGTGCATTGTTGTGGTTGGCCATATGTCTACATATGTTTATATGGGATTGTATATAATGCAAATGTGAGCATGTGTAATTCACAGGAATGTTCATATCCATATGTACTTCTGTGTATGCGTCTGTGAATTGGAGTTTGGTGTTTCTCACTGAACCTATGACCCTTGTGTGCCAGCTTTTCCAACTTATCTTGCCAGCTCGTCTTTGGGGAAGAAGGAGGGGGAAGCAGAAAAAGAAAGGAGGGAAGGAGGGTGGTGTGTGTGTGTGTGCGTGCAACATCAGAGCAGCGAGCACATTTGGGGAGGGTGCTGAAGGTGCGCCGGGGGCCCTGGTGCGCCCCTCTCTCGCACGGACATGGGCAGGGATCAGTCGAGCAGAGCCCCATTCCTGGCACGGCACTTGGCTAGGCGGGCCTGGGAGAATAGCAGGATTTACGGGGGCTCCCTTCACAGCTGTCAGCCCCAGTGAAAAGGGGGCAGAGAGACACGCTCGCACAGAGGTGTCCTCACTCGCCGCCCGCCGCCCCTGAGACCCGGGGAGCGTGACAGACCTGCGACGGCCATTACACAAACACAGATAAATAGGTACACATTGTTATCGAGGCCCCCGAAAGCCGCTTAAACCAAACGCACGCAAGCAGATTTGGCCCCCTGCAATAATGTGCTTAGGTTTGCTTAGAATAATGGGCTTAAATCAACTCCGTCCTCCCCGCTTCATCAAGTTTCCCTTTTCCCTTCCCTTTTTGCCTGTGTGTGTGTGTGTGTGTGTGTGTGTGTATGTGTTTGTTGTCATTTATTTAGGGCATTGCATGTGCCCTGCAAATAAGACTGTGTACTAGAAATGTGTGTGTGTGTGTGTGTGTGTGTGTGTGTGTGTGTGCTCTCTGGTAGCCTTCTGCTACTGCTTTCGGAACTGGCCCAAAAACAATGAAAAGGGGGAAAAAAAAGTGACAATGATACTACAAACTCTTCTTAGCTCACAATTTCAAAAAGAAAGAGAAAAACATGTCAACATTCAACAATGAAACTTTCTCAAAACATTGGAAAACTGCACAGTCTGGAATGAGTTCTCAATCCCTGGCCCTTACAGTGCTGCTAACGTGTGGGTGTGTGTTGTTGTTTAATCGAGTCCGAGTTCGAGGGGGGGATGAAAACCAACACCAGCGAGGTGCCTTCCAGGGTCCCATCTCCTGTCAGCGCTCAAGCCCGGCCTCACCTCAGCAGGCGTTTCCTGGTGCCGTGGATACACACTTAATACCCTCCACTCTTCCCACCTCCACAAACACACACACACACAGGCTCCTGTCATGCATGTCAATGCTTTATGAGATAGAGGGAGTGAGATGAGAGAAAGAGGGGGGGAGAGAAACAGAGGGAGAGAGAAATAGAGAGAGAATGAGAGAGAGAGAGAGGGGAGGATTCGGGTGTGCACTGAGGCCTAGACAACAGTCGGAATCAATCAAGTCTGCTGGATTACTGCTCCACTGGGTTGTGATCAATAGATCCAGAACTCTATCCCCTGCCAGGAGGTTGACGGGGTAAGTAAGTGCCCGGGCCCTGGCCCTTTCTGCCCCCGCACCGTGGCCTGCCCCCTACACTCCTTTACCCCCTCTGCTGCAATCACCCTCACCCAAAACAAATGGGCGAGAGAGCGAGGTGCTGGCTTGGTGGTAAATGCAGGGAGCAAAGGTTCAGTCGTGGTCCACTGGCTCTCAACAATGCCAGAAGGGAGTTGCAAATTCAGGGCGGAAGCCCATCTAGCACTTTTGAGTTTTTTTCTTTGTTTTTTTTTTAAGTTTCTGTTTTCCTTTTTTGCTTTTCGTTTCTAGTTGTTATTTTTTGTTTTCTAAGAGAGAGAGCGAGAGAGAAAGAGAGAAAAGGTAACAATGTAAAAAAAACAAGCAGGGCCCTGCGTAAGTCAGTCAGTCGTTTGCCTGGCTGCCCCTTGCTGTACCTGTCTGTCAGTCTTCAGGCTTAATTTTACACACATGGCTAAACTCCCAAACAGCAGTGTGACTGACATGATAGCTAGTTAATACTATAACCAAAAAGATAGATGGGACTGAAAGAGAGAAGGAGAAGAGAGAGAGAGAGTGTAGGAGGATGTGAGAAAGTCTGATATATAAAAAGGTCCTCAATAACAAGTTTTTGTTGGCTGGAGCAGCAAAGATTGTAATATTGAAATGATGCAGGCATCTCCTTGTGATGCTCTGATGAACAAAGTGCTTTCCGAATGAAAAGGAGATAAATTAACGACAGCCCCTTTTCATGGTCTGACAGTTATCAGAGAGCCATTTCAAATGTCAAAGCTGAATATATATTTGACTGGAACGGTGTAGGAGTCTCTCTCACTAACTCTGCCTCCCTCTATGCCTGCCTCTCATTTATTTGTTTTTGTGTCTGTCTCTCACCTAAATATTGTGTGAGCATCTGTGTAAATTGTGTGTGTGTGTGCGTGTGTGTGTAAGGGGGGTGTCAGTGGTGATGTCACTCATTTCCCTTAATGTTCTGTAGACTCTTTCTGTGTGTGATTGCATGTGACCATGAAGGAGGGATCTGTCAGTGTCTCTCTCTCTCTCTCTCTCTGTGGATTTTTGTTTGTGATTTCAGGATGTGACCAGAAGGTGGCACTCCAGTAATCCGGTTCTTGTTTGTGAAGCTACAGGCGGCGGCTGCTGCTGCTGCTGCTCGGGTGTTGGGGCAGGAAATCTGTTTACACGTCTCACAGCGATCATTTGCCTGGCAGCGCTGTCCTCCACGATGCAGCCAACGGAGCGTGCTTCTCTCCCTGCCAACTATTCCACAACATGCCACGTAAAGGAAATATAAGAAAAACAATTGCCACAACCAAAATCCACGTCAGCCTTGTTGCTGGGGGACATTTACCTCCATGTGGAGGGAGGGAAGGTGATCAAGTCCACGTTTAAACATGTCATTCCAGCGCACGATTCACCCCTGAACATCCAGACGCCTGATTCAATAACACTTCAAAGTTTTACACTAGTTACACCCCTCCCCCATCTATAATAGATCAAAAGCATGACTATAATATCAGTGCAATTAAACAAGACAAAACATCTCCGCTGTAAGCCACAGACACGAGAGCAGACCGCATTATTGGGCTAATTAGGAGATAAAGGGTTTTGCTCAGGCAGTGACCTGCACAGCAGACCCAGCCTTACCTGCACATCACCAGCGGTAACACCCTCAGTCAGGCAATTAGTTTGTATTATGTTTCATTAATACACAAGTTGATTTTATCTCATCCCTTGTGAGACAGCAAGCCAATAAACCATAGCCTCGCCAAGTTTACTGTCAACATCTTCCTGTTAGTGAAGATCTCCTGTACTTACAGCCTAGCTGGTGCGAACTTTATTTAACCACCACAAAAGAGTTGACTGTTGTTGCCTTATTGGCATTCGGTAAAGACAACAATGCTGTTTTGATTTCCCCCACTTGAAATAAAATTTAACCCAAATTTGCATTTTGATCTATACTGAATCGGAAGTGTGTTAACACAACAAAGAAACGGTGCAGCAGCTGGACACTCTGTGCCTGCTAACACTCCCCGAGCAGTGAGTAAAATATTAAACCATATCTGAGTGGAGAGAGCAGGAGAGGGGAGAAGGGAGGGAGTGGGAGCCAGAGAGAGCAGAGCACATTTGGGTCTGTTCCTGAAGCTGGGGAGTTCAGTGATTACTGGAGATGGTTGCTCTCTGTGTGTGTGCCTGTCTGTGTGTGCATGTGTGAATATTTCCCTGTATACTTGTGTATTGTGGATCGGTGTTGGCAGATGGTAGCAGTCCATGCATGCATGTGAGGTGTGTGTGTATGTCTGCCTCTGTGCACATATACTGTACCACTGATGCAATTTTTTTTTACGTGAATATGCATCAGAGAGGGTTAAAGCGGAGCTAGTAATCAAGGATCTTTGTATGCATTTCTGAATGTGCATGCGAGCTTGTGTAGTGTCACTGTGTGTAGTGGTTATTGGGATGGTGGTGGAGCTGTGGGTTTGGTTAGCCCCTTGCATGTCCTCCTGGGCTGCGCTAATGCACAGGTAGGCTAAGTGCTCCGGACGCCGGCGCTCAGAGACTCCTCGAAGCACAGGCGAGGGATTTGACTTGTCAATGGCGGCCACACTTAACGGCTTACTTGCTGGCTCGGTCTGCAGCAGCCGACGACGCCTAATGAGCGCCCAGGCTCTATTAGCTCGGCCCATGCCCAGGCCCCATGCATTATTTACAGGCCAGAGCGGAGACCCACTCTCATCAGCGAGTCACTGACGCTGCCACTCAATGTAACCCCCACCCCCCCTTCCCATACACACACCACACACACCACACACATACACACTGACAAAGCAGCCCTGACAACCCTTCAGAGTGTAATTACAGCGAGACGATTATGGTTTTGATGCAGCTCCAGCCAAGCCCACAGTATATCACACTGGTAGTCTAAAGGCCCAGAAGGAATTGCTGCTCATTATGGGGACCTACTGTGAAGACTGGAGATGGCATGTTTTCACAGTGTTCAGAGACCCTTTTTTTTTTTGTTAAAACTCGAAAGAAATGTGTGCATGAAAAGTCTGATGTGTTTCTGAGAAATGAGACAAGACTAGGAGTGCTGGGTGTCATTGAGATAGGTGTCTCATCCATGCTGTTATCTAAGACATATTCTGCCATAAACAAGACTATTTCAGCAATTTGACCCAATCTTCCTCTGAAAGCCACTGTCTTTGATTGTGTGCATATCTTCACATTTCTATGTGTGAATGTATGTTTAAGTGTATGTGCTTGAGTTGAGTGCATGTGTCAGGGCTTATTTTTTTTAATTTTTCAAAATGTTAGGTTTCAAAGGTTATTCAAGTAGGGGGGATTTACACAATTGGGGGTCGATTCTGATACCAAGTCAAGAATTGCGATTTTGATACTTCTTCGATACTTTTTTTAAAAAGTCTTTGATTTTGGTGCCTCCACCACCCTGACATCATCAGTAATATATACTGTAGTGGGATCATTCACAACAGTGGACATCCTAGATTCTGCTTGACTCTCTCCACACACATACAAACACACACTGAAAATGATGGCTTATGTGATATGTTTCTATTTCATATATTTTTAAATTCATATTGAGTGTATTTAGTTAATAATGTATTTTTTAATGTATAACATTTTAATAGTAATTACTAGTAGCTAAACATATTTAGTAATATGAATGCTTCATTTTGACGTTTAACCTATAACACTTAGGCATATATTTAATGTGGTGTGTAGGTCTAATTGAGTGCACATTGGTGATGAGTAGGTGTAATTGAGTGCCTGTCACTTTAAGAAAATACCTGAGAGTAATTAGCCTCCCTTCAGCCTGACGGTTTTAGGCTAGTGAATAAAAGTTGTGCATAGTGAATAAGGAAATGCGGATGCAAATCATTATGTTTTCTATGTTGTTAGATACAATAAATGTTCAAAAAACTAACAAGTCGAAGACAATCTTTCTGGGATCAAGTGTTGACGTGACTGAGCTAGCAGGATAGTTACCAAGGAGCTCTTTCCAAATGTAAAAGTTTGCCATGGTAGCGTAGCCTATTTGCGTAAGCGCAAAGTGGTTCTCTCTCTCTCTCCGTGTGTGTGTGTGTGTCTGCGTCGGCATGAGGCTATGTTCAATTCAACTCGGTAGTTGATCCGTCCGGTCAATAGCACCGCATTCACGCCACTTCATGATTATATTAACATCATCAGACAGGCTGTAAAAGTGTATGCGGGAATTTCTCGCATTATGATGGCTAGAGTTGTGGGACTTGAACAAATTATGCGCAATACCCGCAATCCCGCAGTGAAATTTAAGCCCTGTAGTGTGTGTGTATGTGTGTGTGTGAGAAAGAGAGAGAGAGAGAGAGAGAGAGAGAGAGACAGTGTGTGGTTTGTGTCTGTCTTCATACAGTATGTGAGAAGCCCTTTTCATCCAGCCTTATTGACTAATACTATGCTGTGGGTTGGCTGGATTTCTCCCACACACCAGACCACCCCCAACCACACACACACACACACTACACACTGACACCTCCCCCCACAGAGCCCCCTCCCCCCATCCTCATGTTTGCCTTTCATTAGCTTTCATCTCTCCGTCTTATTGAACTTCACCACTGGCATGAGTACATGTGGCTTTGATGTGATGCTCGCCCAACATAAATCCATATTTACTCCTCCACACGTCTCCACGCTAACAAATATTAGCGACGCTCCCCTTCGACAGCAGGCCAGCCAGTGAACCAAGGGCAGCAGTTCACTCACCAGCTGCAGCCGACCGCAGTCTAAAGGTGCCAGCAGAGTCCAGTCAGAAAACTACTCCCACCGATTATAAAGTATGTAACACACACATACATGCGCACGCACACACACACACACACAAACAAACATGTAAGCTAAACATGAGAGTACTAGTATGCGGGTGCACATACATACGCGTGTAAAATGCTCAGAAAGGGAAAATTGCATGTACAGCACACAAAGAAAGACATGAACATCCATACAAATCCACACATCCATAAATACACAGCCCACCCTCTCTTGCTATTTGTGCTTTTTTTCGCTTTCTGCACACAGACTCCCTCTCTTTCTCCATGCACTCGCTCACTCACCACACACTTTCTCTTTCACTCTCTCTTCCTCCCCTCAACTATATGGCCTGCATGTTCTCCTCTCATCTCACAGCCCTGGGCTTCTCTCTCTCCCTCTCTCGGTCTATCTCTCTCTCTCTCTCTCCCTCTTTCTCTCACCTGACCAGCAGTGGGACTATGGGAGCTGAAACCCGAGGCCTGTGTGTCGGTGCTGAGAGACAGCAGGCCCTCTGGGGCCCAGTGCTAGCAGGTGGTGGAAGGTTTGCTCTTAAAGACAGACAAAGCCTCAGGAAACACGCTTTCCCACATCAGCGCACCGTACACGGGTACTGCTTAAGGGACGACCCATCACATGCAAAAGCCAAAGTGCTCCCTGCTTCTGAGAAGCCCTTTCGCGAGGTATGAGAAGCAGGAGTGCGTAAATGAATCATGAGCAGCTCTTTCAAATGTTTTTGTGAGTCAAAAGAGCAGTGGATGAGAGTGTATTTGTTATGTACTTTAGTGGTAATTGACTGTTATGACATGAAATATGCTATGAAATGATCTACAGAGTGGGTCGTGCTTGACAAACTGATAGCGATGAAGGCATCACAAAATGATATCAGGGGGACTTTATTGTAGGGATTGTGTGGAGCGTGACAGACCAATACCACCCCCGTCTGATGTGGAATTACTTTTGATATGGCGGGGGGAATGTTTTTGGATGGTGCTAGATGCAGCCTAGATGTGGCCACGGGGAGTAAGCAAACACAATTAAAGGAGCAAAAAAAAAAAAAAGGTATTGGCACAGAGTTACATCACACGGCGCTTTCAAAGCCCTAGCCATTACTTGAGTAACAACAAAAAAAAAATCTCACCGACAGCAATTTAGTTTTGCAGAAAATTCTTCAAAAGAGCCTCCACAAAGCTAATTGTTATACTTTTCATGTAGAAAACAAAAGTGTATAAAGTGTGAGAAGCGAGAGAGAGAAAAAAAGATTATGTTAAAATGATTCATATTTTTAGAGCTTTTAGTGAGAGCAGAAGTCTAATGTTAAAATGGATAAAGGACGATGCAAATGAGCTTATGTGATGAGAGTCTTATTTGAAGTGGAACCTTTTGTTGTCAACACCAACTGTACACTCACTTTTTCTTGCCTAACATAGCGAGGGACCTTTTAGACATTTCAACGGGGGAATTTGCCTCTGAATTATTCATTTCAGTAATCCACAAACGGTGTTGCTTTAGTCTTCTCAGGGCCACATGTGTTGAGATGCAGGGGCCACGCTCCGATAAAGAGCGAAAACGCGCACCGAACGCATCCAGCAGCCATCAATAAAACACATCGGGGGAAAATAAAACTTACATCTGCTCTTCTTTCCCATTTAGTTCTGCTTCGTTTGTTTATTTATCTGTTTTTTTCATCCCTTCCCTCTCTCTTTCGGTGATCAGACACGGCACTGAAACGCATCGGGTTCTGCATGAGTAATGGGTAAACACAGGGATCGGGTTTGGGTAATGAAGACCGCCCTGGCTCCACCGGCAGGCTGCTGCGGTCATCCTAATCCCCAATTCTGCCAGGCCGGTGCAGGAGTGTGTGTGTGTCTGTGTGTGACAGGGGAGGCAGCCCGGAGGTCGGGCCGAGATACGGAGTGATGTGGCCCTGTTAAGGATGGAGGGAGGGTGGAGGGTGGAGGGGTAAGCTGAGACCTCTTAGCCATCCAGCCAGTGACCTCTGCCAGCTGGGAAAGCAGTGAGAGAGCAGGAGAGAGAAAGAGAGAAAGAGAGAGGGAGGGAGGGAGGGAGGGAAAGCAGAGGGGGCAGAGAGAGAGAGAAGAGAACGAGGAAAGAGGAGAGGAGACACGAGGTGTGTGTGAGTGTGTGTAGTGGTGGTGGTGGTAGAACTAGAGCAGGGTCAGCAGTGGAGACAGGCAGGCACAGCACACACATGTGAGCTTAAACACACACACTAAACACACACATAGACAGGCACTACCAAATGCACACAGATGCAAACACACACACAAGCACATCCATGCTTAGTTATAGTATGCACTAGTACTTGTACATGCATATATATTTACAAAGTGTCAAAGTGTGAGTGGGCACACAACAATCCAAATATATTACATAGGGGTGAACTGGTATACGTGACACACCAGTGCACATATATACCACTGGAGGCTATAGGACTGACCTGAGAGGCACATACTTACACATATATGCAGGCTTGCACATACATATTCATACATACTGTAACACACACACACATACTTGTATGCATGTACAATACATACAATACAACACATATCTCTGCTGCATACTTACAGCCAGTGAATATTTGTTATATTGTTTCATTAGTACTTAATATTTTCTGTGAACAATGTGATTTTGCAAGTGTAGGCTTTTACAGAATACTTGAAAACCATAGACTCAGAAGCAGCCTTCAATGCAGACAAGTCTGGCCAGAGTGCATGTTATTATATCTGTACATTTCCTGCTGTGTTTTACATTTCAAACACAGAGATTCAGTGTTTCTGGCACACTGAAATATGCAAAGAACTGGGATGAGGGGAAGAGATCAAAGATAAAGGCCATAGGGCACGCACACATTAAATATTATAATGAACACTCCTCCTGCTACTCCCATCTATTACTGCGAGAGGAATTATCTTTAACAGCACCGGCTGAGAAAAGGTACATTGTCAAGATATCATTTCTGTTGGAGGGAAAAAAAATAACATCATATAGACATGGGAGCTATTTTAACTGTGCTCAAGGCATGCACAAGATTTCCATCAGTCTATTTAAAATAAAATCACTGACAGTCCTGGGTCATATTTTCCTGTCACCTTTTCATTCAAGGCTCCCTCTCACATTGGGCTATGTGAGGGGTCAGCCTTTAAAATTCCATATATTTTTTTTCTTCGGGTGGCCGCATTTGCCTCCGGCCCACAGCGGTGGTGGTGGTGTTTGTGGCGGCAGAGGGAGGTGAAGGGGAGCGCGAGGCTAAAGGCCGCATTAATCCACGTCAGCGCGGCCAAATAATTTACCAGCCTGTTCAAACAAACTGTCCGCCGGCCTCCCCCTCTCCGCAGGGATGGAGCGCGAGCTGTGCCGGCGCGGCCCTCCTGACCCCCATCCGTCTTGCGCTTATCTCTCGCCTCTGTCCACTCCTCGTCACTCCCCCCTTTGCTTCTTACACCCCTTCTCTCTCCCCGACTCCGCCACACCACCACTAACACTAACAAACACAACACAACACAACACAGAATGCCAGGACAGGACAGGACAGGACATGCCAGGCCCCAGAGAGGAACTGGAGCTGCAGCGCAAGAGTGAGCTATCTAGCCACAACAACCACCGATAGCACTACCAACCGATGCCAGCTGACTCCTTAATACCCACCTTCGCTCGCTCAGCCACTCACTCAGACGCTCGCTGAGGTGGGGATCCAGGGCGTGCTTGGGGGATTTACGGCCGGGCCGTCAGGGGCGGGAGAGCGCCCGGGGAGGGAGCTGTCATGTTCGGCGTGGGGACCGGAAACAGAGGCCCCTGAGGGTGTGGTGGGTGGTGGCGCTGCTGAGGGGTGAAGGCTGCCGGCTGAAACGCATAGGGGGCTGTGGGGTAGGGTAGGGTGGGGGTGGGGGTAAGTGACTGGGTGTGGGGATTATTGGGGGTGGGTGGAAGAGGGAGCTGGACACGCTGGGGGGATTCTCAAGGGGCTGGGAAAGAGGTGGGATAGGGCCAACGTGTTATTAAGGCCAAGGGTGTGTGTGGGTGCTGGGAAGAAGCCTGTGTATCTCTCTCTCTCACACACACACACACACCATACACACTCACAAACACGCACACAGCTCTGCTCATGAGTTTCAATCAATACCCAGTCCCTGCGGTGGCCCAGAGCAAGCTGTTTGAAAAGTCAGAGTGGCATGAAATGGCCGTTATTAAATTACTGAGACAGACACATTTAGAATGTGATTGCATTAAGAAAGCAAGTCGGCCAATTAGGTGAGCGCTGCATTAATAGCGTTGGATGGTCCTGGCATCTGATCGCAGATTAATGTGCATCAGACCCATTGAGCAATTTGTGGACTGTATGTTTGTGTGTGTGTGTGTAGTAGCATTTCAACTGGCTATGACACAGGATGTCATTGCCTTAGCGCTCAAAGTGCTACAATGCTTGCTTTCTCATCTCTAATTGTTATCGTGGAAACCATAGGGTAAATACTGTGGCAGTTTGTCATTCCTAAAAAATTCCAAAAAGTCCATAACATCTGTTTCAAATACAAGCCCATTTGAATTCCATACTGTATAGTGAGTCCTTTCTCAGTTCAGCTGCTTGCTTTGGTTCAGTATATTAAATCTGCCTTTTTAATCACCAAATTAAGAAACACCATGAAGGAAATGCAACACAGTTCTCCATCTAGGGCAAAGAAGAAAAAAATTGTTTTTGCTCGAGGAAGGTCTCAGAAACAGATATGCTTATATCAACACACTTCTCGAGTCAACCAATCTTGTGTTACCGGCGTGTGCATTTTTTAAAAACCTGCTTGGCAAATTGTTATTCTTTAGAGCCCTTGGCGTATATCGAGTGCTTTGTGAGAGCAGTTTTTAATATGAATTATTTACCCCCGAGAGCCCGGGCTAAGATACCCCGTTTGGTTTGAAAGGAGTGCCTCCCACCCCCTTCTCCTAATTTTACAGCTGGTCAGGCAGAAGTACAGCAACTAACCCCCAGGTCACATTTCGAAGGAGGGAATTGACTTTCCTTCCACATTTTTGTGTACTACAAAAAAAAAAAAAAACCAACAGGCAGAATGTACAGTAAGGCTATACACACAGTGGCAGAAGGTTATACTAAACACTGCACTGTTGGGGATGTTTAGATAATTACTGCTACACCTCTCTCTTTTTCACTCTTTCCCCCTGTCTCTCTCTTTCTCTCTGAGGCGTGAAGCTCTTTCTCCACCTCAGGCACATGCTCAGCGCACAAGCAAGTAATCGATCGAGCGCCTCGTTCCTCTTCGATTCACCCAAGATCTGGGGAAGCTGCTCCTGCTCCAATCTCTCCTTATCTGTGGGTGACCCTGCGACGGGGCTACATGGACAGTGCAGGCCCCTGCTTGGCGGAGCCGCGAGAGATACGCGAAGTTAGCGCTTCTGACGGCCGGAAAAGGTTTCAACCTGTTTCGCACACCGCTGGGAAAGCCCATGTATTGCATTCACTGCAATATTAATGATAGACCTCCATATAAAAAGATGCTCAATTAAAGCAGTATATCATTGAAATAACACCCCATACTCCCTTGGGCTCGTAAAATGCATGAGATCCTTCTTAGTGGAACAGCTGCAGATAATAGAGTAAAGAAATAAATATAAATACAGCAATGGTGCTTCTTGCATGACTGCATGGCACGGCTTTGTTGCCGTGTTGTATTAATGATGTCACCTCCATCTATAGTGCTGGAAAATATTGAATCCGCAGAGACTGAGCCACAGAAGAGAATGGAATGACAAATGTAGTGGAAAAGTGAAAAATGTAGTGTTGTGTGATTATACAGCAGTAACCTGTATGTGACATGGACTTGGCCTCACCTAGAGTGACTTTGGAGAAGCAAGTAACTAACTACTCGGTTTGTGTGTGTGACTTTGAGTATGTGTGTGTGTGTGTGTGTGTGTGTGTGTGTGTGCGTGTGTGCGTGTGTGTGTGTGTGTGTGCAAAATGACTGGTTGAGGTGGATTGAGCCATCTCCTTCAACACCATTTCTTTTTCTGTGGAGCTCATTTGTGGCCCGAGCAACCCACCACCTCTGGCTAAAAAAAAAAGCAAAACAAGAAGCAAAAAAATGCCCCTCAAAAGCCTCTTGTCAGGTTGGCCTGCCTCACCCTTCCAATTTCTCCTCCTTGGCGTGTTGGCTTTTAGGGGATGATTAATAGACAGTGCTAAAGAAACTTTACTCTGCGCTGGTCTGCCAGGCGTGTTTAGGATAGAGAACGACGCCGGGTCACATAGAGGCCTTTCAGAGCTAGCAGACCACTCTCTCAAGGCTGTGGCAGTAGCTGAATGCGTGTGCATTTCCTATAATTGCCCGTGGAAAAGCTGTGAGAAGTACACACTGTGCCTAAAGCTAAGCAATTTGTAGCTGTAACTAGGGGTGGGCGATATATATCGTCTGTGATAATATCGTGATTGTTGTTTTAACGATGTGCAATTTGACATTATCGAGTATTTAAATTACTTATGGGGAAAAAACACTCAATCACGCATTGAAGACTCATAAATTCCCAGGAGGTGTATGGGGAGAAGCCCCTGGCTGCAGCAGAGCAAGTGTCAGGTGATCACCAGTGGGTCACAATGTTGTCCCACGCACGCCTAATGTTTATTTTGTGCAGCGAGAGTAGCCTACTTGGGATTTTATGTTGCTACTTTTGTCAAGTATCTGTTCAAGTAGCATTGATGAGACAGTCACGTTTTTTCCAACACGGTATTATATGGAGAGAAAACATTAGCCTTTGAGTATTTTAATAGTCAGTTGTAAACAAAGAACTATTCTCAAGTAAATCTTTTGTAAATGGACTGAAGTTCGCTGTAAATATCTACGTTTACCGATTATGCTAACCGTTAGCATCTCTATGGGATTTCTCATATACATTAGCCATAAGCTAACACATTAGTTTCTATTCTGTAACTTGGAATGCTAGCCTCTTGGAAGTCTAGTGCTCTTAAACAAAACATAGAAGGAAATAACTGATATGTACTCTGTTGGTCTGCTTAGTTTTACAGTGAATCCTATGTAAAGGTTTGAAAGGAACTTCAGCCTCAGACTTTCTCTTGGGAAACTTAGGCCTATTCATCTTCTCTAATGTAGCTGGCTAGACCATGTCATTGCCACACACCCAAGTGGGGGCAGAATTGGAAATGTGTCATAGAGTGACAATGCATTGCTTGATTTGGTTAAAAAGTCACAGGTTAGGTTATTGATTATTATTGTAATGATGCTATTCATAAATAATTGGCGGTAAAGTAACTCAGACTTTAACAAAACATTTTGTTTTAAGGATATCACCTAATTATCGTTATCGTCAAAATCACAAAAAATATCGAGATATTATTTTTTGTCCATATCGCCCACCCCTAGCTGTAACATTACAAGTATTGAGCCAAATGCACCAAGGCTAAATGTTACATACCAACATCTCATGCACTTTTTAAGATTACATTTTTCCAGATCAACAACATGCACCATTAATTTTGCAGCATGGATGCTACATTATTGTGGCATGGGTGCTAGAAATCATGGATGGGGATACGTTGTAACATGGGTGCTAAGAATGGATGGGGATTCAATCGTTTCTTGGAAAATGTCAATCACATTTTGTGAGTCAAAACTTTTTTAGCACTCTTTATGTCATTGTTGTTTTTTTATCGTGCGAGGTATGATTGAAGCTATCATCTTTCAAAGGAGTCTTAGTCAGGTCACACTAACAAGGGGTCTAATAGCTCTGGCTACTTTCATCATCATTAATGAGGCTCTTTGTGGGTTTAGAAGGCATGCACCCCACAGCTGTCACTGGCTTGCCTCTGATCTTTTGACGAAGCATCCCAAAGCATCTCAAAGATCACATACCTAAACTCTGTGTAGTGACTAACTGTATGTCATTAAACAGGGCCATTTCCATCACATCAACCTGTTGTCTTGACATTGCTGTATCGTTTAAAAAAAGCTGATGTTGAATGGTAGCCCGTTAAAGGTAAAAAAAAAACGCTAGCTTATCTTTAATGGCCTTTAAAACAACTCAGAAACAACAGTAGTGAGAATTCACAGTTATGTCCTATGGATACTGAACACCCCATTATTTCCACCATAAGGCTTCTTTTTGATCAACAAAACTCAGACAATCCAGCCTCAGAGTAGATTAGATACCAGTGAGGCCTGCTGGCTAACATGGACAAGGCCCAAGATTCAGGGGGATTGCAAGTGTGGGGGATAGTATAGGGGTGGGTTTGTTGGGGGTAAGCCTGGAAGCACGCCGGCACAAGAGGAGCCAAAATTGAGATCCAAAAAAGCACCTGGCGCCCTTCCAGTCCGGCCTGGAGCTCGGCAGGCGCGGGGCAAGACTGGCACCCTGGAGGATGATGGATGCACAGTCCCCTCTCTCGCCCGCAAAGTAGAGAGAGCGCATTAGACAGCTGTATGATTGTCTCAGGACATCTGAGCAGAGAGCGAGAAGACAGCGAGCCAGTGAGAGAGAGAGAGAAAGAGAGAGATTGAGAGATGAGAGAGACATGAGAGAGAACAAGGCTGGCAGAAAGTGCATCGCTGGCTCCTTCCCCACGCATTACACATGTCTCCTCCGATACTCCCACGCCGCACCTCGTGCTATTGTCCACAGGAATCCCCCACACCAACCTCCTACACGGACAGCACGCACTGCTGCCGCCGCGAGCCTGGACGACAGTAAGGCTGCCTGACCATGACGAATAAGGAGGATATGGTCGAATAAAGGAAGGCACGCATGTTTCAGTATGATCTGCCGACGCTGAGAGAACAGTGTGTGTGTGTGTGTGTGTGTGTTGGAGGGGGTGCATCATGGCTCATTCTCATCGTAATGCACAGGATGGCAAGTGATCCAAGGACTAATCTCATTAGGGACATGGGGACATGGCCCGCTTTTCCTGTGAAAGAAAAAAATGTAAAAGAAAAACAAAATTAACAAAATGTAAACATCCTCAATGTCCAACCGCAATTGTCATAGATGCAAATCCTATCTGGGGAAATCTTGATGAAAAGGCAGCCCTGTCAAAACCCATCCGTGAAACACGCATTTGCAGTAAGGCCCTCCCGTCCCTAGATAGTGACAAATGATTCGGAGAAGTCGAACCTTTCAAAAAGAAAATAATACAATTATTATTGTACACTGGCCAGTTAATAATTGATGGAGTTGACTTTCAATTGCCACACTCCAAAGTACTCTCAATAATTTATCCCCACTGAGAGGCATGCCAAGTTTGTACAGTCGGACACCTCATGAATATCAAATAGTCATGCAAAACAAAAAAGATACATCATAAGGGCAGTTCAAAATGGAATAGCAACAATAAAACTCATCAATGTCCTACCGATACATGTTGTGCAAAAGCCTCTAAAAAATCTGGCTTGTTCACGATGAAGGAAAAAGCTTGTTGAATGGACTTGTTGAAGGATTTCAACTCTGTAATGCGTGACATCAGATATATGTTCTCCCTCTCAAAGTTTCGCTTTTTAATTTGCCCGGCAAAGAGAGAGGGGGAGAGATAACACACTTAATGGAAGGATTGCATCATTTATTAATACAGAGCAGTCTTCCATTAATTAATTGCATCACATCAGAATCAACCCGTGCCATGCTTGATGCAGTGTGTCAGAGAATTCACCATTTGAGATTCTTTCAAAATCATTTAAGACTGGCAGATAAGTGCCCTGGCATACTATTTTATCACAATGACGTCTAATGACTTGATAAGACTTATCATTAGGAATGATTGTTCACGCAGGGTCCAAGAGGAGCACGGGCTAAATTCAATAACTTGAGCTCAATGATTTCCACATGTGCATACTTAAATACCAGCAGTCTGAAACAAACACTTTATACCTTGATCAAGTCGCAGCTTTCTCCACCGGTGTACTTTTCTGTTGGTGGTTGACCTCAGTTGAGCAGTACATATTGCAACCCTATGGGCAGAATTTGTTTAGAATTTATATATAAATTAATAAATGAAACATGGGTGCATTTTGCTATACCTTCCAAAAGATTCTCCACAACGTTGAGGGCAGAGCTTACCCTCCCACAGATAAATTCACGTCTTATTATGTATGTTTAGGCGCGGACAGCGTAGTGTATGTGCATAAATATGCATAAACACTCAGGGTGTTCTGTGCCATCCTCACAGCACATGTACATGTCTATATGTGCGCATTTATCCACTACAAATGCAGCGCGCTTTTGGAGATGCATGACATATCCCGTTTGTTAACGGGGTCAAAGTTGAGATGGGGCTTTATGACAGATGCACACAATTCCATTTCAGTGTGTGTGTGTATGTGTGCGCGCTAATGGAGCTCTGCAGCACACTGACTGCCACCAGCTCATTACAGCATGGATGATTTAGCCTGAGTGTGTGTGTGTGTGTGTGTGTGTGTGTGTGTGTGTGTGTGTGTGCATGCGTGCGTGTGTTTTTGTGTGTGTGTACTGTATGCATATGCCACATGCATACCTGCTCCAGGTGACATCTTATAAAGCATTCCATTTCCGTTATTGTTTACCCAAAACAAGGTCATTTGTTTTCCAGCGAGAAGCTCCACCGACTGAGCAAAACAAATGTCAAAGCAGCTGCCCACCAGGCTTAGCTTTAACCATACTTCTGAACCCACACTTTTTTGAGGTCCCGGGGTGTAATATAGTCTTTCTCCCCTACAATACTTTCTTACTCCACGGAGGATTTAAAGTTCAGTTCACAGGACAGGACTGGAGATAAAGCACCCACTCGCAGACAATGCTTCAGAGAGCACATTCAGCAAAAAAAATGGAAATGAAAGGAAAGAAAAGAACAGAACGGAAAGGAAAGGAGAGGAAAAAAGAACAAGTGCAACTGGAAAATTTCACTACAATGTAACTGCCCGGGAATGAGATTTACATCGTCCAGCCTGCCGGCTACTTAATCATCCCTGGGGCAGCACATGGTAGGTATAAAAGCAGCCTGGCCAGAGGCCTACCATACATTTACCATGAGCAATGGTCCATCTGGACATATGTGACATAATGGAGGACAGCTCGAAATAAACACCTTTCTTCCACCCCGCTCCTCTGTATTCCTCTCCTCTGCTCTCCTCAGTCGGAGCCATAAACACACCGGCCATGGCATAAATCATGCGTTCCTGGGTATAGATCTATTCTGAGAAGCTCGGCCCCTGAGAGGAATGGATGCCTTCTTGGCTCCTGGTCGACCTGAGCAATTTCAAGTTTCAAAGCTTCCCCCCCCCGCATCCCAGACACGGATGCGGACACTTTGCGGGCTCTGACGGCTTAAGAAAATGAGTGGCGCGTGCCATGTATTGTGTGTGCGGGAGGACTACCGTACTCGGCTGCCACCGCAGGGTCCCCGATGCCGACAAGAGGAGAAGACCTTGTTTTCCTGGAGTAGATGGAACATGACAGTGCCTGAACTCCTCCGCCAAGTCTCCACGCCCGGATCCATTTAATTTGCACATGAAAATTAAGCCCACTGCTGGAAAAGCCCACTCAAGGAGAGGTCATTTAAGAGGTAATCAAACTGATCCATTTACTGCGCCACGCAAAAAGCTTCTGGGGTGAACCAATGCGCCATAGAGAGGTCCATTCATTCACTGTGTTCAGTTGCCCATGCACAATTTTGTAAATGAGGCCATGGGATCCATCTGGATTCCTCTCAAACACACAGAGACACACTCACTCTCTCTCTCACACACACACATACACACACAGACACACACACACATATGTTTGCATGTATGACAGTGAGAGTGATTTTGCCAAGGTGTCTTTTATGTGGTGGGTGAATTGGAAGAGAGTGCAGAGCGTTTAACCCCAACCTCTTCCGAAACAGTTGCATTCACTGTGCAAGTTCCTGGGTCTGTCATAGTCCACCACTTGTCTGATGGGGGTCAAATGTCAATTTCAATATTTTCCACTGCATTTGAGATAATACCTTTCCCAATGGGGTCATTCCAAGTGAACCATTAAAAATATTTGGACTGGCTTGTCAATACTGAGCACATTAACACATACAGAATTATATTAATAATACATCACTTGAAAGTGGTACCCTATAGAATAAATGTAAATATCTGAACAAATAGATAATCAACATCAGAAAATAACAAATTCTCCAAAGCATCCTCTATAGTAGATGCAAGTCGTTGCATCCAAGTAATGTTTGATCCCTTTAGCACTGATTATAAGAGAAAAAATCCTGTCTGTTCTCTTGCATGCTTGGCAACAGTCAGCCTTTAAGAACACAGACTAATAATGCAAACTAATCCTCAGCAAACATCTGTCAGTATCACGCTGTGCTGAATGACTAATGACTCGAACACACAAGTTGGCAGATGAGAAAGTGAAGAGCACCGTGAGTGACAGGCGTGCTTTTTGTGGGGAGGTGGAGTGGGTTGGGTTGGGGTGAGGTGGGGTGGGGTGGGGTGGGGTGGGGGCGTTTTCTCAGGAGGCCAAGGCTCTCGTTCTCCATACATGCTTGCATCTACTATGTGCCTGAAATTATTCCAGGAATATCACAATTGCTCACGAGAACAAAGCGAAAGAGTCGCTGACGTCTGTTTGAATGCCAAAGACCCATTTGGCATTATCAACCTGCGAGCCACAACTACTGTCTCTGCATGCTCCACACGGCTATATATAACTATTGATCAATTAGTCATAGGATAACAAAAATAACATGTCATATAACATTAGTAATATTTGATATCTCTCCGAGTGTCTATATTCTCGAATAATTAACCTGTTATCACCTTGACCTTTCCAATTTCCTAAAAGTCTTTCCGTTTTTCCCCCCGTCCCCTTTTTCCCTCGGAGCCTTCTTACAATCTGCCGAGTTTGTCACATTCACATGTGACGCCAATATCCTTTTACCGTCAGAGCCAGCCAAAGGAGTAAATGCCAGTATGTCACAAATAATTGAACAGCCCCAGTCAGGCCTGGGCTTCATTTGATCTCGCATTGTTCATGTGTTTTTTCCCCCCTTCATGCCTCTTGCGTGGGGCGCTCTGAATCCTCCTGATAATTCAATTGTGCGGCCCTCCACAGACACTACGCGGTCAGCAAAAGTCTGCTTGCTGAACAAGCTCATATTTCAACATTGCAATGCAATTTCATCATCTTGGGTGGGATTTGATAGACAGTTCCTGCATATTTCATTAATCGCCATTTTTTTCCAGTTTTCTACCTGAGGCGTATATAAACGGTAAGAATATCCTCGGCGAATCAAGCCACTGAAGCGTGTGTGAGCTATGGGTCAGTTAACCTCACAACTCAAGCCACAGCTGACGACTTCCAAGTCACCCTGGTGCAGATGTGAGATGCGTTGCACTAAGTCAAGGGCATTTTTAAAACTGTCATATATGCAAGGCAGGACCGACAGAGAAATTGAAATTGAAATCTATAATTTTCATGTCACATTTGAATACCATCCTCCGCCCTGGCGTCTCCACACCTTTGGCTTTGCCGTGACACGTGATCTAATCTGATCGCTGCCGGGGCCCCAGGGGTGGGGTGGTGTACGGAGGTGGGGCGGCTAGGCAAGCGGGTGATGGAGGCGCGCTGGCTGTGCTGCCGCGTGCGTGCCGCCGACAGCGACGACATGGGGAGCTGTTTGAGGATGATCGGCACTGGCAGTTTTCACACGGCTCGGAGGTCCCTTTCTAGTCGCTGCCCCCCACTGCAGACAAGCACTGTGGCTCAGGAGGCAAACAGCACATCAGCCTGAGCGGCCATGAGTTTAATGTGAACACGCACACAGAAAACACCTTCACTTTGGGAGTCTAGTGGGATTTAAGTCATTTATGTCGCCATGTAGAGTTTATGTTATTTTTTTCTACTTGGAAGAGGTGTATATATTTTTATACAGTTATAAAACCGTCTTCATCATAACATCTCAAAGGATGTTTGTTTTTATACATTGAATTACAATAAAACATAGGTTAGGCTATAGCCAGTGGCCAATGTGTCAGCGTGTCCAAAAGTGTGTCACGTTATACACCTCGCAGTGCCAAAACAGCCCGTGGCACCCTTTAAGCAGCGGACCGTGGAGTAATGTGTAGATGTAGCATAAAATATACATTTTATATGTACAAAACATGTTCACTGGAAATGAGGTGGGATATTCTCGACCCGAAAAAAAGAGAGGGAAAAAACCCGTCTCTGATGTCTGTGGTGGTGGTGCTAGGGCTTTGTACGACCCGAGGAGAAGTGGGCTGCTTCTGTGAAACAAAAGAGATCTCCATCTCAATTCATGGGAGGACTGTTAATTAAATTTATTTCAATTAACTGACGGTTAACACCATTTAGTGTGCACACCGACCGTTATGGTTTTAATGAAATTGTCTTCTAAAGGTCAGTAAATACTAAAGGAAGTTACAGTTTCCCTGTTTTAATTCACTGAAGTGCATATTGCTTTGAGCTAGTACAAGCTGAAACACAACGAGAGCTACTGATATTGCCGGACACATAAAATAAGAAAGGGGGCCCTCCCTCGCCTGAAAATGAGATAATCCTCACGCTACCCCTGACAGCTGATGTCTCTGGACCCTGATCTCTTTTATTATAAATGCATTCAGGCTATCATTACAGGCCATGGGCCATTAAGCACCCTGATCAACTCCATTGTACTGTATGTGAGTTTTACATTTGGTCTTTTTTCATAGTTTACATAAATAATACTGGAGCAAGAATTCATTGGATGAAGTCATCAAAGGGCCCCAGTATAAAACCCAACAATGCTATGCATGGTGCTGAAACTGGGCACTGTCCCTTTAAAGCGATGTGTTATGGTGCACCGGGAGATGTTTGTATGGTCATGTCTCAGACTTAAGTGCCTGAGCTGCTGGTGTAACATTGAAAAGGCCCTATCCCGCTGTGCATTGCGACTTTGGAATGCAGTATGTGTCAGTGGCAGGGTTGCTCAGGGGTGGGGGGCGGTTTGAATTCACTGCACTGCATGATGTGTGTGTGACTGCCCCCCCCCCCATCGCTGGCACTTCTCCCATCGCTAATCCGAGTGCTAATCCTTGTCAATAACACCTGCAGGTATACAGTAGTCTGCCGCCACTCAGTTCCCACACTGATTTCTGCTGAGTCAGGGAAAATAAATTAGCCCGGAGGAGGAAAAAAAAAAAAAACTATAACATATTCAGCCATGTTACGTTTTCTTCTCCTTATTCTGCTTCATGTTTGCATACTTACAGGACAACCATAGTTAGGACAGGCTGATGAAGAACCATATGGAGTCATTAGTCATCCTACTGTCCCGGGCTGTATAAAAACCTCATTCGAGGAGTCATAAATGATCTGCTTTTTCATCCACCATCTCTGCAGTTCTAATGAGGCCTCTGCTTCAAACGACAGCAAAAAGAAATCAGCATTGCCCTCAGACTGGAGCATCCATTTTCTCAGCCACTTATTATTTACTGATTAATAGTAACACAGCGAACTTCAAGCTGCACCATGTGGCAGCATTAATATGGGGAGCACCATGTAATTACATGTCTATTGCTGGAGATTGTTTCTCACAATCCACAGGCAAGACTGAGAATTCTTTTTTAAATCGCAAAGATTTATATAACAGCAGGATGAAATTCAAATGCATTATTAATTACTTCTTTTTCTGATTATGTTACAGGAAATAATTCCAGAAAACATCTCACATTCTCCATTTCTGGGGGTGCAACAAACATGCAATCCAATTAGTTAACGGAGATGATATTGATTTCTGCCAAGTGCAACATGCCATTGTGAAATCAATTTTTTGGGGTTAAAGACACTCCTTCACTTCTCATAACCATATCCTCTCATGCCAATTGGCCTGTGCACCTGTCTTGTATGTTGACCAGAGGAAACTTCCCACTCCACCAGAAAGGGAACAACAGAGTGTGGATCAAACTGAGCAACTACATTTCTAAATTTCTAATTACAAAGCAAGCTGCTGGCCCTATATGGAATTGTAACTGATAGATATAACCTTGCTTTCCCTTGCATAACCATTTGGCGTCACTTATATTCATTTCACAGTCAGTGTGTACTTAATAATATACTAAATGATTCCGCACTACCGTAGTACATATTGTACCAAGTAAGGGTTATGAAATACAACATGAGTGTGTATCTGCTTACTGTACATAAAAATACATGTTCCTATTACTTACTTCACTACATAGTGATAAGGAGACTAAGCATAAAGTGGCACCAACACTGCAATGCTTTAGTAGAGCATATTCTATCACTGTTTGTGAGAGAAAATTTAGATTCACAGAACCGTCTGCAGAGCTGTGAAGGCTGGCCATGAAAACTCCAGTTGAATATTCATGTGAGCACACACTGAACCCATGCCAGCGTTACTTTTATTTGGATTAGGTGTTTGACACAATTAGATCCTAGGTATAAACAGTCTGTCCAGACAGCGGCGGGGTCCGGCCCCGACCTGGCCCAGCTCCAGGGCATCTGCGTCCGGGAGGGTGGGGATGTTTGCATGAATCACACCACGCCGGAAACATTTGTAATGCATTGTACTGCAGTGTTCACACTTTGCCTGTGCAAATCTCTGCAGTCTTTAAACACTAATCCGCGTTGCAGTAAATTCTGTGTTGTCTCATTCTGACGCCAGGCCCGAGGTTATTTTCTCTTCAATAATCTCATAGGCAAGCATAACTTGATTAGTGTCCAAAATTCAAGGGTAAAACTATTGATTGTATCCAAATGGAATGAATCTAAAACACAATTATGTGGACCATCTCCACAGACATTTATTTGTCTGGCCGTCTAAATCAGTGGCTCACATTCGCAGATCCTTTAAGGCAAGCCCAATCCAATTATATAGATAAATAAGACTAATCATGCAACAAAATTTGAATATGAGGTTTATGGGCGGGTCGATAAGCATAATCATTCACCCGGTAAAATTTACAGCATAATTTCAGATAACACACAGGGAGAGAAAAGGAAGCAAATTGCAGAGATAAATAGTTCTACAGTAGACATTAACATATGGATTATAAGGGACTCTGATAAGGAAAGAGACATTTCATTAGCTGAGGGAAACATTCGATTAAAGAGCTTTTTTCTATTTACACCGTTTCCATAATTCATACACGAGGATCTTGTCAGAAAGGTGCGACTTCCTTTGTGGAGCAGATAGATACTGACTGTTTTGACTTTCACACGATTGGTGCAGAGGAAAAACTGAGAAACAAAATTGAAGAGGCAGAGCCAGCAGAGCACAGCCTGACAGCATAACTGGTTCTATATAATATTCACATGGGTGTCATGACCTGGATGTCCATATGTGGGTGATCGCCATGGGTGATTGGAGCTATAGCAATGAAGCGATATTTCTTCAAGTGAATGTTCATTCCATTTAATCCACATATTTCTGTCATACATATTTTTTTTTTGTTAAATTCTAAACGTTCTGTTGCTTTACACGAACAAAGCAGTGGCAGTAGATCAGAGAAGATGTCTCCAAGAGAATTTTTTATTTTTTTGAGGGCTCACATGAATGAGCCAGACTGTAAAATGATACAGAGACGAGATATCAGATCTGAATCCCGCCAGAAAGCTACGCCGCATGTGCTGAGCTGGCGGCTAGACTCTGCAGATCAAAAAAAAAAAACATTTTCATTGCAGAATCAGTCGCTATGGTGACACCGGCACATACACCAAACTTGAGCTTGGCTTTTATCGCGTTAGAGGGAAGAAAGCTAAAGGATGCCGCTCAAACCCAGAGTCTGGGTTCAGAGGCGGTGAGCCGGGGATGGCCAGCGGACGACAGTGAGTCATAAGCAAGGTCCAGACAAGCCAAACACGTGAGCACAGACTCGATCAATCTCCCTCTCAGCCGCCACTCCAGTCAGCTGCATATAAAGGAGATGAGTCACACAGAAAAAAGAGGCTTCCTGCCACTTCACTATGTGCAGTTCAGCCAAGGCCACAACAAGCATATATGCAGAGCACACCAAGCTACACATGTGAGTAGTATCACTCCCAGTGTACATCCAGGGGTATTATAGATGTGAGCAACCTTACTCCCAGTGTACATCCAGGGGTATTATAGTTGTGGCCAGTATTGCTCCCAGTGTACATTCAGGGGTATTATAAATGTGACCAGTATTGCTCTGAGTGTACATTCAGGGGTATTATAAATGTGACCAGTATTACTCTCGATGTATATTCAGGGGCATTATAAATGTGAGCAACATTTAGTTCCAGTGTAAATTCTGTGTCATTTTTAGAATACATATTTTTAATATGTTTTCAGGCCTTACCTTATCAGGCCTGACTTTGTATGACATATTAGCATACAGTATGTGATCCTTTAATGTACCTATAAGATAAGTACACCCCCTAATGAATGAATAAAATACTAAGTACAGTATTTAGTAGGGCCCAAATATGTTGCCAGTGTGAGACAGAATTTAAATAAACGTAATGTTTCAACACTTCCATGAAGGTGGCTCTGGATGGAATTCTAGCTTATTTAATGCACTAGTGGATGCCTGTGGATAGGGTTCTAAGTTTAATCATGCATTTACATAATTTGGTCATAACTGCAAAATTCACCCTATGGTTAAAACACCTGCTATAAAAATGACAACTATGTCTAAAGAAATTATATTGACACATTAAAAGTACATCAAAATTGCAGAAGGCAAATTTAAAAGTGTGCCTCCGCCACCCAGTGATGAACAATTGCCTAATCGCCGTAGTTACCTGAAATCACGGAGGAAAATGCAAGAGCACTTAGATGCCAATTTCCAGCAACGCTTAATGACTCCAATCGATGGGGGCTGCGTGTTTGAAGGACAAACACGTGTTTTCATTCTCCTTTGCTTAATGATGGTGTTTTCAATCACACCCTTTCATCAAGTGTGACAGGGGTGGGGGTGGACTGGGTTGAGGTGGTCGAGGGAGATGCAGGGGCTCACTCCCAGACACGAGCCTCCTTGCTTTTGATAAAGCCATGGACATTTACCATCCACTCACGCTATGAAAACCTCATCTCATCTCACCTTATTGTGCCTCTAAATCCATTTGCCACAATCTGCGGGTATGACATCCCACCCACTGCCCGCCGGCTGTGAACCACATGTCTGATCGGCGCACAATCTTCTTTGAAGACCCTCAAAAGGGCTTTTCTTCCCAGCACCAAGACTCCAGACTTTCAAATGAATGTCCCCTCAATCACCTAATCAATTGGAGACACACAGGGTGAAAACTAGCTCCTGTCAACAGCCGCAGTGGCAATATTCTGACACTGGTGCACGGTGGGTAATTTCCCCCCTGCAAGCGCGCTTGCCTTTCGCTTGCAACTTTCACCTTGACTCCAGTGCTCCCTGAAGACTCCCTCCGACAAATCAAACTACCTCTCTAGAGCACCAGCTCAGAATTGATGCTTCCTGCAGCTATGTCACTCAGCTAGCTATTACTCGACACCTTGTCATACACCTGACATACATTTCTTCTTCAAATGAGAAACTCTTCAAGTGGAATGCTTTTTTTTTTCATGCTTTCTGCTTTCCATTAGCAGCTTTCAGTGGTCTCCCTCCACAATAGCTTCTGAAAGCCTCCATGAGGTATATACAGAGCACTTCAACAAACACTGTGTAGTGTTTCATTACATCTGCACCCGAGGTGCAAGGGGTTTATCGCCGCGCTGATGACTTTACTTTGACGGACCGGGTCACGTGACACTGTGTTGTGGCACTGTTCTTGCCGTGGTTGGGGAGACAAAAGGGCCCGCGTGCCTTCATTTCAAAACACCCAAGTCACCAGCAAAACATACTGTAAGTCAATAAATTAAAGATGGCACTATTGAGAAAGACATTGTTAAATTAATTGCCTCCTCTACCTATGCACTGTGAAAGTGACAATAGCTTTATAGCTTATCTGTGTTCAAATGTGTGAGCACTGAGCAGCCAATATTATTTCAAGCCTCTATGCAGACACATGGTTCATTCAAATGAAATGACAAATAAAAAAAGTATAGAAGTCTCATATGCTGTCTGAGCATTTTATTTTTTTGGATGGTCCACTAATCTTTTGAATGTAGCTTTTTGTCTCCGTCAGTTGTCGTTTTTTCAATTCCTTTGATATGTCGATAAACTGTCTCGCGCCGAATCATTCAATTAAAATGCTTTCCATGGTTCCTAAGTTTTACTTCTTTTCTATGAATGTGGCTTCATTGTGCGCCAAAATTGGAGAAGACTGCAAGGGCATAACTAAACCGAAAGAGGTAGAATAAAAGGAAAAGTCATAATAAACAGAACACTGAAGTTAATTTAAAAGATAAATCTTACATTCTATGCTCCTCTGCTTCTAATGTGTGATTGACAGATAATCTAAGTATAACAGTCAGTTTTCAGGTAAATAGAAAGAGAACCTGCACCTCTACTGCACCACATTTCCTCTTCACTCAGGGTCAAGAGCAAAGCCTCTCCTTCACCTAATTACCATGAGGCACGGCAGTTATATTCTTTAGATAGTGTTTGGTGTACAGTACCACAAAATAAGGTTTACAGATTTTGTAACGCAATTTCTTCATGCAGTGTGGGGAGACTGCAAAGGTGTAACTGCCGCATAACATTCGCATTAAATCAACACAGTTTTTCAAGAGGCGCGTGAAGATACATTAGACCCACTGAGGTAAACACCGCACTCGTGTCATTTGTTCCCTCCATTAGAAAACTGTTTGACAACGAGGTCGTCCTCAGAAAATGGCAGGTCAGCGCTTGTCAGTCTGGCAGAGGGAGCCGTGCATATAATTCATTCACAAAATATCTAATCTCGTTTCATTGGAGAGATAAGGGAGAATTGGGGGGGTAATTATGTTGCTGCCGGAGCCTGCGAGGAATTCATCACAAAGCCCATCTGCTGATTTAGAGCTAGGGGAGGAACGAGGGACGTGACAGTGGCAAAGCAGAATGAGAGAGAGAGAGAGAGAGAGAGAAAGGGAAAGAGAGAAAATCCCCCAAATCATTAAATCATCCCCCTCACTATCTCACAACTCATGTGTCAGTCACTGAAAAATAAAGAGCTGCTAATGAAATATTAATGCATTCCGTATTTTGAGATTTACATTAATCTTTCCTCCTTTGGCTGGGGAGCCTCTCTCCCCCTGCCTCTACCCACCCCTCTCCTCCCAACCCCATGCAGGGATCTCTGAGGTTTGAAAGCTCTGCCTGGGTGTCTGCGTGGTTATTCGTCTAATGAGATCTCTGCCCCCCTCCCTTTTTCCACCCTTCCTCTCTCCTCCCTCACTTCTCGCCCACTTTTGGAATCCCAAGTTTGGATAAAGTGGAAACGGGATGAGGAGGAACGAGCAGCAGCGTGGCAGTGGGGGAGAAGTAGTGGCGTTGGTGTGAATGGAGGATCCAGGCCAAAAGTTCCCCCCCCTGCTTAGAACATCTGACAGGAGCTCAAATGATAAAGCTAAACAAAAACCTTTCATCCCACCAGGGACGGTGGGGTAGAGTTTGGTGGAGGATGAGGCGCGTCAGGTGAAGTCGGGTCTGATGCTGTAAGCTCAGTCAGAAACAACACCTGCAGACAAAGCAGCAAGGCCCGTGACATATATATTTATATATCTATGTGGCACACTGATCGTGACACCCACGTCCGTGTCTGTCAGAGATGGAGAGACAGAGTCAGTCATGCTCTTGTCCCTCGGTGCCTTTGAGTGGCTTACACAATGGTGCTTCACCGCCGCTCTCTGATTAAAGGAACTGGACGGCGGCTCTTTGGAGATGGGGTCTTATGAATGACAAAGAGGCTCAATTATGAAGCGGCCGCTTGCAAAACATTAGAGCGCTCCATTTCTGAGTGCTGTCGCTGGACACCGAGTACATCACTCCAAAGGCCATGGAGAATTGAGTTCCAGGGGCCATCTCTCTCTGCAGATTGTCCTGGGCTAACCTGGATCAAAGCACAAACCCAGGGGTGGGTGGGTGAGGGTGGCCATTTATCTCTAGTGTATATGCATGAGGCTGTGCCTGCGGAAGCCATGGGTGTGCAGTCATTCCCATGCAAAGTGTGTGATTTATCAAAACTAATTTTTTCTTGGGATTGTATGTAAATGTAAAGGCTATTCTGGCCATGCTTAGATATACTGCCTCGTGAAGGGAAAGTGAAACAGTTGATGAAATACAATGCCTTGATCGGATAGTAATATAGAACCTGTAGTGCCAACAAGTTCATTATCCCCATACATAATTAATCATCTTTGATTAACTGTTCCTTGGCTTTAACACAAGTGCTGTAGTCCAAAAATGCTGCACTGGACACAAGGTCTTGGT
Organism: Alosa alosa; assembly: GCF_017589495.1. Classification (NCBI taxonomy): domain Eukaryota; kingdom Metazoa; phylum Chordata; class Actinopteri; order Clupeiformes; family Clupeidae; genus Alosa; species Alosa alosa. The sequence continues at coordinate 24,127,328 of NC_063207.1, forward strand.
CTTTGGACAAAAGGTCATGGTCTTTTTTGTTCTTGAATATAGATTATCTGAATAGCACATTTGATAATTCCCTTACAGTTCACTGGGTGGTAAATTAAAAATAATATATATATATTTAAATAACAATAATATATATATAACTAAATATATAACATGATTTCTTACAGTTATAATATTGTTTTATCATGTTTAGTATTTTGAAAGATGAGACATTTCTTATACAGTATCACAGACATATCATACATATATTTTATTCATTGTAAACTTCCTAGGGCAGTGGTTCTCAAACTTGGGGGGGTGGGGGGGGAACATGTTGCAAGAGGCGCGACAGCTCACTCATAAAATGAAATAATTTATGTGGGGCGCACATGGGCCTCGCAGTAGCAAAATGCAAGGGGCAGGAATGAGTCTATATTTTTTCAAACAATAACAGATGCCACTCTTCAGCTTGGCCAAAAACTAAAAAGTATAATTTCAAGGTCAAGGTTCTTTATTTGTCATTTATGCATAAACCAGCAGTTCAGACACATTGGAATTCTTGTGCGGTGCTCTCTCAGAGTCAACACTTTATGAATTCTCAAATTCACTTTATGAATTCTCAAAGACTGCGCTGTCAACAACTAAAGCAGATGTCCACAGACCGGACATTTAGGCTATTGGATTTGCAGATAGTTTCAATTGCAGATGCATTCTTAACAGTTAACCTCTTCACATTCCTCCTTATGTCAGATTTAATATGTGCAAGAGTGCATTAGGCTACAATTTAAACAGCCATTTTAAGCGCTGTTTCTGTCTCGCAAACTCCACTACAGTAAATGCGCATCATCGTTCGCTCTGTCTTCTTCACCTATTGCGCAAAAGCCTCTTGTTATATTCATTTCACATTCTTACAGCATAGCCACAACTAGGGTTGTGCCGATGGACGATATCATCGTCCATTGTGATGGACGATATCATCGTCCATTGTGATGGTTGACAGACATTACGGTGGGAAACAACCATCGTGATGCCACGCCCCCACATGCCAGGCACTAATTCCTGCGGAGTAGTAATCGGGATTCGTTATTTGTAAAAGTTGTTTACTTCGTCCTCCTAGCTTGGACTGTGCGATCGCAGCCTCTACTTTCACTTTCCACTGCCCTCATAGTTGACATGCCGGTAGACTTGTAATAACGTGGGATGCGATTTTAGATGAGAGACCGCGATATGGTCTTAAGTAGCTTTTTTGCTAGGCCCAGCGAAGGCTGGCAATGTGGAATATTCCACTGGTTGGTGCACAAGCAAGTGTTTAGATTGGCTGTCTATCCGTCTTTTACGAGGATTTTCTTGGAGCAGATCTTCCACACAACTTCGGTAGCCTAGTCAGTACATCAGTACTCTTAGCTGTCCACTTTCATCAGGCCATTTAGCCTACATAATATTTTATATTTTTTATGTAGAAAATTAAACATTTATATTTTTTGTACGGACACATGGTAATTAATTAGTGATAATGTAGCCTACAAAGTAGCCTAGGCTACTTTATTCACGCCTAACTGCAGACTATACTAATTTGGTCAACTTCATACAGCCCTTAAAAGGCTACATTTACCTTAGGTTTACTTCTAATTTACCATTGTGTATGACTTTAAACAGCATGTTTTAACATCAGTAAAGCATAATTGTGCTTCATTTAGCACGATAATTCAGCTCCTCTAATGCTAACGTTTTGACATCCATACCAATTTACCTTGTTCTTGCCCATCTGAAATAACTCTTCTAGCCCTCCTGTTGTGTTCGTTTTACGTTTACTAGTTTTGTGTTCCCGGTCAAAAATGACCGCATTATAACTTGTTATAAATCAATAGTAACACATATATTATCATCTAATCTTGTGCTAGACCTTTGTATGAACTTGTGTTCTATTGGATATAACCAGTTTTGAACTTCCATTTATGGCCTGCAGGCCTCACTGACCTGAGCTCATGTAAGTCAGAAATGGGAAGATTCTATTGGGGAAAGGTTCCAGTGGGTGCTGGCATAGAAGCAAAGAGGGGGAGTCAGGGTGTGTTTGTGTGGGTGTGTTTGTGTGACTGTATATGTACTGAAGCACATATACAGTCCATCTGATCAATAAGTATGTGCCTGGAGTCAATTTTATACACTGACCATTTTCTCACCAATTAATTTCTAATGGCCGGTCATTTTTGACCAGAAATACACATGGGTGTTCTAAAGTTAAATAAAACACTCAAATTGTTATACAAATTATAAAAAAAAATGTTGTGTGTTCTGATGCCCTGTGTTAACAAAGTCAATGAGCCTCATGGTAGTCAGAATAAGTTAACAATATTTGAGAGAAAAGAATTGTCAATCGGTCACATTTGACTGTGAACACAACAGGAGGGCAAGCTTCCAAATATAGGTTGTATATCATGATCGCCTTGAAGTCGATATCATTACATTACATTACATTTAGCAGACACTTCTTGACCAAAGTCAAGCCAATATCTTCATATATAGCATATACAGGCATTTAAACATAATGATGCTCCGGACCTTTGCTTGAGGAAATTTTCTGTAACTGGACCTCGCTGATGTTTAATTGAATACCCATGGCCTAATGGTAGGCTATGCACAGTATGTACGGCCATAAACCTGCAGGCGCCACAGACAAGCACAAGTTTAACTCCAGAAGAAAATGCAAATTTCACTTTCCCAAACAAAGAAACCTCTACTAATACAATATAACAACTTGAGTTATGCCTTGCGCACACGCATGTTACTTCAAAAGAACACGGTCATTCTAGCATCTAAGTATCTAAGTATCGAGACTAAGTTCTAAGTATCGATACTAATACAATTAGGCATTGTGATATTTTTAATTTCAGGGTATTGTGATACTAGCCTACTTCAAAGCAATATCACAAGCTCAATATCACATCGAAATCTACATCAATAACTACACACAAGCAAAAGGCTATGAATCAACACCAACAGCCTAGTTTACACAAAAAACTTGCTAATGCGCTAACTGGCATCTATTTGAAATGTTATCAGCAAAGTTGTACTGTAATGTGAAAACTTTGTTTCACGGTATGTTCTGATAACTTCTGAACTACATGACATCTTTTATATGCATGAGACCCATATAGCATCACAATGAATTTGAAGCTCATGCTTAAAGTTTGCTTGTAAAAACATAAATATGTAGATCACAAACATACCTCTGCTGCATTGATATTCCCGAGCTGTCAAAGAGGCTACACAACCACCACCGCACAATATCGCTAATTAAGCTGCTCTGACGGGAGGTCAGGCTAATGTTTTGCGCATAGTTGCTGTTAAAATGCCTTGTAGGTCAGTCACTTGTGCAGAGTATAGGGACACCTGGTATTTGGGCATTGAGATTGGGGTAAAACTGAGAAAGAGAAGAATTAAGATTGCAGAATTGTGGAAAAACTGAGGAGGAATCTGAGTAGTAGGCGCTATTACATACAGTATCGACCACCTAGATATTGGGGGAGGGCGCAAAACAGGTTCAGGGGGGGCCTTCATGCACTGTAGAACGGTTTGGGGGGGGGGGGGGGGCCGGGTTGGAAAAGTTTGAGAACCCTTGTCCTAGGGGAAACTTTGCCATCTTCTTTAAAGGATATGTTGAAATAGTGCATGGTTAAATATGAGCATATTCATCTTTAAATACAAATGAAAGCATGGAGAATTTAGACCAACTATGCATTATTTCAGTCTAGTGTGTTTCTTGTCTATACAAAACACTAATTAATTCTAATATATACCAAAGAAAACAAATCTTAGGATAGAAAGCAGAAAAAAAATCGAATTGATAATAGCTGAGCCAAGCTGAGGGTCAAAGGTTTGTGTTAAGCGAAGCTGAACACCCTGAGGCAATATTTTTTATGCTTTTTCTCTACGAAACTCCCCCTCGCTCAGTCTGATGCTTTTTTCCTTTTCTTTGCGTCTTCCGTCAAGGGTTTTCGCTGCTTCTTCGCCGGCTCTGCCATTATACACACGTTTGCAACAATCTCTAGCGTTTCGTTAGCCTGCCTCTGCTGTAAACTGATCCTGCTTCGGTCGGCGGGTAGGATACATCGAACTTGCAAGTGGGATATTCTTCCTACAGGCAGTAGGGGCGGGTGAGAGAGCCTTCATTCGCCCCGTAATGAGTAATTTAACCATATACCGAATTACGAAGATGATTAATTAACACGAAAACGTTGCCTGGTGTCCCTTTAAATAGAAAAATAAATCCATATTCTTATCCTTATTACTGTAAGCAAACAACTGGAACATTTAGTGTTAATACTTAGCAGCAATGTTTGGGGTTTGTAGGTAAAACTAGCCATTTTTTTAGGTCACATGCTAATGGTAAGTCCCACTACAGGGTGCTCCAAAGTGTTCCGTAGCTGGTCAATACCAATACTTTCAAAGTCTAATCTGCTCTTTGATCGGTCAATGCCTACGGCACTTTGCACTGACTGCTGGAGAGTGACACTAAAGATCCTTGATTACTGAGCGCTACACTTCAACCCTCTCTGGTAACACTATGGGAGGGTGCAAAGTATGTTCTATGACTGGTTAACTGGTAATAGCTACCACGGAAAAGACAGACCAGATTGACCAGACAGGGCCTTTAACATTTGTCATAGAAAAAAAAAGACTCATTTGAAAAATTTAATTCAACTACTGTTTCTGTTCTATCTAGGCGATGATACGTTTTAAGAACCATCTCTAACAAAACAATCAGTGTTAGCTATAGTTGAAGGCGGCATTGACTAGTCACAGAACAGACTCTGGAGCTCCCTGTAGTGGCAATAGGCAGAATTAGCATTAGGAAATACCAGTTTGTGAGCTACAACTGCCTCTGTAAATGTTTTAACAGTTTCAAATATTTATAGCTGAATTCATTCTGCTGCTTATCACTTCAAGGTTAGCCTATTTATTAAAGTGTCTCTTTGCTGGTCCTGAGACATCAAATAAAATACTCATATACGTAATATGATAAATGTCTATGAAAACAGTTCATCATAAGAACTGTATAGAGAACCTTTTGAATACTAGCAATGAATACATGGGAACAAGATGGAGAAAGATGACAAGGACAGTTAGGACTGGCTGGGACTTTGCTTTTACCGACTGTAGCCTTATGCAACGAGGAAGTAAATCTCAACAAGTTTATGATTAAAGATTGTGCCAGTCTTAATAAGGCAGTGATATATTCATAATTTGAGAGGCCACTAATCATAAATGAGCCCTTGATGTCTCTACTCAGACTGAGTGATATTGACAGCACCACCCCCCATCATCATCGCACTCTAAACTCTCCTCTGGAGGGGAAGAGTGGGGAGAAATTGATCCAGTCTTATGAATATGCTTCAGCAATCTCCCTCTCTCCTTCCCTCACTCTCTCATTTCACAGTCTGAGCTACCGGGCTCCATAATCCTTGAAGGTTTAGCACAGCAGTCATGTGATTGGTTATACATTACATCAGGATGATGTAATACTCTGAGGACCGGCTTGTGTGTCGGGCATTGGGAGGAGAGGAGAGAGAGAACAGGAGGAAAAGAGAGAGATAGAAGAGAAGAGTAAAGAAGAGAAGAGAGAAAGAGGCGCGCCAGAGATTTGACTGAGGAGGGGGAGTGGAAGAGCCTGCAGCCTGAGTCGAGCAGTCTGCCTCACAGAGCCCCACCATCCCCAAAGCGCCACGGCAACACTTTTGGAAGAGAGAAGCGGAGCCGAGTGTGTGGAGTAGCAGCACAGGAGACGAGTGAGAGAGAGAGGGAAAGAGAGTGAGAGAGAGAGAGAGGGAGAGAAAGAAAGAGAGAGGGAGAGCGAATTCGCTTTTCCGTGAGCCGCGGCAGGCTGAGCTCTAGAGATAAGCGGGTGCAGGGTGACTGCTGTGGGCGGCGCTGCTCTGGCTGCCCGCCGCAGCCCATCCCAGCATGCATCACACTTTCCTCTCTGTAATAAGCCATTATATACATCACTCCACACATATATCAGTGCAGAAGGCTGAGAGTAGACCAGCCAGTTTGCTGTGTTTTCTTTTTACTGACTTTTGGAGGGGAAAAAAAGAAATGGGTCATTGAATTACATGGCAATACATTCAAGATCATTTATTTAAAAGCCTTTCAAATGGTTACCGTGGTGCGTTGCTGTTATTGTGGAACAGTACAGTGTGCTAGTGATAAGCTGAGGAGATTCTTGGGTATGATGGCATGATGTTAGAGCAAGTCAATAAACCATGTCAATAAAGCTATTCAACAGAAGTTGACAAATGTCTGGAAACTGCCCCATATTAAAACAATACTCTGAATTGGCCTTCAAAAGCACAACAGACACTTGACAGGGAATATGTTCAGAGCATTGTTGCAGTGTGTGTGTGTCATTATTTGGCCACAGGACATCATTGGTTGTTCAATTAGTCCTGGAAGAGCAATTTAGAAATCACAAATACATTTCCAAATGAGATGATTATGAAATAATTAAAGAGCAGACATAGCCCAAGGTCCATCATTTGTAGCGAAATGAACTCTACCCCAAGAGGAGATTTTTCCTGTCACTGAAGTCTCCATTTAAAAGACAGACCCATTAAATGATCTGACCTAAAAAAAAAAAATGCCTTTGGTCAATGAGTGAATTTGAGGTCGATGTTTTGCCCCAACAGATTTGCACAGGGAAAATGTAACAGCAGCCCCACGTGACTGCGACAAAGAGCCCCACACATCCAAACCAAGAAAAATGGCACTGATGTAAAACCACACAGTTGGGATACAAATTAGACATGCAGCCACAATTTGTCAAGGAAAGTCTTAAAACAGTAATAATAAGGCCTGTGAACGTCCCATGTGTTATGTCCCCTTTGTCATCTTGAGCAGCCACAAATGCATGCTAAAGTGAATTAAACTCCTCTTAAATGAGCAAATAAAGAACATTTTTCATCTTCATAAAGCCCCAAATGTAAACCATCATTCTTCATCCATCATTCTTCATCCACCTGCTTAAGTAATGTAATGTGTAGATAGAAAAATGTCCCCAGTCTTCCAAGCATCTTTTGTAGCCCACCAGTAGTGGTTATTAAATAATAAATGTTTCGTTCATTGTCATTTATCAGGAGACGGCGGGCTTGTTGAAGTGTAAAAGCTATTTGCACTCAGGCCGGGTACAAAACTCGGCGTGAACCTTGAGGTGTTATACAATGGCATTCTCCAGAGACCCGTTCTTGGAATGACACCAGGCACAAGTCCAACCGGCCAAAAGAAAAGCTTAATGACAACTTGATAAAAATGAGACAACCATTTTCTCAGGTTCTTTGCCTGGAAGCGAGGTAACAAACACAGTGCCGCTGTGGGGATAGAGTCTTGAAAGGAGCGAGGCAGAGAGAGGGAGAGTGAGAAAGCTGTCTCTGAGGGAATACGATGTCTGCGCTGCCGTCTGGGTCAGCTCTGTTGTGTGGATGGCAGGGCTCTGCTGCGTCGTCTGAGTGGAGGTGTGTGTGAGGTCTTTGTGTGTGTGTGAGTGAGAGAGAGAGAGAGAGGGGTAATGTGTATATGTCTGTGTAAAAAGGGCTGTATTCATTAGTGTGTGCTTGCACATTGTGTGGGTGTCTGTGTCGGCTTTTTTCATGTGTGTGCATCCGAGTGTGCTCGGAGGGGATGGGGGGGTATAGTCATGAATGTGTGTGCACAATTTGAATTTGGATCTGCATGTTTGTGTAGGTGTTTGTCTGGGTGTCTGTGTATATACATGTTTGTGTATCTCAGTGTCTACAGTATATGTACTGTATGTGTGTGTGTGTGTATGCATGCATGCCTGTCTGTGAGCTGTGACGGGGCTGTGGTCCTCTGTGTGTGTGTGTGTGTGTGTGTGTGTGTGTGTGTGTGTGTGTGTCTGTGATCTGTGATGGGGCTGTGGTCCTGTGTGTGTGTGTGTGTGTGTGTGTGTGTGTATGTGTGTTTGTGTGTGTGTGTGTGCATGCGTGTCTGTGAGCTGTGACGGGGCTGTGGTCCTGTGTGTGTGTATGCATGTCTGTGAGCTGTGACGGGGCTGTAGTCCTGTGTGTGTGTGTGTGTCTGTGTGTGTCTGTGAGCTGTGACAGGGCTGTGCTGTGGTCCACTGTGTGTGTGTGTGTGCGCGTCTGCAGCAATGTGGTCCTCAGCATGTCAGTGCCACAGAGGTCAGCCAGTGCTGGGAGACAGGGTGTCGCAATGCTGCAGCCAGACGGGTATTTTTAGCAACTGTTCCATTTCATCCGCCGAGAAGGCTTCGGGGAGGACGGGAAGGGGACAAAACAAGCGAAAAAACAAAACAAACACACAACAACAACATGACACAAACTACTAATGGCCAAAACCCAGACACATATTCACCCTCAGATCCTCAACTCTTTCTCATACCTTTCACTCATCAAGCATCCCCGCTGTGAGGAGACGCTATGATTCCGAGGGCTCTGAGCTTTTCCACATCATCCAACATCTCTGGGCAGTGATCGGGAAAAACACATTTAATAGTGACCATAACAATACCTTTCAGATGTCTGGGTTTCTCTCTGAATTTCCACCTCTGCACTAATGAACATGTTTGTGGTTCAGATTAAAACAATAAAGCAGTGGTAAATGTGCTTAGCAATATGCAGAACACCATTACTTATCTAATAAGCTGTAGGAGGGAGGGTCATTAGTGTTGGTGGTGCGAGAACACACTTGCCGAGTATGTGTGTGGAGTGAGGTGGGGTGGGGAATGGGGGGTTTGGGGGGTAATCTGGTGTGGTATGCACATATGAACTGTTACTGTCGGGATGCCACTTAATTCTCCATTATTCTCCAGATAGCCGTCCAATCAAGTTGACTTTGAAATGGATTGTGGGTGATTAGCCGGGATTGCCAGGCGCATACTGAAGGCCCCGACACTCACGCTCACGCTTGCAGCTGCTGAAGAGGGCGGCCGAGCGTTGATCCAGGTAATTAATTCTCTGACAAGCATGGCTGATTTGGTAAATCAGTAAAAATGGCACACGCTGATCAAAAAGAGTAACAACGGAGAGAAATGTTTCCACAAGTGGAGGTTCAGACACGGATGTCTGAGTGGGCGGACATCGCCCAGACTAGCCTGCACTCCAAAACACAGCTGAACTGACAAAAACCTGGAAGTACTGAGCAGCTTCTTGAGACTACACACACACCGTACACACACACACAGCAGCAGCAGCAGCAGCGGCAGCATGAGTGCATCAGTTTATTCACATTTGCACATCAGTTTACCCAAACAAACTCAATCGAATGCAGACACTCAAAAACACATTCACTCGCGTACGCACTCTCACACGTGCATGACCACACTCAGCAACACATGCAAATACCTGCACATCAATTTATGCTAAAGCACACACTTGCAAAGGACACACACACACACACACACACAGAAGTCACATGCTCGGAGATGTCACATTGTGCCATTGCCCTCAATGGAACACACAAGGGACCATACCGTCAGTCAAAACCTACAATTTCATATAATACCTGGGCTCTGCTTTCGCAAAATGGGCACAATTTATGCTCGTGCACACTCTCAAAAATCCTGCGGGCGACAGATCAAGAGGACAGGGTGAAGATGCTGTCCTTCTCCTGATTAAATCACACCTGCCCACGTCTATTTGATTGTTTTGCAAATACAAGAAGGGAGGCAGGCTAATGAAAGGCTGTACACAGCACTATTAAGGTTCTCTCTCCTGAATAGCATTTCCTCACAGATGTGTTTTCCAGCCGCAGTATTCATTAGTTGTGCTAATGTATTGCGGTGCTGCATGTATTGATCTTATATTAAATCTCACTGATATGTATTTATATTCTGAATATGCTTGAGCGAGAGGGTGGGATGTGCTCTTTACACCAGAGGATCTTCTGTTCAAAGTATCTTTATTGATTATGAAGGGAAAAAATGAGACAATTCTTTCATCCATTCTTTTTTCCGTGGGCCTGGATGGTGTATATTCGCTTTTTCTGCACATCCACAACTTAGCACCACAACATGACACGTCCAGCCAACCAGAGCGTGAAATCGAATCGAAACGGACCCTGGTGAAAGACATTTTCAGCCAACACTAAAAAAAGTCCCAAGCCTGGAAAGTCGAGGCTTTGGACAATGAACACATACACACAGAATATTTACTGGACACGTGTTTCCAAATGAATGTAATTATCTGGAATGAGCTGGTATGTGATTAGCCATTTCACTGATTAGTGCTAAATGTGGTGTTAAAATGTAAGTTAACTACATAAAATCTCTAATCTAGCCATCATAAAACAACCACACTAATCAGTGCAATTAACATTCTTGCAAAATGCATTGTTTGTGGTTGCACAAACTGAAAAAAGTGCTCTTCATAGATAACTTTGAAGGATTTTAGAAGCTCTCCCAGTGAGATTCAGTCTGCTGAAAGAACCACACAAAACAAGACAACACACCGAAAAGTAAACGCTGGGGGATTTCAGCGCATTCGCTCAGCACTGGAAAGAAATACACTCTGCCAGAACAAGCAGCGTGGTGTTTACACTTAGCCTGACCAAATTCAATTGATCTTTACGTATGACACATGGACTGGGACAAAAAACGCAGGCCCACACCGGCGCTCTGGATCGGAGGGGCGCCAGGTCTTTTGAAAGTCCCCGCTGGCATGGGGAGACGCTGGGCTTTGGAGGCGGCGGTGCAGCTCCGCGGGTTCTGCTCTGCTTTGCTCTTGATTAGCCGGTTCTCATTTCATCTTCTATCGTCTTGGCAATTACCACAGATTAGCATTCTTGCCTGCCTGGTTCAAGGCATCTGCAAAGTAGTCCACATCAAACGGGCATGTCATGAAATGTTAGGCTTTACATTCTCTTTCCCGTAGCAGTCCCTGGCCAGACTGCGCTGTGTCTTTTAGCTCTTTGGTATGTTTATCTGTTGCTAAGACTGCCGGGTCTCTGCTCTTGCTGCCTGTTCCGCTGGGACCCAGAGAGTGGATTAAGAAGATCAATTGATATATTTCATGTCCTTACAGTGCATGACTACGACAGGAAAACATTAGTAAGAATTCCTGCAAAAAAAAAACTCCCTGTTCAATAAGTCTCTAATGCGATCCAAGTTTCTCCTAATAACTATTCCAGACAAAACGCTCTTCAGATGGGAATAAGGCAGACGAGGAGGAGGGGGGCGGAGAGAGAAAGAAAGTTTGGCTGGGCTGCCGCGAGAAGGCGTACAGTAAACAGTGAGCTCAGAGCTAAAAAAGAAAGCCTTGCACAGCAATAAAGTGATATGGAGGTTAATTATGTATGAGCGTTTAGCTCGGTGCTCAGGTAGTGAGAAAAATCAGATGTCCCTGATGCCCGAAGGGCTCTGATACACTGAGCCAGTGTCTGGAGCTAAAGCAGGGGGAGAATCCCCATCCTGATACATCACACACACACACACACACACACACACACACACACAGACACACACACCCTGTGTGTAGTGCGTGCACTTGTGCACTCACACACTGTGCATGTCCACACAAACACATTAGAAATAGTTAAGAGTAGTGCAACATGGCAATACACCGTGTTATAAGATCATCTGTTACATCAGCGCAACACAAAGAAGTGACAAGTTAACAGTTGCAACAACTACAACTGTAACAAATCAGACTGGGAATCCCCTATGGAACCCTTGGCTTTACAGTTAGCACGTTCACAACTCCATACACGTATCCCATGCCACAATGACCTACAAATGCATCAAACAAACTATCGAGTTCTTCTAACACAAAAAATTCACCCTGAAAGGTGCTCATTCCTCTCTTTCTCTCTGCCTATACTCCAATGTCTTCACATGAAGAGGTACACCAATTGCAGACTCTGGACACACTGGTGTGAAACTAATACCCGCATTCCATTCACTTGTGTGATGGCAAACAATGACCTCATCGGACGTGGGATGAGTTTTTTCTCTTTCGTCTTCATTCTGACTCTTTCCGTCACTATCTGTCAGGCATGTGGCAAGTGCACGCCGATGTGTGTGTAAGGGGATAACGGTGGCACTATTAACCAGCTCGGCCGCTGCAGTTAACAGGCTGATTTCCATCCGCTGGATGTAAATAAATTGGAGGCATCAGGGCCACTGACATATGCTTACCGGCTCTTCATTTGCCTGGGCAGGGAAGCAAGGGTGAATTGGGGTGGAGAGTTGCATGGGGGATGCTATATTATATATGGGAGTCTAGTGAGTGTGTGTTTGCGTCTATTTGTGTGTGTGTGTGTGTGTGCGTGTGTGTGTGTGTGAGCAGGGCTCTCATATTCTAATGGTAATGCTCCAATCTGGTGGGTGACAGGACAGGCAGGACTGGGGGAGAGAGGTGTCCACTGACAGGGACATCAGTTTCCAGAAACATTAACTCCCCCCCTTGCACCTGAGAAAGCAGAATAATCACGCGGGGCGAAGTCGATGCAGCATGAAATGGAAGCAGGCGACCAGATCTGGGGGAGCGGCCGCAGCCCAGTGTCCGGGGAAATGAGAGCCATTCTTTACATCGGACGGTTGAGGAGGGAGGGGTGTGTGGGGAGGGGAGAATTGGGGCGTAGGGTAGCGTGTTAGTGTGTGTGAGGTGTGAATGTGTAGTGGAGGTGGTGGTGGTGGTGGGGGGGGGGGGGGTTGGGTGGTGGCACAGATTGGGGTTAGGAACCACATCCGTAATGTCATGCCAATTAATGGCAAAGCTGCGACTTCAAAGGCGCAGGCCGCGGCGCTTGTTACTCGACGCCATTCAGCACCAGCGCGGTTTCGGTGGCAGTTGTGGATGTCGACACCTAAGAATGTTTTTGCTGGCAGCATGTTCTCTCCATGTGCTTTTTTCCTTCTTCGCTTTCGCCTCCGTCTCTCTACGTGCTGAGAACCTGGCACATTTCCCCTCACCTCTCAGAGGTAAACGCCCTTCTGTCTCACCCTCGCTACCACCCCCCCCCCCACCCTTCGCCCAGCCCCAACCCATCCACCTCCATCCATCCCCTCCGATCACCAATGCTCACAGTCGAACTGGAGGCACCTTGGCAGCAGCCAATCCTGGCTCTGGTCCTGACACCCCCCAACCTCCCCCCAACCCCTGACTCCACCCATGTGGCACTGGCGAGGGTAGCATCTGTGGCCCCCTGTGGATGCTGGTTCTGGGGGCGAAGCTACTTCCTCTGGCTTACGGGCAGTGAGACGACCCTCGAGAGAAAGACGTGAGTGTGCGGGCGTGCTGCATGCACCCATTTCCCACTGTGCCACCCCATCTTCTCCGAAGTGTCTACTCCTTCTCCCGTTCTCTCGCTGTGCTGTCCCTGTTAATCGTGGCTGTCGCCGCGCATCGCGTCCTGCTTGTCCGGCGTGTCAGGACTTGTCAGAACAGTGTCAGTGTTGCACACACACCAGTTGTTGTTTTTGGAGGAGGGAGAGGGAGAGAGCGAGCGGGAGAGAGAAGAGGGGTGTGGGGTTGTGTAACAGAAGACATAGTTGGCGAGCCACACAAACAGATGGCGGTGTTAATGAACAGAAGTAATCTGTTCATCCACAGAGAGGGCCGTGCCTGGAAGCACTCGGCAAATCTCACATGCAGCATCGCGTGCATGTCTACCACCCTTCTCCGCCTCGTTCTTATGTGAAACCAGGGAGAACTCGGTCGTGTTAGATGATATTGCAGACAACATTATGAAAGTTGCGTTAGCCACAGTTGGCCAAAGTAGGCTAGGTGGCATTTTACTGATGGCCCAATAACCAAGTGTTTGTGTTTGGCTTACAGTGGTGGTTCACACAGACAATGAAGACAAAAGGGAGAGACAGGCCGCTGCAATATAGTTGTTTACAATCAACATGAATTATCAGTAAACAAACACTGTAACTCTGTGTAAGACATTCCAGACAGAGGTCCTGAAAGCATATGCAAATAACGTCATTCCCTCTCTCTGTCAATACACACACACACACACACACACACACACACACACACACACACACACACACACGCCAGGAAATGAAGAGTTGGGGGGGAAATCACAGAGAAATATGGAAATGTGCAGATGTGTGGATGTGCATTTTTGCTCCATCATGACCGCAAAAGAGCAGCCCTTGTTAATATTCAAACATCTTAATAAACAAAAAGACACAAATGAAAGCGGGCCCCAAGAGACATCAGGCTGGTGCATGCACAGCCAACGCCAGTGTGTGTGTGTGTGTGTGTGTATACGCATGTGTGTGTGCCTTCATTCATACTAGGCAAACACTTTCATCCATTACACCAAAGGAAGGCAAAGTCTTGTGACAGAGACGCATGCTGCCGCCACCTTAACGTGAATCCTGACCCATGCCACGCGCGTCTGGTAATACACTTAAAGACGAGACGCTCATGGTGAAATCACCCGAAGGAAGGGGGTCATTTATCAGTTTAGCCTGCAGCTGGATCATCCTGAGATCCACCCCTAGCCCCAATCCCTGCCTCTCTGACCTGGACCCCTCTGAGCTCATCTATCATGAGGTGGCGATGAGGAAAACAGATTACCCCCTGTATCAGCATGGCAACATGTACTAGCACGCTCACAAGGGGGGGTTGGGGGCGACCAGCCAGCTTTTGATATCCATATATGGAGGTGGGGGTGGGGGGCAGTGTAATTCTCAACATTACTTGAATGCTGTCTTCATGTTTGTGTCTAAATGTGCTATTCTGTGTATGTGTGTGTGTGCGTGCATGTGTACATCTGCATGTGTATTTGAAGTCCAGTAAAGGCCCACAGTAAAGGCCCAACATGACTTCACTTGTCACTTGTTCTTGCGTCTGTGTGTTGATTTTGTCATGGTGCCATTTTGGACAATATCCACTAGGCTTCCCACACCCAGATGGTGAGGGACAGATAGGGCACTGCACAGAGAGGCTTCATCAGGCCCGCACATTCACGCCATGAATCCTGCCATAAGGAGAGGAACCTTAGCACAACGCTGGACAAGGCTACAAAGGGTTGAACTCAGGTTGAGGCTATTTGTCTTGGCCAAGGAAAGGGTTCTTGGGAGTTTTTTATGTGATTGTACATTTTTTTCCCCTCCTGTAACTCTCTAAGGTTATAGAGCACACCACACTAGCTGCCTCAGCAAATCTTGCTCATGATGGATGTTACAAATAGAGTGTATTTTCTTCACTAGTATCTTAGATACTGTTATGAGACCATGATAGTGATTTATGTGTTTGGTTATATTATGATAAACAGTTCACCTTGGTTGAATTCTGATCTCTCATTAATAAAAATAATAATAAAAAAAGATGTGACAAGTATCAATGCAGTGGGATGTCATTGATTTTCTTCCTTCACTCTACAGGCGTGCACAGCAAAGTATCAATTCCGAACTTGCGCAAAAACATTGTTATCATAAGTTATTTCAAAAGCTATCAAGAGAACAAATGATTTTCTATCACATGAATGGCTTTTTTCCCTCTGGTCCTTGAAAGCGAGGACATTTGTCATTTGTGAACCTTGGCATCAAAAAGAATGCTCCGACGAACAAGTAACATCTGTGATTTCAGTCACTGCCAGCCCTTGTTCTCATCTGCCTCGTGCAGGGAATGTGTTTTTAGATTGCATGTGCAACACCGACGTGAAAGTACGACAGGATATATTTTCATGACTGCGTAGTTAGAAACCCAACCCAATTAAATGGAGCTCTATAGAATCGGAATCATCAAAGCTGACTGGGGCCATAATTATGAAAACATATTCAGTCATTACCGTCAGGTGGCTATCTGCATTAATATTTATGCCATTGCGGCTCTCTTCTGATAGTTTACTGACGGCTTTTGATAAGGCGAAGGGGGACAGAGGCATGACATTTTTAATATATTCCAAATGTGTTTTTCACAAGCAATGATGTGGTCCACACTCCGTTTTGTCACTCTTTATTTAAACCCCTTTCCGTCGCAGTGATTAAGCCAAACACAAACCTCCACCTTTGTTGCGTTCATGCATAAAGTAAAAAATAAAGGCTATTTAAATGGGAACATGCAAGATGGCCATGCTGGCTGCACACTGCTAATGCTTTCATAATTTACAGAATAATGGGTCCATGTCTGTTCAAGATTGCCATTTGCATCACTCATGGAAGGTTCATCACACTATTCTGTGCCTGCTTTCCACCTATGCCGTACCGACATTAAGCAATGACACATGGCTGATTGCTTGAAAAACGCACACCTGAGAATAAACAGCCAACAATCATTAAGGACCTGACCACAATATTGCTGCAAACAGCACAAATGGTTTACTTGTGCCACTCTATGCACTACTAAACTACTGACTTCAGGCAAATTAAAAGAAATCATTCTCATTACTCAATAAATTGTTAATTTGCTGTGATATTGTGCACACTGAAGTGTGGTGGCATGCAATAGCAAATATCTGAGAGAGAAAGGCAAGGCAGTGTCAGAATAAGACCGTCTGCTTGTGGAGTAGCTGTTTTTAGTCCATGACCCCAAGGTTAAGAGTTCACGTGCGACTCTAAAACACCAGGGAGGTTTATGGAAAGATTACTCAGCTTCTTTCAACTTACAGACAGACCCACACATCTGTTTGTGTGTGACTGAGTGTTTTCACCCCTTTTTCAGCCTCATACACATGCAGTGTCCACCCTATGACCCTGTATATTTTTCTGAACTTAGGCCAGCAGAAAAACAACGCTTCTCCTCCTCTCCTCCCCACCCCTCCGAAGCATGGCTGCCATTCAACTTCAAAGCTCTGCGTCTGCTGTCTTTCTTAACCTCCAAATCTAAAGAGTCTTGTTACAGCTGTGCTTAGGGGACAGAGTGGGCACTGTGCTGGGCTCCTGATTAACCCCCAAGCCAGTCCCTCTCTCCGCAGCCAGACGGATCCGCTTTCGCAGGGCTCGGCCCCTGTAACGGGACCCCTCTCAGACATTCCACTTCAAAGTCCTCGCTCCAGCAGGAATGTCAGGTTCAGAACCACAGGGAAGGGCTTTTTTTGTGTGACCGTGTTTGAATGCATGCAAGTGTGTGTGTGTGTGTGTGTGAAGAGGGAGAGGTGGGGGGTGAGTTTCAGTTTCTGGACAGCAGGACATCGCCTCCATCACAACCTCACTCACTCAAGCGCTTCCTTTTTTCATTTGCACTGGAGTGAAGTCGTTTTAATTTAATTTGGTTGAAAAGCACAGACCCCTGGGCGTGTTTTTAGCCAGTGTCCCCACCCGGCAAGCCCATTCCATCCTTTTGAAAGGTAGACATCATGAATGCACTGTTTTTCCCCTGCTACTAGTAGTACCACTGCCAGAAAGTCTTTTAACCTCTTGCAAACCAAAGCACCATACTATTTAACCTCTGAAATGTGATCTATTCCCTGAGGGCTATGACTGCAGATCCCCCCCATCCCTCATAAAAAAACATTTGCAAAATATTGCTTCCTGATTTGTATATTAGACTACAGTGAAACTCCAAATCCTCTCTTTTAAACTAAACATAAAAAAGAGTCCCGGGCTGAGTTATGTAATCGTATTTGAGGGAGCGAGGGGGTGGGACCCATAGGTAGGGGGTAGACAGTCAGATGAAACAGGTGCTCCTCCCGAGCCGCTCCCCTCTAATCCTCCGAGGACACTGGAGATGACCTCGACACTGACAGACCTGGGGGATGCCTGTGTGCCACCATCGCATCAGGTTGTGACCCGCGACATGATCTTTGATCAAACCTCAGCTTTACCTAAAGATCAAGGCAAGCCTGTCTCTGTAAACTCCTTTGTTCTACCTGTCCCCCTTCCCGCCTCTTCTGAAGTGAACAAAATCTTAAGAGCATTATCAAGGAGATTTGACGTGAGTGGGAGAATAGACAGCTTAACAAGTTGTCTTGATCCAACTGAAACCTCGGCATGTAGGCTCTCATTTTAAACTACATCTGAATGAATGAAGCCCCGAAACGGGCCGGAATTGGAGAACGATGACAGAGAGACCACAAACCTTAAGCACCAAGTAATTCTACAAACCAAAAATTATGACAATAAACAATCTGGCGATCTCCATGGAGAATTTGTGGGCTATAGACTGTTGCTGTGTTGACTTTGTGGCTATCGGGTATGCCCACCCATCAAAGTCAAAAAGTGTGCTGGGCCCCCGAGTGCCAGGTAGAGAAGCCACTGCCAATTAAGGCATTACGGTCTGTCGATCACCCCGAGGCTTTCACTCGTGCCTGCGAGACAATGAGCTGCTGCCAGCCGACACGGGCAACCTGAACCTGCCAGAGGAAGCTCTTAAAGCTCCCCTGAAAAAAAAAAACCAAACAAACTGCTGAGCTTGGGCATTTCCCCCAGCTCCTGAAAGACTATCTCTGTTCGAGCTAAAGGTGAAGTCACCTAATCTCCAGAAAAGTCATAAAGCCCACCCGGCCCCCAGCAACCCCCTCGGTCCACACCAAACCACCCTCAACCCACACTCACATTTCATCCCTCTCTGACGAGGGTCTCGCCCACTGTCCGAGCCTCGCGGATCAAAGGTCACCCGCCTCGTCGCACGGTTTCCTGAGAGCTCAAGAACTGGCAGTGTGTTCGGACCACTGCAACCGGAAAATGCGTGGAACATGAGACATGAGATTTTTTGCTCTGGTGGTCTAACCAAAACGCTTTAGGGTGGAATGAGGGTTTTTATGCTCATTGCTTGAAAAGTGTATATGTTAATTCTGCTCAGTGCTCGGCAAACAAGTGCTCTTTGAGCTAAATTGAAGGAAACTTATAGAAGATGAGATATAGAAGATGAGATTATCTAGTATGAAGTGTAATCAACATTAGCCAAAGTCCTGAACCCTTACAAAACATACAAGGCAAAAATCATATTATTAAATATGAATGAAAGAAGAAGAAATCGCTACCAAACAAAAATAGCCGATTAATGTAGCTTTGTCACTAGGCCTTCAAGGCCTATTTAAATTTGATGAAGTAAAGTGATATCTCAAATTAACGTAATGTACTTATGACATAATAAAAAAAAAACTTGTGAGAAAAAGTTTAATGTTACTGTACATGCCTAAAAGTGCACCCAGCAGCAATTGTTAAACGTGAAGCCAGAAAACCACCACATAACCAACATGGAAGCTTGACTGATAGTCTAAATCCTAAATGAAAGAAGCAGGAAATGAAGGAGTGTTCATGAGGAGCAGGTTTATGAGGAAAATTAGCAATGAAGCTTGTAATGCAGAGAGACTGAAAGGACAAAGAATGAGCCCACAGGCATCCAACTCCCAGGACTGGGCTATTTTGTGCTTTGCTATGCTTTTGCAAGGAAAGAAAAGTACTGTTGGGAGGAATGACTGATAAATCAATTTTGGATGGAGGACTCTCTGCAACAACACACTGGCCATTAAGACAGTCACCATGACTTCCCAATGCCTGTCCATCCCAGGATGAATTAGTTTCCTTTTTAGCGGGAGCTTGTGAACAAACTAAAAGGAAACCATTTTTTCCCTATGGCACCATATTAAGCAAGGCTGGAAAATTCTACTCAAGCCTGCAATTATCCCATCAAATCTGGCCGGTCTGTGTGCCTCATTACCTTGGCGAAAAAGCCACCTTAACCTCCATTACTATCTGCCCTCGTAATTAATTACTGTTTGAGCTATTGAACCAAAAGCAATTAGGTTATAAAGGAGAGCTTGTTCAGGAACATGAATACTTTTCTTTTCTTATGGGGCAGCTTGAGTGTGGACATTAACAGAATGTGACAGATTTTGAAATTAAGATGCAAATGTGGTCGCATATTCAAATATGACAATCAACTTCATTGTTTTTTCTTTTTTTTTTGGCTTCAGCATGAGGAATCATTCTTGTGGAAACAGAAAAGTTTCTCTCTCACCTCTCTCTTATGACAAAGGCCTCTGATACTTCTATTTTTGTAGAGGCTCATTTTTGTGTATAGCAAGTAGATGGGGTGTGGTGAAGTTAATGACAGAGGCTGGTTATTCCGTCAGTTCTGCTACAACTCTGTGTCTGGGGCTTGATTAATAGAAGGCATTTGCGTGGCCGTCACCTGAGTGCAAGGCGTGGGGAGAAGGGGACGACAGCGAGTGCAGGCGGGGAGGAGTCCATGGTAATGGGCAGCAGAGGGTCAGCCCCCCAGGTCAAACAAAACATTACTCCATGTCTGCAGGCCGACAGGTCAGCGCTGAAGACAAATGCTGCACACCATCACAAAGGTCATCTGCAAATATTAATGTGAAACTTAAACTGAAAAAGCATGCATAGCTAACACCCTTATGCAGACAAATAAGCAGACTCCAATTATTTGGGTCACAGTGCTCAGACGATCGTCTTTCTGCAAACAAATGGGCTTACTGCAGCAATTTGTTTTTTTTTGTTTTTGTTTTTTTAAGCAAACCTCCAGAAGGTAATCGAAGAGCCTGCAATGATTTGTCAGACCACTGCAACTTTCTCCTGTAATATTGTCTGCCAAATTTCCAGTCATACCAAATTATCACCCAGTGTTTCATTCACTTGTAGCCTCGCAACAGCAGATGGGCCATAATGCTGATCCTATAAAACTATGAGGCTCCAGACATATATATATATATATATATATATATATATATATATATATATATATATATATATATATATATATATATATATATGTATGTCTGGAGCCTCATATATATATATATATATATATATATATATATATATATATCATGTATGTCTAGCCTCATATATATATATATATATATATATATATATATATATTTTTTTTTTTTTTTTTTTTTTTTTTTCTCCTTGCATCAAATATTAAGTCAAACAAATGCAGGTGTTGGGGATGGTATTGGTATTCATGAGGTCTGTGATCATGCACGGGTTATAACTTACAGAAATGGCTTCTTGCTTGACTTACTATTCCGGCTAACTTTAAAGTGGGACATTGGACCTAATTTAGCCAGTGCAAGGCACCTGGTCCTTTGACACTTCTCACATTAGACAGTGCATAAATTCTCATAGGGATTATTCTGCAGTGCATGCAATGCCGAGCAAGTACTTGTTGTTTTGCCAAGGGACCAAAAACCATTGAATCGATGCTTCACACTGACAAATACAACAAGTGTAAAAATGCAGAACTACACAAACTAAAATAAAGATGATGATTCTGTCTTAAAACTAGACATGTTCATTAATTCCCCAATGTAACAAATCCACCCTGAATACTGTAACAAATCTATCTATATGATAGTCCTCAACATCTTAAGAAGAGATAAAACATGACAAAGAGAAGGACAGAAAAGAAGTAAACATCTCAAAACGCAAACCTGTCATTATAATCACCTCCCTTTAAACTGGACTAATGAGCTATTCACGATCAAAATAACAATTAGCTGCCAACACTTTCCAAACACTGGCAATACAGACGTTTCATTTAGTCTGGGAAAACAAACAATCAATAGCCACAGACTTTTGAGCATTTAATCTCCTTGGTTTGTGTCTGGTCAGTGCTGGCTAGTACTGCAGTATGACGTCTTGCACAGTATGGTCTTGCCGTCTGGATTTCAACAAACACATACACACAGACACACACACACAGACAGATCACTTGTAGCGATTTTCCCAGGAGTACGGATAGAGGACAATTGATCAGTGCTGGCAGTCAGGGAAAGCTTTCATTGCAGTGCTATGGCCAGCTCTTTGAAGTCTGCCAACGATTTTGCTCATTATCAGATAATGATGATCATATAGTCTCAACATATTGATCCAAGTCAAGGCTATTGATCTGAAGTGATAATAAAATTCTGGAAAAACAGGGAACATTCACATGTACAGTAGGCCTAGTGTGTGGAGTAGATGTGAGAGTGTGTGTGTTTGTTCCTTTTTCTTCCCAGTGCATGGCATTAATTCCAAATCCCCGGCCTTATCAACATGGATGAAGACAGGTCCTTTATAATTGACATTCCTGGGGCGGGTGCTGCAGACTGGTATTTAAAATGCTCCCCGTGACTGTTTCTGGGTTCATTTTTTCTATGTGAATTTGTTTTAGAATTCATTATTTGCCATGAAATGTAAAAGTCTTCTTCACAAGGTACTGTGAAATCCAGTGCTGTCTGGAGACCCTCTGAAGTCTCGCAAGCCATATTAATTCTGTCTCTCCACTAGATCTCATCTTCCCATTAAAATACAGATCTGCTGGCAAAATAATTGCCTCATTACTCATTATCTGCATAAACACACTATTTTTATATGAATTATATTATCATAAATACAGCAGGCATCATATAGTATTTATCACATCCTTCCTTGAAATAAAAACAAGAGTCAACAGAACATTATATTTGGGACATTTTCTGTTCAGCTCTATTGGCTAATATTTTGATCCTAAAAGCACATCACAGACCTACATAACAATTATTCTACCACATTTTGTCAATATATTTCATATTAAATGCTGCAAGTAGCTACAGCTAAACTTCTTCCATATTTCTTGACATTCTGACTACATTTAATCGGCCCCATTTCCAAAAAAGTTGGGATATTGTGTAAAATGTTTACTGTGTAAAATCTAATAATCTGCAAATCACATAAACCCATATTTAGTTGCAAAAAGAACACAGACATGCACATCACATATTGAAACTGACACATGAAAATACACTCATTTTGAATTCGATGCCAACAACACGTCTCAACAGACAGGGTCAACAAAAGGCTGGAAAAAGTTGTAATGCTAAAGAAAGAGGAACATTTCACAACTAATTAAGTTAACTATGGGGGGTTTTAGCTTAATTGTCAACATGCTCGACATCCACTCCGAGGTGTAGCTGTTCGCCGGTTCGAGTCCGGCCGGTTGTATTGGGTAACCAAACAATACTTCTGAGCTCGTTTAGGCTTCGATCTAGTTTGACCAGACATAACTGTGGTAAAATGTCTCTCTTTAGCATCCCTGCTGGCCGGTTTGCACCTCGGAACATACTGTACCTGGTGGTACATTTGGCTGGGTCTGCGAAAACGTTCCCAGGGGAACGTTTGGCTAATGAGGTTGGTGCAAAATTGTGTTAACATGCCAGTCCCAACAGTTTGTAGAGATGTGTGCTGCACATCACATTTAAAATGAACGTACATTTTTCAACATTTGTTATATTTAGATAGACTTGATGTCTGTTTTTTTTTTTTTGGAACAAAATAGGGGCTTACATGATTTGGAGATTATCACATTCTATTTCTATGAAGATTTCACACAGCGTCCATACTTTTTTGGAAGTGGGGTTGTAAACCAAGAGCAGGTCATACCAGAGCCAGTGATTGGAGCGGATGAGATTTTGTTGGAGCGCGGAGCGCTTTTTAATTTAGAGGCCGGAGCGGCCGCTCTGTTCCGCTCCAATTTCGCTCCGATACCGTTCACACCACGAGTTTGAGGCATGTCCAAATCCACCCAGAATTCATGTCTTCCTAATAAAACCGAGACCGTTAATTTTCAAAGATTGGCCATTGTTGATGGCGTTGATGGGGATGGAGTTCGCTAAATATTTTAGAAAGGAAACTGATAAGTGTACTATTCCTGGGCAATTTCACGCAAAACTGTCACGTCCATAACGCCAACTAAATACCATGGCATTGTTTTGCCGTTATGGATGTGACAGTTTTGCGTGGAATTGCCCTCCTACAAAACAACTAGACACTAACAATGTAGAGCAAGAACAACCATGTGGTGACACTGTTTCAGTGAGTAAAGATTCATTTTTGAATCTAAGACACATTTCGCAGAAATATGAGTGTGCTACGGAGTGCAAAGAAAAATGTGAGCAACTTGAATTATCCGTGTTGCACTATCTTTTAAAATACATGTTCTATGAGTGAAATATATTGCCGTTGTTCTTAGTTCTTTGTTCATTACATCTGGCAACCCAGAAGAGGCTCGCTTCTGGTAGTCTTGAGAACGTTCACCAGTGTTTTGATTTTGGCCTACAGAACGTTCGGTAACAATCCTACAAATCGCACCTTTAAGTTTTCTGTTTAAGGTGAGAATTCGTCTAGTAGATTATTTCTCCCTCTTTTGAATTGGAGTGAGCGTGGAGTGATTTTACTGGAGCGGGAGGATTTTTAAGTGGAGCGGGGAGCGAAATTGAGCGGAGCGGCCTGACGCAAATTTGAGTGAAGGAGCGGCCGAGTGAACAGCCACCTGAGCGAGGAGCAGATATTCGCACTGCTTAGCTCCACTCACTAGCTCTGGGTCATACCAAACCTCCACTTAAATATCATAAGATTTACAGAGCAAAAACATCCACCGGAGCCATGCCTGTAGGGCTTAATGCTTGCTATATTATCTCTTAGTGCTGCAAATTTATACTTTTAAACAGGTTTTTTTTTTCATTGACAAGGTGGGTCCTAAGAATCCTGATAGGTATCAGAAGAAACAGCATTGACCAAACTTTTCATTTATCAACTCTTAGCCCTTGGAGTATTCCTCTTCCTCAATGTCTATTTCCTTAACATTTTATTATGCACACTATCTTGTTTAGCCAAGATGGAACGTTTGTTGGGCTGTTGAAAAAAAAGTCATTATGCAGATTTAAAATGGATTAACAGAGGCTTTGTGCAACCTTGAATTTTTAATGAGCGCACTCAGTGATAACCTCGACAGGTTATGTAAGGCACCGCGCCACAATTCTCCAGTCATTTCATTCAGCGGAATACTGCTGACAGGAGGAGAAAACACTCTTCCCCAACACAATGCAGCCAGGGAGACAAAAGTGTTGCTAGCACATCCACAGTCTTGTGTGGCTCGTGACCGTACACTCAGGCAACAATCACATTATCGTCTGTTTGAAACGTTGTGTCAGACAGACCGGCGACCCTGCTCTGGAACAGGTTCAGTGGAGGAATCTGACAAATGTGCTGCGCCCGTAATTAAAAAGTGTCTTATCTCTGGCCATATCTGTTATGGGCCAGCAGGACGTTTTTTTTTTTTTTTGGCCGAGATCCATCTTTTATTTAATGCCGTCCGAGCAAGACTGCGAGGGCAGGGTCACCAGATCACTAACTGCTTCTGCGCTTAGGCCAGTGTTTCCCTCTGCTGTGAACAAGTGTGCCACTCACTGCAGCTGCTGAGGCAGAGCTTTCTCTCTCGCACTCTCTCTCCCATCCTCCAGAGGCCAGGGCACTGACACATCTGCCTGCCTCCCTCTCCTCTATCGCACCAACAGGTTTTTGTTATTAAAGTGGTGAGATTGGCGGTAAGGGGATGGGGGGGCTGCCTGACATGAGTGATATTAAACTCACCTAGGCCATTACGCCGTGGAGGTAACGGGAGGTTCATGAGTCAGTCAGCCGTGTCATCCTCTCTAAGCCCTCCCAAAAATGAAAAAGTGAAAAGGAGCGAACTCTCATTTTCTCTTCCTTTCTTTTTCCAGCTTCTCTACACTACTCATAGAGTTCTGTCCATGTTTAATTCCCCACAGCTGAAAACCTAATGTTGCCATTCGGCTCTGAGTTGACTACCCAAACATTTCTGACAAGAGACTGTTGATGGTTGTAAAATCACTTAAAGATCTGATATTTGTTTTACAGTGGAGAAAGAGCTTGACATCTTGATGCTTTATGAGGGTCTTAATATCCACAGGCATGGTATGGATACATACATACGAATGAAATGTTAAATCATATAAAGTTATATTATTATTTAATCAGAACTGGACTTTTCTTTAAGGTATCTCATATTCAGCAAGGCTCTACAGTGCGCCCATTTCACTCGCACATGCGAGTAAAAATGATGCCGTGCGAGTGCAAAAAAATATTTAGGCGCACTGGTGCGAATGACTTTTAACCATGTCAATGTTTGTATACAAAATACACCGCAACATCGAGAAACATTACTGGTGCAAACCATAGAATCACGTCGCGAATGCAGCATAAAAACTACACCTTCCATCAATGTTAGCAGTTTCGCGTTGTGACTCGCTAGTAGTCGCTTCTTTCAAATCCAAGAGCGAACAGAAAAAGCAGAATGTTAGACTAGCCAGCCAAGATGCAAAGATTGAGGAAATTAGTTCTTCTATCCACCGAATTCATTGGATATAGGAGGAACAGGATGAGATTCTGAGAATGCAGTGAGAGAAGGAAAGGTAACCTAACATGCCTTTTAGCCCAGTTGACGTATTGGCTGCAATATGCAAAATATAGCTGTAGCGAACCGGCACAAAAGTAGCCTTCCGTAATACTCCCATTTTATTCAAAGGTAGAACTCTACTGACAACTCCAGGCTTCCACGCATGCTTGTTTGTTTACACCGAATACAAGCTGAAGTGCCAAATCGAAAGTAGGCCTAAGTTTGCCTACTGCCCCTATCAATGCAGATATTTCAAATAAAAACTAAAAGTATAAAACATCTATCCTTGATTAGCCTATGTTGGGTTTTGTGGAAGAGAAAATGGACTGTTTTAGTAGTAGTATTAGGCAGTATGCAGTCAGATAGGTCACCATGGGCATTTTTGGTTTAGCTATAGATGGATTCACAAATAAATAAATTAGCCTACATTTGGTAGGATACTTGATATACAGGCTAAATGCAAATATGGCAATGTATTATATTATTTTACATTAACAAAATGTAGGAAAATAGAACAGACTGAAAATAAAGTAGGCACTGATCTTTAAAATCCTGTTTCCTGTAGCCTAAATGTTGTCAGTCATTCTTAATATTCGCAATTGGTGCACTGGCATGTTTAACTGTTAGCTGCAGTATAATGTTAGATTATGTGTAAGTTAAGTACAGAACTGACTGTGCGCCCAAATTTTTGTCTGTGCTCCTAATTTTTTTAACTTGGGCGCACAAGTGCTCCTGAAAAAAAATGTTAGTGTAGAGCCCTGTTCAGTATGAATAGCAACCGTCTTATTAAACATTTATGAGACAGAGTTGGGCAGATTGTTTCTGACCAACTCTGAGGGCTTCTATGTATAAACCAAGCCCACATCAAGACATATTGGTATTTTTTGCCATCCTTCTGAGTAACAAGATCAGTTGCCTTAAACATGTACAACTAAGACTTTAATTATTTACTTACATCAACTTCAATATTAAATTTAAGGAAACCTAAAATAGCCAACCCCTTAAAATGTTTTAATTAATCTGAAAGACTTTTGTATGCTTTTACTTGGCTTTTGCATCAAGGGTTTCTTGTCAGAATATATTATCAAAACCATACTTCAATCCACTATATCCATAACATTAAATTTAGAACAAACACATTGTGCACATGGCTAGGATACATACATGTGTGGTATACTGTGAGCAAAAATATAACTGAAAGCTCTCCCTCAGAATCTCCTTTCTCTTCTAATGAGATATATTCTTCTTCGGTTTCTTTTCTTTCCATCTAGCTACTATACCGTTCCCCTCCTCGAGAGACACATCTGAATTTTAATGCTGCAGTGAAGAGTGGACAGTGCTAGTGGGCACTCTTTATCTTGATGGTAGGGGGGGATAGAAGAAAAAAAGAAAATCCCATCTATAGCACAAATGACCTTCGAATCGAGACCCGCTTGAGCCCCTGCTGAAGTGAGTCCAGATGTTGGCTTGTCCTGCAGAGGATGTCAGCGAGATGGAACACCTCGAAATGTCTGTGCCTGATAGAAACTACAAACATGTGCTCAGGTTGAGAGGGGACAGAGCACCAACATGGGAAGAAGGGTTTTTTTGATCTTGGAAAGCCTTGTTTTGCCTCCTGTTTCTGGGATGCGCCTGTCTGAATGCATATGCATTCCTTATGGGGTGGGTGTGCAGGGGTCAGATGATGTGGTGATGAGGGACAAGAGAACAGGAGCAGAGAGCCTCTTCCATGAGCCTTACACATGCTTCTCTCCAACTGCATTAATGATGACTACAAGGGCTACAAGAATGGGATCTGTTCTGAGCTGAAAATGTGCACCAGACTAGTTAGAAATCCCTCATTTATACTTCGTAATTTGAAGATGCATGGCAAATCGGATGTAATACATCTCCTGCACATGGTATCTTAACTTGTTATTTTTAGACTTCAGCCATTGTTTCTCAGGATTGCTATACCGCAAAAGTATAAGTTGGGTAAGCGCTTTAGAAGTGCTGCCTACTCAGACAAGCCTGACCGTGCGATGAACTGTCGGTTTTTAATTCCCTGTGTTTACATCATTGGCAGCGCTTTTGTTTTGTTTGATTCAATATGCTAATACCAACTCTCTTCGATAGCACGCGAGGAGAGACACACAGAACTATTCACTCGTTCATATGTCTACCCCCCTAAAGTTGCTCTCAATTGCAAATCAACCTCAGAGATTCACCTGCTTGTGTTGTGTTCCCTCACAAAAAAAGACTACTAAGCAAGGTTTTGTTTCACACTTATTAATAACAGGCCACTCAAACATATTACGGAACACTCATTCATCTGCTATACTAGAATGTAAAAAGAAAATGCTTGTTTATTCTTGGTTTAAGCTATCAAAGTTTGACAACCTAAGATTCTGCAATGCAAGTGTGCCATGATAGGCTACAGCTTCAAAACCTTGCAAGTTAAGCAATGGGAAACCACAAATTCCTGCAGTCCCTGTGCTTCAGTGTTAATTTCCTGTGATGTATAGTATATATTTGGTTTGCAAGTGCCTATGCATCACATTAAATTATACTCTACTACAACTAAGAGCAATTCTACTGTTCGCTGCAGAAACAGGTAACAGAGCTACTTTCCAAAGAGAGTCAATAAGCAAAAAAAAGAAACACTGAAGCAATCAGTTAGAACATGAACAGCTGCAATCAAGTCTCTTGGATACGGCACAGTGAAATGATCAAAGGGCCGTTCCCTTGCGTTTGTGTTGTGGGTGACTGCAACCTTTCATATGCCCTACAATCCAATGAAAAGCCATCCTGTTGATATTGGCAATGATAACTCTGGAGAATTCCAGTGCCAAATTAGTCTCCCTGTTGAGTATGTGGCCCCTCCCCTGGTCATTTAGTTACAAGCTCAGCTTTAAACCTTATTTGTCAATTAACATAAGACAAATGTCAATGAAAAATACGAACACTGTGATTGGGTCCCAGTGTCGTCAATGACTGTTCCCTTGTGACAACAGGGTTTTCCTTACCAGACCTACCCTGTCCTCTGACTAGACCTCTGACTAGACATCAGCATCGATAACTTTAATGATGAGATAGGTGCATTACAATTAATAGGTTTGATTACTAATGAGTTCATACAAATAGGTCTCAGGAGTCTGCCGGAGGAAAAGATGGATATTTTCAGGGCTTGATGAATCTCTGCCTTCAGACTAAGATGTAAACCTTGGGATGTTTTCTCTTAATAACACCGTCAATGAGGCAAAGACGTGTGGCCCATTATTCTCAATAATTATAATCGGATTAGGGGAGGGTAGAGGGGTGAATATCTATCTGAATAGACTTTTCCACCTCTAAATTTTAATGAACTATGGGGTCCAATGTCCTTTATTGGGGAAATTGCCCATTACCATTTTAAATTACCAGGGATCTGAATCATAATGAAGGAGCAATGGATTGCTGCGCATGGCAAGTATTGATTGCATGGCAATGTCAAAGCCTGCATGGAGACATTGAGGGGGAAATGCATGTGACAGGTTTTGGCCCAAGTTAAAAGAGGATCAGTGCTTAGGAGAGCTTCTGGTATTGGGAATAATCCATTTTGCACACTTCCAAATAATTACAGTAATATGAAGATAATTACAGTGGAAGCACTGAAGCTTTGTCATGACAGGGTTACATTCTGTAGTGTAATTTAATTTATTCTTCCTATGAAAATAATCTTTCATTCAGATTATACAAAGTAGAAATGACGCAGCTGTAATTGTGTTTTGCTCATTTGCACAAGATGCATGGATTTTAAATGTGAGGCAACAATATTTTTGCAGTGGAAATCCATATATTGTGTGAGATAAATTGTGTAAGAATTGTTCAATGTATATTAATCTTGTACCACAGTAAAGAATATAGTTACCGATGAGCAGATAGGAAAACCTGGATTAAAGACAAAGTGTAAAAATGCTTCCCAGACACCCTGTACTAAGGCTAATTTCCCCTTGGGGATCAATAAAGTATCTATCTATCTATCTATCTATGTTCTCAGTACACAGTTTAATATGCTTATCTTGACATTTTCAGGGTGGTATTTTGATTCATTCTCATTCTTCAGATTTGAGGAGGGAGAAAGCTTCAGAAAATGTACTGTCTTCTTTCACTCACATGGAAAATTATGTAGTGTTAAAGAAAAAATATTTTAGGCTACAATGCCCAGGGTGACAATATTCTTAGTATTAAGTTATTATGTATTATATTTGGTGTGGCACTTTGTAGTGTGACAGATTTTTGCTAATTGCATTATAGGCTACTGTACGTGAGGTAAACTTATTGCCACACACTTTCCCATCTTGATTACTTAAGTGACATACCTTCTAGTAGTGGCCTTCCTAGATCACAAACTAGAATCAGGGCACCAACTGCAACAACCACAATGTGTTATTATCAAGTCACCATAACTTCAAGTCACCATAAAAAAAAAAAAAATTGACACCTTGGGAGGTTGGCTGCCAATGTCACCCATAGCCATGCAAGTCCACCACGGCTTTGTGTAAACCAAGCAATAGAAAGCTAACAAAAACTGATGGTTCCCCTACCTACAACAGGCCGCCACTGAAAATATGGCAGCACCCATGAAAGACTTACCCTACTGTAGATAAGCTATTTAAGAAGTACTGGTTTACTTATACTGATTTTCTCTATCCGAAAAAATATCCTTAATCATGGGGAATGATTATCCATGCTGAAAAAAGGTATCCATCCCAAGCCCATCTTGCACACAAATGTAACTGGTAGCCTACCAGATAACAAGGCAAACCAGTTTAGATTAGCCATCACAACCATTGGAAAACGGAACAAAACAATACTGACCTATCCTATCTGTGAAACATACCAAAACTAATGTTACTCACCTGTCATGCAGAAAAAGCACTACCATGTCCATCTTCAAGCTCTCTCCACTAGGCCTAATGGAACATGTTGACTGTAGCCTGTGGATCCTTGCCCTTACCAGATCATAGCACTTTCACAATTTTATGTTCTTCTGGCTTTCTCTTCTTTAGCTGTTGTCTCCCCATCTTGACAATGTGATTATTGTTGTAGAGTTCAACTGGCAGACCTGCTGAATAATAAAAAAAAAAATTAGATCTGCTTACCCCAACATTACCTTTATGAACCGATATTACAGTTAGAACTTTGGTAGGACATCAAAATACATTTTAGCAGGACGAGAGACAGTCTGGTCTGGGATTGCTATCTGCATGTTATGTAGGCTATGGTTCTATTGCCACATCCTATGATGACTGACTGATAGAATAAAACTAAAATGCTCGCGCGCGCACACAACACCGTCTCTACCTACATGGTTGATAGAGACATCACACATGCTATTGTCAATCACTCCTAGCCTACCAGCAAGCTATGTATATAATATAAATAAAAAAATAATAATACAAAGCTATGTATATAAATAAAGTTAACCAACATCACGGTGAAATAATAAAATAAGATTAAATAAAACTTCGAGTAGGCTAGAACGCCATATGAAATAGCGAGGGCATCAATGTTAGCTAAATGTTGTTAGCTAGCTGGTCATATTTGCTTGAATGTCAAACGTGTGGACTGACTCCCTCACCTTTCTTATGGGCATTTCAGTTTGTGCGGATGTCATTGTCAAGTCATAATATAACTAGATGTACCGCATAGCGGTACAAAATATGACCGCCGCTCAGTCCTGTACATCCATTCCGCGAAAATAAATCACACTTCAATTTGTCTCCATATTTTACTCCATCCCCCACTCTTGAAACTTTTTGTGTATGCTTGTTTGGCATGCCTGAGTGTGTGTCGGCTGCACTGCTAAAAAGTAGCCTACTGGTGCTGAAAAGGTGAATAGATTGTAGAATAGCCAAAGAAGATGTAGCATTGTTATAAAACCTTTAAAATCTCTAAACAATCACAAGTAGGGCAGTTCATCACAGTTCATCCATTGCAACTGGATTGATGAAAGGTCACTTACACCTGTAGGCTACATTGTATTTGGGAAAAGCAAAAGGTATCAGCATAATGTTATTTATTTATTTTTATGTATTTATAAACAAAAACATCTCTGTCAGTTCCATGCCGTTTTCAACAGCTATCAAAAACAAAGGTCATTTTTGGATGGATGGATTTTTTGTGAATGTTTCTTCTTCTACATAAGATTTTAGTCATCTTTAGTTCATGTAATACTTTATTGTCAATGCACAAATTAAGTAACAGTAGTCTGAAACGTTATTGTTAATGCACAAATTAAGTAACAGTAGTCTGAAACGAAATGCTGTTTTACATCTAACCAGTGGTGCAAATAACTGACATGTCCAAATGGGCCTTGATGAAATGCGTCGCTAGACTGTTCATACACATTTTAACGGGCCAAAGTTGAAGAGCTTTTGTCCGTTATTGTTCGTGCAAATATAGGCTGATTCATGTTCCCTTGCATTGTGTAACTGAGGTCCATGGCTAGTCTGGCTTTCATCAGACCAAGCTCAATCTTAAAAAAAAAAAAAAAATAAATAGCGGGCAGATCAGGCTGGGTTCACCCAGCCTAGTCCATAGGCACCCGATATTGTTTAATTTTCAGATTGAGATATACACGCTCTGGCTATTCTAAATGCAAAAATGCATTAGGGAGTTATGACAAAACTGTAACTAACAAACTAGATCCTAATAGAAAGCTGTTAGCTCCCTAAGCTACAGGTAGGATTATAAGGTAGGCCTATTTACAACATAAATTGTCAATAGGCTATGCTGGCGACACAAATAAAATCTCCTTTGGAAACCAATGGCTTACGATTTACAGTATCAAGCAGACTTAAACTGCCATATCGCGGGCTTAAAAGTTGTAATAACATTCACGCAGCTCCATGAGTCAAGGAAAGCGCTTGAATGAAGTAGCCACTTCTAAATGGGACCCACTACACAGTAGCTTAAGGTGTGTTGCTAAAGCAGCCATAATGAAATGAAGATGTCATTGTTTGGATACTTCACACACACGCGTGCTTTTTAATTTCACAGACTACAACTACCAAGCTGGAATCAAAGCACATCGATTCCCCTCTCACACCCTGCACGCACTTAAAACAAAATAAACAGGCGTCTCAGTCTCACGCATGTATAGGCAAAACTGTATCAGACCGTGTAACGTTGGTAAATCTTCCATTGCACAGAATGATTTTGTAGCACGCAATAAATGACAGTCGAAAAGATACAAACAGTGCTGCTATCAATTTGCTTGGTATAACCGCATTTATACTTTTCTACAAATGCAATCAATCAAATGGGCCTCCATCACTCAACCAACGCTTACGGTAACATTACCTAGGTCCTTATTGATATTACAAGATTAACGTACCTGCAGTAAAAACCAAGCATGTCCGATAAACATCCTCAGATTTATTTCGCTTCAAGAAGAAATGGGAATTACACTTCATGTGAACATCGCCCTGTCCTTATTAGATGTTAAAGGCGGTAAATTACAGTCCTTGTAGGAAGTGTCCATTGTTTTTCCAACCCACTTTTAACTTCCAACAAAATTACGTCTCACTGCAACGATGCGCCATCTAGTGGACAAACGACTACTTATCGCCAATACTGAAAATGCAGCCATGATGATGATGATGAATATTTATTTTGGCTTTCTTTTGATCCTACTGAATTTGTAATTATGTATCGGCCGTTCTAATACCGATAGTATGTGGGTGCCTGTGTGTGTGCATGTTTATATGTGTGCACCGCCATTTACAGGCCAATGAGTGTACAGTCACTAAATGTACACATAACCTAATTGTTTTAGACCCCCCCATGGATTAAATTCTACGACACTTGGCATACCCCCAGACCCCCAGAGAATGCCAGGTCAATCATACACATAAAATTTGGTGCAGTTCTGAACATCTTAACTGAAGATAGGGGCGATTAAAGCAGAATAATATTGCATTTTCATTTTTTACCGGGGGGGAGTTGGGTGCAAATCACAAATGAGTGATTATGAGCCAGGTTGATGTGGGCCCTTGAGACCAACATACCATAAAAGATTCACAGAGAACTGTGTCTGCCCTACCCTCCTTTCGGGGGGTCCAGTCCAGCGGGGGGCTGCAGATCAAAACGAAAAATGACGGTTCCATGCTATCCATGTGGGGGTACATGCCCACCAAGTTTTGTGTACCCCGGTCTTTCAGTGTCCCGGGAATCCTTGTTGGTGTACGTCACTAAATGTACACATAAATTATTTTATTGTAAGGCCCCCCATGACCGAAAGTACACAAAACTTGGCATGCATTCGAAGGGTGTCATAATGATCCTACACTTTTAATTTCGTGCAGTTTTGACCTTGTCAGCCAGAGATATTGTGATGAAAACACCTAATTGTTTGCTTTTTAATTTTTAACTAGGTGGCGCTATACATGAAATAAGTGGTAATGGGATGGGTTGACATGCCCTCTTAAGACCAACATACAAAAAAAAGGTGGACCTCCTAGGCCCTACGGTTCTCGAGATATTCACAGAAAACTGTCTCCTCGCCACCTACAGGCCAGTTGGTGTATAGTAACATAAATTAATTTATTGTGTGGCCCCCCATGAACGGAATTCCACAAAACTTAGCGTGCATACAGAGGGTGTCATAATGATCCTACACTTCCAATTTCGTGCAGTTTTGACTATGTTAGGTCACAGATACCTTCAATTACACCACCTTATTTTTACTTTTTTGTGTTTAACTAGGTGGCGCTATACATGAAATGAGTGGTTATGGAATGGGTTGACATGGCCCCTTGAGATCAACATACAAAAAAAAATGGTCCTCCTAAACCCTACGGTTTTCGAGATATTCACAGAAAACTGTGTCTGCCCTACCCTCCTTTCGGGGGGTCCAATTCAGCGGGGGGGCTACAGATCAAAACGAAAAACGATGGTTCCATGCTATCCATGTGGGGTTACATGTCCACCAAGTTTCGTGTACCCCGGTCTTTCAGTGTCCAGGGAATCATTGACGGAAATTTGGGCATGCGAAAAGAAAAAAAAAAAAAAAAAAAAAAAAAAAAAAAAAAAAAAAAAAAATCTGACTAAACCTATATGACCGCCGCTTCGCTGCGCGGCGGTCATAATAAGATAAGATAATAATTCATTTCTGAATGTTCTGTTCTTATTTCTGGTTACCACCGTGGTTAATTCTAGAGATTATGCATTGCAGTTAAAAACATTACTTGGCAGTGACGTCACGTTTTGTTCGCGCTACAGCAAAATAGCCTAGTGGACTGCAAGAACACGAATCAAATCAATGGGTTGTAATGGGACATATCGCACTAGGCCTGTCAAACTCGATTCCTTTTAAGGATCCGGGTTATTCTGAGTCACTCACTAAACTGATCCGGGTTGAACGAGTCACTTGAGTCATTTGAGTCAGTATTGCTAAATCGCAAAGAAATTCAGTCCTACGTTCAAGCAGTGCCGTGGGGTGCTTCATTTCGTTAAGTGCCTTCTCATGTTGGATGTGGATCCTCCATGATTTGAAACCAGGTTTTTGCAGCACTTGCATTTAGCCTTTAGAGTTTTGCTCTCCTGGTCAAAGTGCATCCACACATTGTTCATCTTTTTGGTGCTCATGTTCAGAAACGTTGATCTTATTGACAGAGAGGGTAGCCTATATTATAATAATTAATTATTTGTTGTTGTTTTGTTAACAATAGAAAAGTTTGCCTAGGTCTAATGCTACTCTGCTACAATGTTTATTACCACTACTACTAATAGTAGGCTACTAGGAATTTATTCTAATAAGTATTATAGGCTGCTAATACTAGGCAACTAATAATACTATTAATCATAGCTATACTGTTAGGTAGCCTAATATAATAGCATATAATATAATATAATATAATATAATATAATATAAATAAACTAGCCTAATATAATAGCGTCAAAACCTCCAGACTGTTTATTTATTGTCTTAACCTAGCCTAAGCAATTGACTTTCAATGTAGACATAGAAACAGGAACGTAGAAATGCCCTGCAGTGAATAAATTATTATTATTGTTATTATTATTATTATTATTACTACTATTCTCATTAGGCCTATTATTATTATCACCTTGACACGAGTAGAAACTAGGCTACTCGCTCGTCTACAGATCCACTCATGTAGCCGGCTGATTCGACTGACTCGCACTCATAACAACATAACGTAACCGGGTCCGCCCGGGCTGATCCAAATGACCCAGGTAGGCTAGCCTACTCAAGCAACTCCATACAGAGCTTGCAATGTTTGGACTGTCTTCGCGACCTAATTGCATTTTAAAGTAGGCTATCGTGCAGAATATATGTTATTTCAGAAGTGAACATGGCTTTTGTTGTGGATTTTCTTTTAACCTTGACGAGGAGTTACTTCGCTCCTCTAAAGATCCACTCATGACAACGAGCCGGCTGATTCGCTGACTCGCGACTCATAACAACAAACGTAACCGCCCGCCTGGCTGATCCGACTGACCCAGGTAGGCTAGCCTACTCTCCATACAAAGCTTGCAATGTTTCGGACTGTCTTCGCGACCTAATTGCATTTTAAAGTAGGCTATGCGTGCAGAACATATGTTATTTCAGAAGTGAAAGCATGGCTTTTGTTGTGGATTTGCTTTTTACCTTGACAAGGAGTTATTCGCTCCTCTAAAGATCCACTCATGACAACGTAGCCGGGCTGATTCGGGCTGACTCGCCTCATAACAACATAACGTGAACCGCCCGCACGGCTGATCCAACTGACTCAGGTAGGCTAGCCTACTCAAGCAACTCCATACAGAGCTTACAATGTTTCGGTTTGTCTTTGCGACCTAATTGCTTTTTATAGTAGGCTATGTGTGCAGAACATATGTTATTTCAGAAGTGAAAGCATGGCTTTTGTTGTGGATTTGTTTTTCACCTTGACGAGGAGTTACTCGCTGCTCTAAAGATCCACTCATGACAACGTAGCCGGGCTGATTCGGGCTGACTCGCGACTCATAACAACGTAACCGCCCGCCCAGCTGATTCGACTGACCCGGTAGATACTCAAGGGCTCCATGAGCGTGCAGTTCAGACTGTCTGCACGACCTAATTGCATTTTAATATGCTACATCTATACACCAAATCTAATTATGTCTAGGCTACATGCAGAACATTGAATGTTATTTCAGAAGTGGAAAAATGGCTTTTGTTGTGGAATTGCTTTTCACCTCGAGGAGGAGCTACTGCGCTCGCAGATCCACTCATGACAACGTAGCCGGCTGATTCTACTGACTCGTACTCAACGTAGCTTAACCGCCGGGCTGATCCGACTAACCCGGATTGCTACTCAGCCGCTCCAATCTGAGTCCCATGGTCTGTGAGTCTGCAATGTTTCCGGCTCTATGGAAGTTAACCAGTTATCTCGGACTGCCTGCTCACTCAGTCGCTTGAGTTGATTTGTGGAGTTGTGGTTGCCTACGAAATTGTTACATTTTTGGCAGCTATGATGGCTAGGGCTAGGAGGCTAGCTAATGTTGCAAGAGGTTTGTGTGTGGCGCTGTTTATCGTTTTAGATTGAATTGTAGTAGGACTCAACTGATCCGAGTTAATGATACTAGAGACTCGCGACTCATGGGTTAATTTAAAGACACGGGTGAAAGATCCGAGTGAATCACGACTTAAACACCTTTATATCGCACAGCTAGGAGATTATAGTGAGATTTAACTGTAGTAATGCCCTTCCACGACTGTTGGTTTATTGTTTGGAATACAACAACATCCCTTGTTCTTGCATAGATATATTTTGGTTTGTTTTCTTTGTGTTTCGGGAGTATTTCAACCACAATTGCATGCTTATCTCCTCAGTGTATGAAGCACAGCAGTGGTTGCTATAGCAACCATAGACTCTGAACAGGACGGCAGATTGCACTTAGGCAGTCTTTGGCAAGATCTGAATGTAAACAGATAATACCGTTCAAGTTTTTTATTTCCTATTTCTTTCAATTCTTTGACTTAAGACATGTAAGAAGTACGTTTATTCGCTGGGCAACGTACAAACTGACTAGTTACATTAGCCCTAGCACTATGAGCTACGATAAACGTTAGCTCTAGCTAGAATAGCTAGCATCTAAGTGTGGCAGTAAGTTATTATTTCATGTTCTGATATGACATTCTTAACGTTTTGACTATATACAACTGACAAAAGCAAGACAAATAAAGTAACCAAATCGCTTTGCAATATTTTAGTCCAGAAATACTTATGGGTGTTCATTTACCATAATGTTATTTACAGTAGCCTAACTTTACGACCTAACATTATCTCCCCTTGCTGTTACCACCAGTTTTAATAACTTTACATTTGCTATCATGACCCATTTCATCTAACAACACCACTGGCATCTGTCTTTGACTATCAGACCCCAAACAGCAATACATTGAACTACAAAGGTGTTATAGTAATGGTGTTCAGTTCATCATAATCGTTATGACATAATGTAATTTGCCGTCCTTCTCCCATCTTTTTGCCGTCCAGCACGGAGCCGTCACGTGACTTAAGTCACGTGTCTGCAAGGGGTGAATACAAAAGGAGGCGCCCGGAAATTGCATCAGTTGTTCAGGTATGCACCAGAGCCATAGAAATGTGCACGTTCCAATTAGGCAGGGCGCTTCTGTAATGCGGGTGTTTTGAAATCAGTCGACTTCTTTGAGCTTGCTTGCAATTAGAGGCTCGGAATTTATCAGAATCAATTATGATTGTTGTGACTTGAGATGTCTGACTGCCTCCTGCATTAAAATGAACAGCACAGCAAGACATATGGGCTAGTCTATCCTGAGCTCTTTGAGAGTAGGCCTACAGTACAGGATTACTGTGTAGATCAGTGTAGGCCTACAGTGCTTTGCTCTTGGACATCTTCTTGTTCTTTTCTTATCTGCATGTTGGTGTGTTGTTTGTTTTGTCTGCTGTATTATCCTGCCTGCCCTGCGGTAGGCTAAATGTAGGCAAACATACACCGTTGGCTGCAGGTCACAAGCCCTACAGGACTAATACTAGCTATGCTCCTTAGCTGTAGCAGAGCCCGTCTACTTATTTGACATTCTCTGGCTGTAGTTGATGGATAGTTAACCCTTAGAACCCTAAGCTGTTTTTAGGGCATTTTCACTACCTTTATTCATAAGGATTTATTCTGGTCATTGTAAGTGCCACACACACACACACACACACACACACATATATATATATATATATATATATATATATATATATATATATATATATATATATATATATATATTGTTTTGTTTTTTCAGCAGAGTCTAGGCTATCCAGATCTGGCATAATTTCATGTATTAGTACTAGCATTGATTTTATTTTGATTTTTAAAGAATTAAAATATAAAAAGCGTATTATAAAAATTCTTATATTTCGACATGTAGCTATCTCACCACAGCAATCTCATAGCTCTACATGCATTTCAGGTGTGTGTAGGGCAGACTGTCCTGAATCGGGCAATACAATTGCCATGTTGGAGGTAAACTCTGGGGCTGAGCAATTTACAGAAATATGTGGTGTGTGATTTACGGAAATAAATGCCTTTTTTTTATTAAGTGATGAAAAAATGACCTTTCTGCGCTACATATCTGTGACACGAACTGATCTGACCCGACTTGACCCAAGGTTGCGTGTTAGCCTGCGTGCCTATGGTGTATGCACTAATGATTCTCAACTTTTTACTGCATTGCCATGAACAAAGTAAAGGCAAAAAAGGTGTTTCTTTGTTGAACAAATTGGGATGTAATGTGAGCCTTGAATTGGATGCCCTGCAGGAATTTGCTAGGATCTCAAAACCGGATTATGAACATGCTTTGCCATAGAGAAACACACGATAGCGTTGGATTATAAACATGCTTTGCCACAAAAACAGACAAAAACGTGGGGTAAGTCCAGCTATATGAAGTTATTATTTTGCTGTCACTTCGTCTGTTTTATAACCGAGAAGGATGTACGGGGTATCAAATGATAGCTCTGAGTCTCCTCTTTCATCTGACATGCGTGGCATATCTATCCGATCACAGGTCCGCGGGTAATTCAAACGAGAGTAATGGGTGCGCAGGTGAACGCAGAGAAGTATAGACTGTAAATATGATGCAATTTGATTTAATTTCATTATTTTTTTAAATTCTCATATTTGATCGTACAGACAAGTATGTAGTCTCGTTGGAAAGCCCCTCTTCTGCTCTGTCGCAATAAAGGTTTCATCTCGCTGCGATGAACAGTTCCGGAGCAATGTAACAGAGAAGAAAGGGTGTGTTTTTTGACGCACTTTGCGTCAATCGGGTTCTAAGGGTTAAAGCAAAGTATATACATGGCGGAGCACGATAATTCATCGTAGTTCATGGCATGAAATGGGGATCGAGTCAGTCCTGTCTGCATAAATAGTACACAAGAGTATTGATGAGCGTATGTAGCAACCGGCCAACAGCAGCAGAATAAACTAGATGTACCGCATAGCGGTACAAAATATGACCGCCGCTCAGTCCTGTACATCCGTTCCGCGAAAATAAATCACACTTCAATTTGTCTCCATATTTTACTCCATCCCCACTCTTGAAACTTTTTGTGTATGCTTGTTTGGCATGCCTGAGTGTGTGTAAAAGCGGCTGCACAGAAAGTACCCTACTGGTGCTGAAAAGGTGAATAGATTGTAGAATAGCCAAAGAAGATGTAGAATTGTTATAAAACCTTTAAAATCTCTAAACAATCACAAGTAGGGCAGTTCATCACAGTTCATCCATTGCAACTGGATTGATGAAAGGTCACTTACACCTGTAGGCTACATTGTATTTGGGAAAAGGTATCAGCATAATGTTATTTATTTATTTATTTTTTATGTATTTATAAACAAAAACATCTCTGTCAGTTCCATGCCGTTTTCAACAGCTATCAAAAACAAAGGTCATTTTTGGATGGATGGATTTTTTGTGAATGTTTCTTCTTCTACATAAGATTTTAGTCATCTTTAGTTCATGTAATACTTTATTGTCAATGCACAAATTAAGTAACAGTAGTCTGAAACGTTATTGTTAATGCACAAATTAAGTAACAGTAGCCTAGTCTCAAACGAAATGCTGTTTTACATCTAACCAGTGGTGCAAATAACTGACATGTTCAAATGGGCCTTGATGAAATGCGTCGCTAGACTGTTCATACACATTTTAACGGGCCAAAGTTGAAAAGCTTTTGTCCGTTATTGTTAGTGCAAATATAGGCTGATTCATGTTCCCTTGCATTGTTTAACTGAGGTCCATGGCTAGTCTGGCTTTCATCAGACCAAGCTCAATCTTTTAAGAAATCAAAAAATAAATAGCGGGCAGATCAGGCTGGGTTCACCCAGCCTAGTCCATAGGCACCCGATATTGTTTAATTTCCGATTGAGATATACACGCTCTGGCTATTCTAAATGCAAAAATGCATCAGGGAGTTATGACAAAACGGTAACTAACAAACTAGATCCTAATAGAAAGTTGTTAGCTTCCCTAAGCTACAGGTAGGATTATAAGGTAGGCCTATTGACAACATAAATTGTCAATAGGCTATGCTGGCGACACAAATAAAATCTCCTTTGGAAACCAATGGCTTACGCCTTACAGTATCAAGCCTGTCATATCGTGGCGAAAAGTTGTAATAACATTCACGCAGCTCCATGAGTCAAGGAAAGCTTGAATGAAGTAGCCACTTCTAAATGGGACCCACTACACAGTAGCTTAAGGTGTTTTGCTAAAGCAGCCATAATGAAATGAAGGTGTCATTGTTTGGATACTTCACACACGCGTGCTTTTTAATTTCACAGACTACAACTACCAAGCTGTAATCAAAGCACATCGATTCCCCTCTCACACCCTGCGCACTTAAAACAAAATAAACAGGCGTCTCAGTCTCACGCATGTATAGGCAAAACTGTATCAGACCGATTAACGCGTTGGTAAATCTTTGTAGCACGTGCAATAAATGACAGTCGAAAAGATACAAACAGTGCTGCTATCAATTTGCTTGGTATAACCGCATTTATAGTTTTCTACAAATGCAATCAATCAAATGCCTCCATCACTCAACCAACGCTTAACTTGGTAACATTACCTAGGTCCTTATTGATATTACAAGATTAACGTGCCTGCAGTAAAACCAAGCATGTCCGAGAAACATCCTTAGATTTATTTAGGCTTCAAGAAGAAATGGGAATTACACTTCATGTGAACATCGTCCTATCCTTATTAGATGTTCGCTGCGGTAAATTACAGTCCTTGTATGAAGCGTCCATTGTTTTTTCCAACCCACTTTTAACTTCCAACAAAATTACGTCTCACTGCAACGATGCGCCATCTAGTGGACAAACGACTACTTCACCGCCAATACTGAAAATGCAGCCATGATGATGATGATGAATATTTATTTTGGCTTTCTTTTGATCCTACTGAATTTGTAATTATGTATCGGCCGTTCTAATACCGATAGTATGTGGTATCCTACTGATTTTCATTTTTTACCGGGGGGGGGCAAATCACAAATGAGTGATTATGAGCCAGGTTGATGTGGGCCCTTGAGACCAACATACCATAAATTATTTTATTGTAAGGCCCCCCATGAACGAAAGTACACAAAACTTGGCATGCATTCAGAGGGTGTCATAATGATCCTACTCTTTTAATTTCGTGCAGTTTTGACCTTGTCAGCCAGAGATATTGAGATGAAAACACCTCATTTTTTGCTTTTTAATTTTTAACTAGGTGGCGCTATACACGAAATAAGTGGTAATGAGATGGGTTGACATGCCCCCTTAAGACCAACATACAAAAAAAAGGTGGACCTCCTAGGCCCTACGGTTCTCGAGATATTCACAGAAAACTGTCTCCGGCCACCTACAGGCCAGTTGGTGTATAGTAACATAAATTAATTTATTGTGTGGCCCCCCATGAGCGAATTCCACAAAACTTGGCGTGCATACATAGGGTGTCATAATGATCCTACACTTCCATTTTGTGCAGTTTTGACTATGTTAGGTCACAGATACCTTCAATTACACCACCTCATTTTTACTTTTTGTGTTTAACTAGGTGGCTTATACATGAAATGAGTGGTTATGGAATGGGTTGACATGGCCCCTTGAGATCAACATACAAAAAAAAAATGGTCCTCCTAAACCCTACGGTTTTCGAGATATTCACAGAAAACTGTGTCTGCCCTACCCTCCTTTCGGGGGTCCAATTCAGCGGAGGGGCTACAGATCAAAGCGAAAAACGATGGTTCCATGCTATCCATGTGGGGTTACATGTCCACCAAGTTCCAGACTGTACCCGGTCTTTCAGTGTCCCGGAATCATTGAACGGAAATTTGGGCAAAAAAAAAAAAAAAAAAAAAAAAAAAAATCTGACTAAACCTATATGACCGCCCGGGTGAAATTCTGAGCTATGGCCATAGACTACCATAGACTTCAATGGAACAGTCGCTGCTCTGCATAAAGCAGGATTTTGACACCCGCCCCACCCCCCCCTTGTGTGATCCGGGTTCCCATCTTACTCCGCCATGTATAATCTTTAGTTAAAGGAACACGCCATCATTTTGGAAAACTAGATGTACCGCAGAGTGGTACAAAATATGACTGGTATCCAGATCCACATTCTCTCCACTAATAAATCACGCTTGTCAATTTGTCTCCATCTCCATCCCCTACTTTTGTGTATGTAAATGAGTGTGTGCGTGTGTATGCATGCGTACTTTTTTGATCCCATGAGGGATATTTGGTCTCTGCATTTAACCCAATCGGTGAATTAGTGAAACATAAACAGCACACAGTGAACACACAGTGAGGTGAAGCACACACTCCCGGCGCAGTGAGCTGCCTGCTACAACGGCAGCGCTCGGCGAGCAGTGTTAGGTGCCTTGCTCAAGGGCACTTCAACCGCGGCCCACTGGTCGGGACTCGAACCG
This sequence comes from Alosa alosa, assembly GCF_017589495.1. Taxonomy (NCBI): domain Eukaryota; kingdom Metazoa; phylum Chordata; class Actinopteri; order Clupeiformes; family Clupeidae; genus Alosa; species Alosa alosa. The sequence goes on from NC_063207.1 coordinate 24,171,384, forward strand.
GCAACCCTCCGGTTACAAGTCCAGAGTGTTAACCAGTGAGCCACGGCTGCCCACCATAGCAACTCTCAATCAGGCCAATGAAATCGTGTATAGAGTCGTTAGGTGGGCTTAACGTAATGATTGATGCCAGAGTTGCAACGGTTTGGCTTGAATTCCCTGCTACTTGAAAACAAATAAGATGGATGTTGCTGTTGGCGAACAGTGTGACACGAGTTAAGCTTTTATTAACCCTTAAAGGAGTACGGTGTGACGGGAATGTTGAGAAATGAATGTTCTAAAGAATATCTGGGTTCATTGAATTCAACATAGAATTTTAGAACCTTCAATTGTTGCGGAACTTAGAACGTTCAAAAACCTACACCTTTAAGGGTTAAGTTGGCAAACGTTTGAACTAGCCAACTAGTTCCATTGGTGGGAAACGCATGGGACTCATAGCGCTGCCGCTGTCCTATTGCGTGCAGAGGGAATTTGAAAGACAACTGATTATCCCGCCTCAGACTGAGCACTGCGAACGGTGAGTGCCCAGACCCTACATTTTAATGTGGGTCTGGCTCGTCAGGCTAAGCTAGCATAGCTGTCCGTGTGAAGCGTTAGTACCTTACTCCCTGACGCTTCAAGAGCATAGACAGTAAAAGATATGGACAGTCATCATGTAGACGTCAGTCGAGACGGGTTGAAGCAAATTTCAACCGTTTCCTATTGGTTGACGAGGCTTGTAGATGTAACATAGGCACGTAGTCTGACTCGTGTAAGGGCAGTTCCAGCGTTATGGATGTGACAATTGGACTCATATTGGTAAACAAAATGCCTTAGAGTAGGGGCAAAATTAGTATCAGTGAATTAATTTGCATAACTTTTAATGTAACCTCTGTCCTCTGAATACTGAGAAATCCTTAAATTTCATATAATCATTTTTATCCTAAGAATACAAGGCATTTTATCAGCGTTATGGATGTGACATGAATGAATAGACACACTTTTGTGAGAGATTACAGGTTTTCTACAAACTGTGAATTTTGAAGGAAACTGCCGAAACTATGATAAATGTAGCATGAAGGAGACTTGAATGAACACAAAAAGTGTGTTTTTGAAACCATGCGTCATTTTCGTAATGCATCATGTAGGAAAAACTGCCGTTATTGAGTGGCGAAGTCCCGCCCCTTCCGTTTGCTTCCATGGGACCTATCTTTCAAAAAAAATTGAACGGCAGTCTATAGCGAAAAAGAAATTATTTTATGGTCCCGGTTGACTTGTGCCTTGAATTACCCATATGATGTTTGTCAATTTTAAAGACAATTTTTCATGTAAAGACATTAGCAGTTTGTTTCGTAACTATTGAATTAGCTGCAAAGTTAGCCATCTTCACCAGCTAACACGGTAATCCAGTTACTGTACAACAACAGTATGACAGTTACGGGAAGATAATCGCTCAGATTTTCGTTATTAGGCCACTTGAAAATAGGCTATGGCTAGGCTAATCACTGGAGGTATTTTAATATTATTGTAACGTCGGTGCCTTTTGGACTGAGTGCTAGCCTCCCAGAATGCAATGTGTGTGAATGCTGGTTTGTGTAATGTCGGTTTTAGTTCGTGTAATTGCGTTTTCCGTGTCATGTATGTGTTAGCTTGTGTAGTCTTTCTTTACGTTGTACCTCATGTGTTTTGCCTGGTGTATTGTATGTGACTACCCTGTTCGTGTATCGTGCTTGTTTTATTGACTTCCTTTGTGTTTCCTATGTAGTGGTGGTCTTGGTCTGTGTGCTCTTGTTCTCAGCTAATAAACCTTTTGATTGGACATCTGTATTCGTCGCTATCAAATCGTTACATTATGTTTGTTTTGCTAATGCTTAGGCGAGGCCTCCCTGTGGTTTTGATCAACCTAATAATCTTTGAAATGTCATAGTAAACACTAAGGTGAAATGCGTTGAAACTGACACCATAACAGACGTTTATCGGCTTTGAGGTAAAAGAAAGTCTCCTGTCTTGTAAAGTCACATTATGTAACATCCATAACGTCACATCCATAACGCACCATTAAAGGTTTTAAAAGTAAGAAAGGGGCACAATTTGTTCATCAAACTTTACATTGATATAAATCAGCTTTGCACAGACACTATGGACATTGTCGCATCAACACTGTGTGTAGCATAAACTTTTCCTATAAAACGTTATGGATGTGACATGGCCATGGAACATGCTGACTTAAAAACAAAACCCTTACAAATGTAAGGAGTTGTGCTCTTAAAGGCAAGCTGAGCATACACATTGCTCTACCATTCCCTTGTCAATCTGGAATTTGTCAAAGGATACAATTTGTTTGAACCTTGAGTCCATTTATCCACTTTTTAAATATGTATAATATTACCATGTGAAAAATGTTGTTTCTGTATGGTTGCACACCATATTTATGATGTAAAAAGAGTGTAATTCTCCATCAAATTCAATCAGATCAGATAATAAAATATAGACCTAAATGAAGATTTTAACAACAGTTCTATTTGCGTATGCACAACTTTTTTTTCCATGGTAAGGATGACCTTTGCATGGAATTGCCTGTAACTCTAGCTGCACCAAGAGATTGGGTTAATGTAGCCTTACTTTGTTACCACCACGTCTACATTTACTTTTCTTAAATGTCCTAGTTGTTCGTAGATAAATGTGATTTTATATAAACAGCACTCGCCACATTCATAGCCTACTGTCAATCCATCAAAACCTCACTGATGTCAAAGTGGCGCCAAATTGAATGGGGTTCAATGGAATGGCTAGGTGGAACTGGTCTACTATTTAGCCTCAGATCCGCCATAGTGTCTACGCTCTCTGAACGTTCGCCTGCCCCCTTGTTCAAGAGCAGTGCTGGTATGAAAGCTAGCAGCCTGGGCTTTTAGCTCGATTGTCAGACTCCCGATCCGCTGCTGTTTGTGGGTTCGAGTCCGGGTGTGTGCAGGGCTGAACCACGCAGGTTCAACACAACGCAGGTTGCACCTGTGTGTGTGTGTGTGTGTGTGTGCATAGCTGATATGGCCCCCCTCGTCCCAACGGAATTCCACGCAAGTCTCATAACATACCTGTTTGTCATCTAAGGACACTTCCAAGATGGACCTGTTACAAGATAAGTATATATACTCTTTTGATCCCGTGAGGGAAATTTGGTCTCTGCATTTATCCCAATCCGTGAATTAGTGAAACACACTCAGCACTCAGTGGACACACAGTGAGGTGAAGCACACACTAATCCCGGCGCAGTGAGCTGCCTGCAACAACAGCGGCGCTCTAATCCCGGCGCAGTGAGCTGCCTGCAACAACAGCGGCGCTCGGGGAGCAGTGAGGGGTTAGGTGCCTTGCCCAAGAGCACTTCAGCTGTGCCTTCTGGTCGGGGTTCGAACCGGCAACCTTCCGGTTACAAGTCCTAAGCGCTAACCAGTAGGCCACCACAAATAGTGGAGTAGTTTGTAAATAGTAATGGTTACAGTGAGTCAAAAAGATTATTAAGATATTGGCTAACTCTTGACAACAGTGCACAAGAGTTTATATGTTTGGTGTATCAACAGCATTGTTTAATGATTAAAAATAAGACATTATCTAGATTAAATGATAAAGGAATGGCACTGCTAGTAGAACACGAATAAACAAACATGACCAAAGTCGATGTTAATGCACAGACCACATCAGCAGTTCAACAATTACATCATTCATTATTCTCATATAAATTGCATTACCCATTGGAGTATATATGAACCAGATCATTGCAGTATACCCTGTGGAACATGATCTGTACACAAATCAAACAGTCAAACTCAAAATGCAGTGTCAGGTCAACTGATACTCAAATTCCCAGACTCCCCTCCCAATAAAAACAAGGACCTTTCTACGCAGTGTGATTTGCAATAATCTTATTTTAATTTGACTTTTGTTTGGGATGGAGGGGCAGTAATCAGATTAGCCCTGTTTTAAAAGCGGTTGGTTGGCCAGCTCTGGTGACTAGGTCCAGATGGTGGGAGATTGGCAGGGGAACTCTGTATACCCTGCTGATGCCCCTCCCTGAGTTTTCTCTTTGCTTGCTTCGACCCCTTTTCTCTTGCCCTCTGTCATTCCAGATTTTATCTTCTCCATATATCCCGCTATCCTTTTCCTCTTCTCCCGGACTCTCTCTGTCTCTGTCTCTCTCTCTCTCTCTCTCTCTCTCTCTCTCTCTCTCTGTGTTTGGGTGCCCGGTGCATTAGTTAGTACAGATGGTATGGAATTAGTGTGAGATTTTCTCTCTCTCTCTCTCTCTGTCTCTGTTTCTCTCTCTCTTTCTCTGTGTCACTCTTTCTCTTTCTGTCCAAAATGTTCAGATATTCTAGTTGGGGAAAGGAGCCAGGCAACAGCCAGTCCCTTCACAACGAGCCTCTCACACTGGGGTGATGGAGCACTGCCCTCCTATTATACCAGGGTCTCAGGGTTAGAATAAAGCCCTCAGGGTGAGCAGCTGTCAATTAGTGATAACTCCAGCAAGAGACGTCCTCGTTAATCAGGAGCCTATCACCTAGCAACCAGCCAGGAACTCCTTACTCAGGATGCCTGGTGTGAGGCACAAACCTCCAGATCCTAACAAGACAAGGGAGAGAGAGAGAGAGAGAGAGGGAGAGTATACCCTCTGAAATGACCAAAAGACTAGTATTTAGGAAAGGCTGTGTAAATGGTGTCCTAACACTAGGTATGTGCTGTGAATAACTTGAAAGGCATTCTCCTATGTTAGTGTTGTGTAGTGCCTTGATAGAAGAAGCATTGCATCTAAATGACAAAAACATACATTATTGCCATGGAAAAAAAAAATACCTCAGGTTATTTGTTCCGAAAGCCAAACAACGCAGTTGGAAACTTTCAGATCATCAACTCCTGCCTGTCCCCTCCACATATTTTAAATTAGCCCACCTCTGTGCGAGAGCTCCTCTTTATTCCTCCAGGCCCCCGCATCAAACTTGCATTAATAACGCGGTGAATATAACTGTGTGCTTGATTTCCACTACCTGATGGAGTGGCTTCACGAGGCACTGTGAAAGGGTGATAAATCCTTGTCACTTTTTATTAAAGGTGGCCATGCAAACAGTAACCTCATATTCGGCTGTAATACCCAAGGAGACTGCCAGCATAGTTAAAAAAAAAAGAGAGAGAGAGGGACGTCAGTTGGTATGCTATTCACGAGTTGTTCCTCTGTGATGCCATTAAGGTAGCATTGGATGAGAAAGAGGCTCCCGCTGGTTCCCTACCAGGGGGGAGCCTCTTGTTAGCCTCCATGAAATCCTTATTCTTGCCATTAATGTGGCTGTGCGGATTTGAACCATCAGTCACTGCAAAAAGTCGAAGCCCTGAAGGAGCCCCACTAAAAGGAATCTACTATAGAGTCCCCTTCATCTCTCACTTCCCCTCCCCAAATATCGCACCATTTTTTTGGGGCAAGTTCATAAATGTATGCGGTTGAACTTTTCACAAGCATGGTGGATTATACATGCACTCTGCCAAGGGGACCCAGGAGGCGAAGAGAGCTTGGTGAAAGAAAAAGAAAGAGATCCAGGCACATGGATCACAGCTACGAAGAGGCTAAGATGACACTGACACTCCACACACTGCAATGTCCTGGAAGCAAGTGTCATAAAACAGCAGCTTTTTCATTTTTATGGTTTAAATATTGTATTTTCTTCTTCTCTCTCTGTTGTTGTTCTTCTTTATTTATCTTTTTTTTTACAGTTGACCTCTTTGGGTTAACTGCTGACTGGACAATAGAAATCATCACTCTGCTCATTATTTATTTACTTCATGCGTTCACTTTTGAAGCGATTAATCTTCTCTGTGAAAGATTTATAAGAAGGGTGACCGGTGCGCTGAGACAGTAAATGGGCCCCATTGTCAGGCTACGGGAGTGAATTCCGTGATCCAATTACCGTTTCAAGGCAGCCCAAAAAATCATGACCCAGAAAACACATGCATGGAGATAGGGCACGGTGTCCAGGAGATGTCCATAAAATTCAATAGGGGAGAAATGGCGGACTCGTTCGACTGACACTTTCCCTGGGTGGCAGCATCTAATGATGAGCCCTGCCTGCCTTCGTAGTGCCAACAGCATGCTCCACTGCACACCTGACCGCACACTCAATGTAAAACCATGTGTCATCCTCAAGACATTACGTCCAGTCTGAGGGCATAGCTCAGCCTGCGCCCCCATCTCCCTCCACACACACCCCCTCCCCCACACCCCATCGTCTTTGTCCTTGGTGGCCAACCGTTTGGGTGGTCTGTCTGACCCTGGGCTTGGGATGACGTAAATTTGCTAATGGTTAGCGTCTCTCTCCTGCTCCCTCTCTCTCTCTCACTGTGTCTCCTTTTTTGCCCCTTCCCTCGCCCCTCCTTCCTCCTCCCTCCCCTCTCTCTCTCTCTCTTTCTGTCTCTCTTTCCCTCCCTCCCTCGTTCTGACAGGCCTCCTGCTCAGCTGATGTGAGTATGTGAGTTCATGCCCTGGTGGAGCAGGACGCTTGGTTGACCACAGCTGTGTGGTCCCACAGGCCCCGGTGAGCGCAGCCTTATATGCAGCACTGTACGTGAGGGCCAAGTCAAGAGCCTGAGAATGGACCTCAGCCAGTGCTTCCCTGGCAGCTCATATGTCTTTCAGGAAAATTAAAAAGCTCCATACACAAACAAGCCAGCCTCAAGCCTGCAGCCATTTATGTGCTATATGTTAATTGCCAGTTGCGTTAATGTATATGGCTGTTTTAATCATTATGATAAAACCAGCCATCTTTTCAATGAAACTGTACAGTGTTGCGTGACAAAAGTTTTGATGTTCAGGAAACCTGGGAGAGAAGCCAAGCCTATACTGTGCTTTTCATTAACCAACCATCTTATTGTAAATATACAACAGAGAAATGCTTGGAAAGCGAACATGTTTGGATTCTTTTTATTATTTCAGGAAAAAAGCCAAATTAAAACGATTTTTCCCAATATGCTCTACCCAGCAGCATAATAGTTCATCTGTTTGTTAAGCCTGTGTTCATATCATCCCCTTTCACAAACATCACAATCAAATCACATTATATTGTGCAGGCTTGGAGGAGCAAATAAAAACCATACAATCTGAACTGGGCTCTGGAAACACTGCAAAGGAGAGGGAAAATATCTCTCTATCTCTCTAAAATTTTTCTCTCTATTTCTCTCTTTCTCTATCTCCTATAGTGAATGAGCTATCAGAGGGTGTGAAATGAGTGACAGGCCCTGTGCAGCTGGGCAGGTTAATGCACTTTGCTCTCGCCGCCCCGCTCTTACGCCGACCAAAACGGATGCGTGCGCGGAACATCTTCAAAGAAACCTGACTCCCGGTAATCACTCGTGTTGCCTTTGATCTCGGGTACGGCGAGAGAAAATAATGACCTGTTTCTGGGTGCCCTCGCACAATAAATAAAAGGTGAAATTACGTTTGAATAGGCAGGTAATAAGAGGTAGTCTAGTGAGAGGTGATGGGGAGGTGTTGAAAAGAAAACAAGCCGCACTTGTGGACAAAATAAAACAAGATCTTTTGGGAGGTTGGCAGACATACAGCATTCGCTGCTACTTTATAAAAAGCAACACTAGATAACAGGACTACACAGTAGAAACAGTGGTAATATGTGGGTAGATGGAATGAGTGAGTGAATGGACTCTTCATCCTGGAAGGTAAATGGGCACAGTTTTGATGTAGACAACAAGACTTCTCAGTATTCCATATCCATTTAAGAGACGAGGCAAACTACAGCATCCATGCAGCATGAGTGAATAGGATATTATTTCAAAAAGCACTAGCAGAACACAATGTTAAAATGTATATTTTACAAATATTTGTTATATTACACTATCTCACACAGACTAAATGTATTTTGTTGCGCATGGATTGGCACCACTGCAGATATGTCTGGTGATTCCTCTTGGGAAATAGGCTGCACAGGCGAAAACGGCAGCAGGTAAAACGTGAGGAAACACGATCAATTGACCAATCCATGACAGGCAGTCTAGTATGAAAACAGGGACAAGTGCAATTATTTATCTATCAGGCCTTGCATGAAAAATGAATCCATTCATTACTGTCTGTGGTATTGGATCTTGCTTTATGTATTCAGGGGATCGCTCTGCCATGGACGGTAAAAGCTCGAGTCAACATCGCTCATCTCTCAGACGAATGTCGGTTTTGAGTGATGGTGTTTGGGAGCTTCTGACTAAATGCCTGGGTGGAACCCAATCTTGACATTGCTCCACTTTAAGCATTGACCCCACTATTTCATTACGAACCATGACCCCTCTACCCCAGGCAATGGGTGCAGAGTTAGGTGAGGGGGGGGATTGGAGCACAAAAGGGAGTCTTCAGTTAACAGAAGCTTCATCTTAGCCCTCCAGCAACATTTCATGAGACTAATGTCACTCTAATGTGGACATGGCAGGATGCACATCCAGCAGCCATACTCCTTTAGATATAAACACTTGGCTACTTCACACTTTATGGTAGGCCTCTCCATACAGCGATAGACCATTTCAGAAAAGTACATTTTATGATGATGACACATAATAGTTGCAGTGAAACATACTTTATTCACATGAATAAGTGGTTATGCACGATTTGAAGTGATTTTGAAGTGAAGGTGATGGCAGATGGCACAAAACTTAAAGCACTTTTACACTTCTATAGTTTCTCCATCAGTGGGAAGATGTTTGCATATTCAACTCCTGTCAATGGTCCTCAAATTTGAAGGAGCTGACTTTATAGGAAGAGAGTATGGCTGCTTCTTTCCCAGCCCACCTTGTCACGAGATCACACACTGAAGAATGTTGTACAAGATGCAGCCACCTGAGGGACGTGTCGATGTGCTCGAGTGCCTCTCTATGTGTCAGTCTGCCGGTTGGGGTGCATTCATGCAGCATTCGTGTGCCTACCGCAGACACAAGAGGGACTGAGCCATAGTATCTGCTCTTCACAATGACCTGTGGATCCCCTTGGCATCTCAATAGCAGAGCAGTGCATGACGGGAGCACTTGAGGGCTGAAGCCAGGCTCAAAGCACCAGAGCTCCTTTTGGCTGTGTGAACCTCCATTCCTTTTTTTGTTGTTTTCTTTTCAAACTGAGATTAATCCTGGCCTCCCTACTCTACTTCAGTCCCCTTTTCAGGAAGGATCGTCTTTCGTTAAATTAACATAGTTTACACATCGTTAAACAATGTATGTTACACGCATTAATCCATCTGGAGGCCTCCATACGTACTGTGGGATTTCCTGGATTAAATCGAAACATTCCACAAACCTTTTAATCCCTAACGAACGAGACATGATGCCATATTAACTGACAGATCCCAGTAGGAATTCTAGCATGTGGGGGGGATGGTTAAGTTCACCCATTACAACCTAAACAATATTTCAACTTCAGAACCAGGGGATGGAGTGAACCGTTTTATTTTCCTCCACAGTTCACATGAGCAACTCCAGCTTCAACCCACAGCAAGCCCTTACTGAAAGACACGCCGTTCTGCTTGTCTTGGAGCAGTGTGCTTTTGGGTTTTGACATTTTCAAATCAATAAGAGGTGGAAAGGGAGGTTTCTGCCACGGCATCCAACTTGAAATAAAAACACTTCAATCAAAGCAGCAAAAGCCTGACATGGGAGACAGAGGGATCGATCAGAACTGAGATCTGCACCTGTGAAGTTCTCCAGGCCTGTCTTTAACACGGCAGCATCAGCAAAAAGAGCCCACATTCCATTTAAGCCCACTGTGCGAAAAGTTGGCCAGAACCACAACGTTGGGTTTTTGGTCATACTGTGAGCAACTGGGCGTTTTGTTTGAAAACAGTACACCCTGAAAAAAAAAAACGTGACTAGCGGAGTAAATGTATTCCACCTTCAAGCAGACGCTCCTCAGCTCCACACTTCTTTGGGATTAAGCGAGCGTGCCAGTCTGAACTGACCCTTCCAGACCCTCTCCGTCTGGATTGGCCAATGACTCACACTGGGAATGGAATTGGTCCTTTCAAAAAATGCTTTTGTATTTTCCAAGCCAGCGCTGTTAATTATGCCACCAGCTCCTGCAGCTGAGCGTAGCCCCCTCTCAGGGCCTCAACAGCTGCTTCTTGTAGAGGTTAAGTGCTTAAGCATGTTCTCCATCTATACAGCGCTGTACAATGAGCAAGCATAAAAAGTAGGTCCCTACAGTCTAACAGATCCATCAAGCACAGTTTGTCATGGACAGTCGAGTTCATTGGAAAGCAGGGGAGCCCAAACTCAAACCCAAATCATAGCTTTTAGTGGTCTACATTGACATGCACACACTCTATTGCATTATACCTCCATTATGCATTATAACTACATGCTATTGTATAACTCTCTCCTTGGATTATTTACACTGGACTAGGGATCCAAATGGTTTCTTGCATGGCAAATAAACACTCTATAATCCATGAAAATAGATTTCTCCCAGGAAAAGCTTTGATAATGGTCCTGTCAAATGACCTTTTCAAATGTTTAAATGACACTTAATCCTAAAATTTGGTTTAATGAGCCTCGAAGATATGCCTCAAAGATATATTCTTTGTGTCTCTGTGTGTGTGTGTGTATTTGTACATACACATGACCATCATGAAACTTCTTTTCCATTTTGTCCCTCTAGCCACTGGCCCTGTTTAAAAGGTCACAGAGATAATGAAAACAATTCACAATACAGTCCAGGAGAGAAAAGCGGACTTCCATCACTCAAATGTGCTCTAATATCTCCTCAGCATTCTGCCGTGCCTTGCCATGCGAATTAGCTGTTCAGTATTTCTGTCTTGTACAATTATGAGATGATGGAATTTCCCCCGACTGGGCTATGAAGCATGTCAAAGTGAGCACTGTCCGTCCGAAATACTAGAAGAAAAAAAAATGCAATGTCAATGGATAGGCAGTATAAATAGAGGTGAAAACAAGGGAAGAAATGTCATCAAACACGGGTGGGGTTGAGTGGGGCAATCAGTCTGCGCGAGGACGAAGCGGCCATTAAAGAGTGAATGGGGAGACGAAAGACAATAAGCCCCGGGGGGAGGCGGTCACACGGGGAGACAGGGTGACCCGAGAGGAGGTATCCGAGGGTGAGTCAGCGCCTCACTCCACGCCGTCTTCACTCCATCAAAGTGACGGGGGGATGTGGGGTGGGGGAGACTGTGTCATTCACTTACTGCCATTCCCCTTCCATGCACACTGCTCCACTCCTTTAAACAGACAGCTTGAGGGTGTACTGAAACGTAATGTCAGTCCGCTGTCAGTGGACAAACAACGTTCACTCAGTCACTTCAGGACCAGGACCAGGATACGGGCCTGACTGTCATGGACATATTTTACTTGTTTCTGCCAAATTACCCTTGAGAGAAGCGAGAGCAGGACTTAAGTTGTAACCTTCTGGAGCATCATCATTGTTTGTAAAGAAAAAAAGCTGTTGTTTACTATCTGGGTTTTTCATGCAAAGATAAGACTTTAACACTTTGACACTATAATTATCCTAACAGTGAATAAATCCCTGATGAGGTATTCATGAAGTACCCATAAATACATGCATAAATATAGTTAAATAAATAAAGTGGAAATGCTTTCTGTGTAAATTGAATCTCTTCATAAAATGGCATCCCTCATTTTACGTGCTAAAATTATTTAGATAAAGCTGACAGGACTTGGCCTGCTTCCAGAGCTTGATGAAAACCATCTTATGGTCTGTGAGTATGCATCAATACCAGCGTTTGTTAATGGATGTATCTCAACATCATAATCAACCCTCAGCTGAGGCAGTTTGTGGCACACGGCTGTGGTTTGAGTTTCACTCTACAAACTCTAACATGTAGAATGTGATTATCACGCAGGAAACCAAACTGCTTGAGCAGGTAATGCTGAGAACTTGTTGTGACCATGATAGATTGAGGTAGATAAAGGCTCCTCAGTTGGAAGCCTTCATTAAACTGCTAACTCTCTCTCTCTCTCTCTCTCAGCATAGTCATTTCAGTCACGTCAACACTGACATCATCGAGGGTAGTTTTAGTTATAAATAAAAGCAGTGCTAAAGTAAGTTGAAAAGACGAAACAGCAAGCAGCGAAATCGGAATGAGGCATATATGAAAAATCCCCCTTCACTATTGACTCTTAGAGTACAGCTGTTTTCGGTGAATTATGAGAGTTATCCTCCACCCCGGGGATTTCGATTAATCAATGCCAGCCTCATTCAAACAGGCCTCTGTCCTCCTGGAAATTTATATCCCCCCGCATAAGCTTCCAGAAATTCCTTATATATATTTATTTATCCTTGCGGACCAGGAGAGGAATCAGGTCAGGCCTAAGGAGTGGGTTGTGTAAGCATGTTATCCCCTCGTCGCTTTGAGACGAGGAAGCGCATCAAGCGGGGGGCCGCAGTGATGGCTGTGTTGTTGTCAACGTGGCAAGGAAAAAAAGGCTGGGAAGAGAAATGCTCCCCCCCTCCAAACCACCACACTCAAGGTCATCACAGCCTGACAGCTGTCTTGCTCTTACAGATAGTTCTATTCCCGATCTGTCTGGAATGAAGGTTTTTTTCTCTCTCCGCTGGCTAATTCTCAGCCCTCGGAAGGATAAACTTATTTTGGTTCCACGCCATTAAGTAACTCTTTAAGCAAATAGCTCAGCTGAATTTGGGCTATTGGTTTTACGTTATCAGACCCATAAAATAAATGAGCAGCATTTCGATTGCATTACTTGTCGACTCGAGCATAAATGAGCCTTCGCTCAAGATGTTTTAGTGGTGAAATTAAATAAACATCCCGCAAGACTGGGTTGAGAATCTATAGCTCCTGCACATTACGTGTGGTCAGCACACTTAAGCTTAGGTACACAGAGGGTGTCTTGTACAGAGAGTCTTCTCTCCCAGAATGCACTCCTTCACTTCCCTGCGAGCACTCCACTAATTCCACACACAAGGGCAGTCCCCCGACCAGAGCAGGAGCCTCAAGCAGATGAGGCAGCCTGAAGGAGATGAGCAAACCAGAGGTGAATAGAGGGTGTTTTAACACTCTGTTCCCTGCTCGCCTTCTATTTCTGTCCTCATATTCCTACCCCCACCGCTGTCCAAGTGGATGAAAACAGATTGGCGGGGAGGAAGAGGAGGTGGGGAGAGAGGAGAGTTCCGACAAGTCACACACCTCTCCCACCTCACCTCCTGCATATATTACCGCTCCCCGTCAGCCATAATCCCATCATGTTGCACGACTCGGGGAGAGGGAGAGCGAGAGCGAGCAGGTGAACGTGTGAATGGAGCCTGCTCCCTCTCTTTTCTTTCTCTCTCTTTCTCTCTCTCTCGGTCTCTCTCTCTCTTGCTCACTATTCTCTCTCTCTCTCATTCTCTTTTGCATGAGGTATGAGGCTGCCCCTAGTGCTCATATTGCTTGAAGAAACCCTCTCAGGCTTATTGTATCTTAATAGCGATTTTTCCTTTTTTTTTTTTTTTCATTAGCTGAAAAGGTTACTGCTGCGGTGCTGATACCCTCCTGCTCTGCTCGCAGGAGGCGCAAATCCCCCCAAGCTCCGGCAGCCAGGCGAGGCCATTTCGCCGGCATTATCCTCCCACACAGGTGCACAAATATCAGGCCTGGAACATGGGACTAAGCCAGGTTAATTATTTGGCTCTGGCACCTCCCCATTAATAGCCGAATATAAATGCGGGGTCTCGGCGAATGGGGAGGGTAGTGATGTGCAATTGAGGGGGAGTTATTGGGAGCAACAATGTGTGCGCTGGAGGTTCAGACAGATAGAGGGGTTAGGTCGAGCCATGGGCCATGACTATGGGTGCCTGGGAGGGACAAGATTAACGTCACTACTGGAGCAGTGTTGGAGAGAGAGGGAGAGTCAGATCGCTAGGGGCAATATCCATCTCCTCACTCCACTGACTGGAAGGAGGGAGGTGCAACACACCCTCCCCAAAATGATGCCCTCTAATCGCATTCAAATATGAGAGCTATCAGGATGATGTCAGGGGGCAATACCTCATCTCCCTTCAATATTTGTTGAATAAAACCCGTTTTTCTTCGCCTCACACTCATATAATCACTTGTGTACTGAAAAATATTGTGTATGATAAAAAGCAGATTTGTGTGTGTGTGTGTGTGTGTGTGTGTATGTGTGTGTGCCAAGAGTGTCTGCATCATGATGTCATTATTTTTTATTATGTGCTGGAGAGGGGTAATCATTCAAGATATAAGGGACCAGATGTGAACAAGAAGATAAAAAAAACACACAAAACAAATTCAAAGACACATAAAAGCAGCAGCTCTCTCGTCAGCAATCCTTCTTTACCAAATGTGGCTGCGCCTGCGACCCCCAATCCAAAGCAATTCGTTATGACCAGAGATAGAGAAATACATTATTATTTATATCTGACTGGGTTGTATTTATATCAGTATATATATATATATATATATATATATATATATATATATATACACACACATACAAAATAAAGCAACTCCACAGGCTTGGGCTTTACCCAAAATGCAGCGTGGCCTCTCTGAGTGCTCTCCACCTGATGAGGGCAGGCTGGGATCATTTTCCCCTCCTGACAGATCTGCTGATTTCCCCAGAGGAGTGCGGGGGCTCCTGGCTGCCGGGCTGCTCTCCCCGGCCTGCCGCGATGGGAGTGTTTACTTAGCTCACCTCACCTCCACGGACCCTTCCACTGGGATCACGCTGCTCTGCTCCCATCTCAGAGGACCAGGAGTATAGCCCTGTCCTTGTAGAGGCTGGAGGACCCCCCCCCTTCTTCCTCTCCCTCCTTAAGACCACGTCTTTATACAACCGTGGAATAGTGTGAGAGCGTTCTGTGAATTCACAGCATCTTTTTTGCTGATTTTGTATTTAAAAGGTCTTATATCTGTTGGGGATTATTTTTATTACTGTTGAGGATTGAACTGTTGTTGTGAAAATTCACTACTTCTGTAAACTACTAGGTTGCTATACACAAACCTGAAAAAGATCGTCGTTGACAACATAACCAACAGTAACAGTTTTAAAAAAGATTTTCAAATTAGTTTGCTCATGATCCCAAACACGCTGAAACCTATTTAACCAACAGAGCTTCCTCGGCATGTAAACACGCCTTATTGATGTTAAAGGACCAAATGGGAGCTTTTTATATTGCTAAAGGGGTAAAAGCATAGTCATGCCCCCTGCTTCATCCGTGGTCATGAGGGCAAGTCGGTTCAGAGGGGGAGTAGGGAGGGGGCTGGCTTTGCTCCAGCACCCCTCATCTGTGTGTGTGTGTGTGCAGCGTGTGTGTGTGTGTGTGAGTGAGATGGTGTGGGGAGATGGGGGCAGGCAGGCACCAGCAGCAGAGGTAGAACAGCTCTCCACGGGGGGCCGAAGGCCCTGGTCATTTTCATGCAACGGGCCCTTTGCCACAGCACACCCTTCCCCCTTTTCTCCCTCCTCTCCTCTCCCTGTCCTCCACCTCCTCCCTCCCTCCCTCCATCCTTGTCCACCCACCCGCCCCTTTCCCCTGGCCCTGCAGGGCAGCCCTGCCTCCCATCTGCTGTCTGTCCCAGTGAGGAGCTCCACAGCTCCCCTCTCACATTTACAATTCAATTAAACCCAACAAGCCCCTACCTCCCTCAATTCAGACAGCCGTGGCCTCGCTCAACAGAGAGCACGCATGCACACACACACACACACACACACACACAAACACACACACACAGAGGCCAGGGCAGAGCAGACCAACCCAGGTCAGTGCCTATTCTGAGAAGCTGTGTTAAGAAATACTCCATGGGGATCATAATCTGTGTCACTAGAATGCTACTGTCACACTCCACAGACCTAGATACAGGCCAGCAGAAACACAGAGAGAGAGAGAGAGAGAAAGAGAGAGATAGAGCGAACACTATAGTTGTTATACTACACAGATATATAGTGTACACTGTTGGGAAGTGTTAGGAAATAAATGTGTACACACTTCCCCTATCAAAACTGCAGTTTTCAGCACGCTAAACTGGCATAGCTGTAAAGACAATGAATGAGAATATGAAATATAGACTTGGGCTATGTTCCATTTTTATGTTTGTGTGCCTTTTGGTTGTCTGTTGATCCCATTTTTAAGTCCCAGTCTACAATAAGATACTAGGATTTGTGTTAAGCAAGCAGAGGTGTAGGCTTACACAGCAAGTGCATCCTTTTGTTTATCCTTAAAGAATGTTTTGGCAAATTTAGCCTAGTTTCTACTCCATTGCTTAGGAGAAATTCCCTGTTTATGATATAATCTTAGGTGGGCCAAAGAAACTGTATTGAGGAAGCCTGCGACTCTAAATTAAGTCCCTCATAAATTTTTCTCCACTGTAATGTGAAAGCAATATCCACAGGCATCCCTTCTCTGGGAGAAAAGAAGGAAAAAATGAGGATCTTTAATATTTAATTATGGCAGTGCCAACATGCAACTTTTATCATTTTCTTGTGTCATTTGCATCTTGGGCGAGCTCACAGACAGACACCAAAAAAAAGGGAGGGGAGAGAGAGGGGGTTTGGGAGACAGAGAGAGACAGACACACACACACACACACACACACACACACACACACACACACACACACACACACACACAGAGAGAAAGAGAGCGAGAGCCATGTATGTACTCTGTGTATCTCTGAATCAATGAGGATAAGGTACAATGGAAGAGAGAGAGAGTACATGATAGAAATGCAAAACTGAAAAATACAACCCAGTCAAAGAGTGACAGAACAAACAGACAGAGAGAGAGAGAGAGATTGCAGTCAGGTGGTATGCTGCTCATCCTTCTCTCCATATTTGGGTGTAATGTATGTGCGTCCGTGTGGTGTGGTGTGGTGTGGTGTGGTGTGGTGTGTGTGTCTGTGTGTGTGTGCGCGTGTGTGTGTGTGTGTGTGCCGCGCGCGCGCATGCACGAGGTAGGCCGAGACCCATGACTGGCTGTGCCCTGACGCGTGCATCCCCACACAGTGGCCACCGCCACGCTTCCCTCTGTGCCGAGGTGGCAGACTGCGCTAATGAGCGATAATGTGTGTAATTAACAGTCCGGCAGCAGCACACGTAGCTGATGAACAGTCTCCCCTCCTTCATTTGGCCGCTTGTTCCCCTTGATTCGCCTTGAATGGAGGCAGGGTAGAAATGAGGCCTACAGTGCCAGGGTACTTGCCATTAAGATGACAATAATAATAAAAATGGTCATTATCATAATAATGGCTGTCATTGTGCTGCGATATGTCTTTAATTTTAATGGAAGGAAGGGAGATAGACAGGGGGGGGGAACTGGAATCTCTATGCAGTCTATTTGATGGTGCTGGTGCTAATTATTATCTGACAATTCAAAAGCTTCTCCATTTGCATAGTGCATTTGTTTAATTGCAACTGAAAAAAGCAAAGCAAATAACAGGACATAATGAAAGTGATTTTCCCCCCTTGTTTTGGTGGTGCTGTTTTTCCGACGGAATTCATATCAAGCGTCCCTCTGAATGCCGGGGACTTTTCTCATCTGGAGAAAACAGCCGGGGTCATATCATCGCGAAACACACCTGTGTAAACTCCGGCGGCCAGCAAAAATGTTGACTCTGGGTCCAGAAAATAAAGTTCCTCAGGACCTATTTGGAGACGTCCTCCTCCTGGAAGCGGGGGCCGTGTGAGGACGCGAGGCAGAGCTCCAGGGCCTGCACCAGTGGCAGCGGCAGATGTGAGATTTATGGCCTCAAGTACTTCCACGTTTCCCCTTCCTCCGACTCCAACCCCGCCACTTCCACCCTCCACCCCCTTAAACCCCCCTGAAGCGAGGCGAAGCTCTTAGCTCGGCCCTGCTTTGGGCCGTTGGAGCGGATCCGGGATGAATCGCGTGCGACCGCACTTGCCGGTGCCGGTGCCAGTGCCGCCGCTGAAGGAGAAGTGTTAGATATCGCACGGGGCGCTGAAGAACACTCTCCATCAGCTCGTAAAATGCGTCGTCTGCCGTCGCCAACCCACCCGCCGCTCCCTTCTCATCACCCCAGCCAATGTTCCGTACACACACACACACACTCCTCTTCTCCTCTCTCTTTCTCTTTCTGGTAACGGGGGTGACATGGCCCGTCTCCAAACTACATTAAGCCTCCTCACCCCCACCCCCCCCCCCGCGTCTTGCCGGCGTGTACGTTTCAAAAGGTTTTACTGCCGCTCGTGGCGCAGGCCATTAAATCAAGCTGCCAGGCTTTACAAAGCAGATGAGCCCTGTAGACAGTGTCATCCACAGTGCCTCGCCATTTCTGCAATTTTAAACAGTCAATCTGGGAACGCTCGCTGACTTACTCATCTCAGTCCCATCTGATATCTGTGTGAATGGGAACATGCGAGTGCCTCTATGTGTGTGTGTGTGTGTGTGTGTGTGTGTGTGTGTGTGTGTGTGGGTGTATGTGTGTGAGTGCATCTGTGTGTGTGTGTGTGTGTATGCATGCATGCTTTTTTGCAAGTTTTTAAAAGCCTCTGCGTGTGTATTTGTTCTGCTGTGTAATTATTTGCATAAGTTGTGCATACAGTTGTTATGATACTTGTGTGTGTTTGGGTTACTGTATGTGGGAATGTCTGAACCTCTCTACACGCATGTCCCAGTACATGCAACTGTGTTCATATGCACATTCAGTATGCGAGTGAGTTTGTGATGAATTCCTTGCATGCGTGTGAGGATGTTAGGGTACACTTGCCATCATCTGACCCCCCCACCCCACCCCCCAACCACTCAGTGTTGTCAGTAGGAATCAGGCAAGGTGAGAGGAAGCAATCTAAAGTAAATGTCTCCAAAGTAAGTGTATATAAAGTCAGTAAATATGCTGATTCGCTCGGAGGGCTCGGGGTGTTCGGATGCCCACTCAAAACACATGCAGATTTTAACATCTCAACACTTTATAAAAGCTGCTGCAGCTCTTCACGCAATGTCAAGCCCATATCTCCGTCTTTCCCTCAATTAAAATTTGATTGAACAAGTCTAGCATAGTTAAGAAATAAATATTCACAGCCCGCTAATGCACACTGCATTAAAACCTCTACATAAATCTCAGATTAGCGAGCTCTTAACACCCATTTTCGGAGGGACTACATACTCTAGTGTTGTGTTGCCTGTGAATGCATAGAATGAAACATTTGGAGAGAGGTGTGTTTTTCTCCTAAGTGTGTCAATGCTTGTTTTGAGAAAAAGAAACAGACACTGGAAGCAAATCCGACACTCCGGGCGAAAATGATGTGGAACTGTGAAACTGAAAATGGTGTCTGGTTTTTTTTTTTTTTTTTTTTTTTGCTTTTTCTTTTTTTTTTTTTTTTGGTTTCTCTGTGCACAGCCTTAATCCATTTGGCACTCCTAGCAGCATGGTGCTGTAGTTTTGCATAACAACTCAGCGGCTTCCACCCAGGAACTGGCAGAAAGTTTATGGGGCTCGAGTATTTACAGACGCACTTAAAATGTAACCTGAAATAACACCTACAAAAGGGAAGTGGGGGTGGAGGTTGGAAAAGTGAGATCATTAGGCTGAAATGTCCTCTGGCCAGCGGATGAGGTGAGGAGTGCTGAGAATGCTGAGGATTTGGAGCAACCCGATGCCCGTCCACCACTGGGCATTAGCTACCGGGAAAGTGGCCACGCACAGTGTTTAATCACAAGTAATGGAAGACAATGCGTGTCGCTGGGTCAAGTAGAGCTGCATGTTTTGTAAGGTTTGCACACTGATAACTGGCTGTAATCACCTAAAAACATTATCCTGTCACACTGATGTGTGCTTTACTTCACTGGTGGAGTTAATTGCATACACAAGGTCCTTTTTCTCCTCTTACAACTGGTCAATATCCCACATGGAGGGACAGGAGAACAACCTGAAGTCTCACGGGCTATTTGAAACAACTCCAGCAGCGGCTGCACTTGATGAAAGTCTAAGCATTCAAACAAGGGGAAAACACAGGAGCAACAAATAGGGCGTCTAAGCCAAATGGGTTACTAAATTCTCATTTGCATCCATTAAGAGCAAGCATGTGTTTCAAACAAACACCCCTGGGCTTTAGCCACCATCAGCTGTCGTCACTGTCCTCCCCTCCACATCGACGTGTTATAATTTGTATTATTCGGAATCAATAAATCAATGAATCCATACCAAACAAATGCCACTGTGTGTGTGTTAATGACACCGTGGGATTATAGAGGATATTGCTACCAGGGTAGGGGAGAAAAAAGGCCAACAACAAAACAACGGAAGACATCGATCACTTTACGCTTGTCAGGGTACAGCAGATCAACGAGACAAACGAAGGCAAATCCGAGCGGAGCTTCTCCCCAAGACATAAGCACCTTCAGCCCACCTCCTCATCCCCCCTTCCTCCCTCCCTCCCTCCCGCGCTTTCCAATTCCATTTCCCTACTTCACAGGGAAAGTGTAACGGAGGCCAGGTCCAGGATTGGAGGCCACACACACCGATATATAAACGTCAAGGCATCTTAATTAACACCGTGTCCACAACCGTGATCAAGGCTCCCTTGATGCAGCGTGCAGTGAAAAGGCAGTGGAGTCAGACTGCAGAGCCCAATCCCCAACCACAGTCTCCCACTCTCGCTTGGATCGATTCAAATAGATTTTCCTCTTTGGCACACACCTGCATGCTGTCAACAAGACATACATTTCGTTTCCTCTCACTCTCTCACTCTTCTTCCCCTCTTTTTCCCACCATCTCTCTCTCTCTCTCTCTCTCTCTTTCTCCCTCTCGCACTCTCTCCTTTGAGCCCCTATATTTCCCATGCAATCCATATTTCCCAAACACGGTACATGAAAACCTCAAAAGCTTTTTTTGGCAGGGGCTATCTGGCTATGAGAGAAGGGGGAGTCTGTGTATGGTAGCCTTACTTCAACTCGGCCTGTCCACCCACAGCCTCAAAAGACTCTTTGGGACTCTTTGAAGGATGGAGTCGTTGGGATGAGGAGTGAAGCTGAACGTTCAGCATTCGCTCAGCGTTTTAGAGTTCTTCAGGCCACGACGGTGCACTGGCCCCCGAGCGCAGCGTTCACGGCTGACCTGCCTCTTAACTCCTGATCTGGATCCTGACGAAGATCACTCACTGGTTCGGGGCGAGAGAGCAAGGCAGGAAGAAAGAGGTCACAGGTAGGGCGCCACTATCATTCACATCTTCACTCAAGCCAAAGCTGACCCCCAAGCTCCGGTGGATGGGTATGTGTGTGTGTATGTGTGTGTGTGTGTGTGTGGTGGGGGTTGTTGGGAAGTGTTGTGGTAGATGGGTAGATGGGAGGGGTGTGTTTGTGTGCAGAACTCGTTTCCCCCTACTAAAAAAAAAGTCCCCTCTCTGAGAGCCTTGGGTTTCCTGGGGTCTGGGATTGACTCGTTAGTGGAGTGGCACATTGGTGGCGGGAGCAGAGGTGCGGTGAGAAATCCATTTACATCCTCCCCTGTTTCATTCGCTCCGACTCCTCTCTGATCCTCACCCTCCACTCAGGCTTGTTTACCTGGCAAGTAGACTGTGACTAAAGAAAATTCCCACAGCCTGCGGTGGGATTGGTAGGTGGGGGTGGTTGGCTGGGGGAGTCAGTATGTGTGTGTGTGTGTGTGTGTGTGTTGAGAGTGGGAGAGGAGGGGTTATTACTTAAAGATGTAACCTACCTTCCCCAGCCCCCATGGTTTAATTATCATGTGCAGCCTAGTGTAGATGAAATAACTGGGGTTCTCACACTGACGCCCACATGGGGAGGCAACACAGTCACTCAGACTAGGAGATAGCAGAGTGGGGGGGGGGACAGCACAGCGCCTGGCTGCCTTTAAAGCAGGCTAATCGGAAAAGAAAAATAAATAAATCTGCTCAGGCTGCAGACATCCATCTTTTTTTGCTTGTTGCTGGTGAGTCTGCATGGAAAAAGCAGTGGATCACATGTGTTCTTACCCCATCTTCTCCACCCACACCCACCACCACCACCCTGGCCCAAGCATGCCTGTTCATTCAGAGAATTAAGCTTTAATATGGGGTTTGGGTGGGAGCAGTGAGGGGGTGAAAAGGTTAAATTATGGGCTGGATTTCTCCCTAAGCACATCAAAACCTCCACTGCCTTCACAGGTCAGATCGTCTCAGGGCCAAATCCCCCTTGCAAAGCAAGCTGTGCAAAGACTGGCCAAAGATCAAAAACAAGAGTTTATGGATGTTTATTTTTTTTAGGTTGCATTTCTCCAAATTAATGTTTAATTAGGGATGAGAAAGAGAGCAAGGGAGTGAGTGAGAGTGGAAGTGAGAAAGAGAGAGAGAGAAAGATAGACTTTAACATACGGACATTTAATGCAGCAGTTCAGCACAGTGTTTGCTCGCTCTCGCTGTCTGTCTGCAGAGTGACTGATCACCACATGAAAAACAGCTTTTTCCGCTCCCAAAGGGCTTCTGTTCCTATGACAGAGAGAATGGGGGAGGGGGAGGGAGAGCGGTGAGTGGGATCCCCTCTCTAAAATAAATAATTTACAGCCTGCCCTGCCTGTAAAGGACTCGGGCGGTTGCATCTCTAGCCTGGCTGTTTACATTGGAGATACAAATCATGATTTTGGATGAGCTACACATGTAAATCACTGATAGCTAAACACGTGTCTGATTTGAGCGCTTGCTTAGGAACTGAGACAGCATACCAGTGTAGTGTAAATCTGTGTGTAAAAACACAGCCACTCATTGGATTAATGAATCCAATTACCAGAGTGCTGGCAATTCATCCAAAACAGCATACTAGCAGCCTAAATATTATGCAAACAAAGTACTTAGTGAGTCAGAAATCCTTGCTCAGCCAAGTTTCACTGCACCAAGAGTTAAATTTCATGTGATGCTGAATTAGAATGCAGAATTATTTGTTTACATGTTAATTTAGCATGAAATGAAGTTGCAGTGAGTGTGCGCCTATAGCTCAGAGACTGTAAACCATGTTGGTACATGTAGAACAAGGATCGGCAATCTTTACCTTCAAAAGAACCAGTTTTTGACTAGAAGTAATTGTTAAAAATCTTACTAGGGGCCACCAAAATATTTAAACCCTTTAAATACAAGTAAGTTTCAACCTATTAGTCTGAATTAGCTTTTAAACATCACTTGAATTAGGGTTTGGCACATATATTTTTTTAAGCCATTGGATGGCAGGCCAGAATGTTGTCCCAGATAGACTGAAGTGTGTTGCAGTGAGTATGCGCCTATAGCTCAGAGACTGTAAACCATGTTGGTACATGTAGAACAAGGATCGGCAATCTTTACCTTCAAAAGAACCAGTTTTTGACTAGAAGTAATTGTTAAAAATCTTACTAGGGGCCACCAAAATATTTAAACTCTTTAAATACAAGTAAGCTTCAACCTATTAGTCTGAATTAGCTTTTAAACTTGAATTAGGGTTTGGCACATATATTTTTTAAGCCATTGGATGGCAGGCCAGAATGTTGTCCCAGATAGACTGGAGTGTGTTTATGTTGATTCTTAACGGTTCTCATCCCAAATTCCCATCTACCTTGCTCAAACTGTTCCTCCACATTATAATAAAAACAATCGTAATAATAATCATAACAATACAATTATGACCTGCATCTATATTGCTTTGCTATGTATGCATGTATTGACTTTGACATTCCTGCTCAGTGCTCAAATAGCATGTTATCTTGAAGGCAGTTTCTTTGTTTCCCTGAGGATTGCACAAAACTACCAGCCCGACTTTCATGAAAGTTGGCGGAAAGCTGTAGCATAGATAAGAGAAGAATCCACTGAATTTTGCGGTAGTTTTGATTCACTGGGCAACTTTAACTTTTGCAATGTTGCATGGCATGGCATTTGGCCAAAATGGAGATATGCTCTCTCTCTGAATCATCTACTTCTGAGATGTCTTCCACATCTGCATTGCACATTGCAGATCAGACATTCCGGTAATTCAGTTGCAGTGGTGGTGAAAGCAAACCAATTTGTCTCAGCACTTTAAATTGATCTGTTTTCCTACTCCATGACTTATATTTTTGATGATTTTGGCACCATTGCTAGCTTGGGAAAAGACCACTCAAGCCACCAGAGTCTGTTAAAAGGATGCAAGGATGTGACATATGACATTTCTATGAGTTTTACACATTTTACTCGGGAGTTCAGGGCAGGCTACATATTTTCTCAGGCTAATAACATAAGGATAGCTTAAAGCCCAACAATCAAAGCAAATCGTAAACAATATTTTATTTATTTCCATTTTCCACAAAACCAGGGAGCCAATAGAGAGAGGCTATAGAGCCGCATGCAGTTTGTGGACTGAGGGTTGGCAACTCTTGATGTAGAGTGTATGAGATTGAGAATGTGTATGCCTATGTATGGTAGAAGGATTAATTGTCATTCAGAAATTAGAACTACTTTAAAATCTGGATGGAATGGAAATGCTGTAATTGTATTTTTTTTTTTTTAAGTTTTCTTGATGGTACGATGGTACGGCTAATTTTTACTACTTTTTAATGAAAGATATTAGCTCAAAACCAGACATGGGCACTTAATCACTGGGACATGTTTTTCAAAGTCTACTATTATATCACTTCTGTTTTCCATTATTATGGCCAGTTACACCATGTTTCTTATGTCTCATTGAGAGGTAAGAGAAGACACAGACCATAAGATGCGCTCTCTGGCTGACTGGCTAGCGCCCGGGATCACCGGATGACCCTGGACGAGGTGCAAGTTGACAAAACTTCCTTCATTTCCTCTTGTTATTGCAGCATCTGAGTCGAGTTTCCACTCAGACACAGGATAGAGAGGCCAAAAGGTGAGCGCAATGCTCCACTGAACTTCGACGCTGATCAAACGGAATGTAGCATGGAGCTAGGGGCTGGGAGATAGCAGGAGCTGTTTTTGTTCTCTCTCTCTTCTATCTCTCTCTTTCTCTCTCTGTCTCTCTCTCTCTCTCTGTCCTCTTCTCCTCCACCACAAACCACAGCCTAGCTCAGGGGCTGATTCAGGGAGATAAGTCCAGGTAAACCAGATTTCCCCAGGAATGAAAATCCGCCCAGTTGACCACAGCTGAGCGGCCAGCCGAGGGGAAACGATTTAAGCAGGCCCAATTATTTTCTCTGGTCCTGGGGCACACAAAGACATGGTGAAGGTGGGGGTGGTTGTAGTTGGGGTTGGCGGGGGGCGGCAGGGAGGGGGGTTGTGGGGGGGCAACCAGGGGAGTGGAGCCCGGTGGCACAGCCAGCCTCGGCCAAAGCAGGTGTACTTATGTATCATTCATGATTTTAATTGCTTGTAATTAACTTGAGTCCAATTAGAAAGAGAGAAAATCAATATGTGTTGATCAACAGTGAGGGGCATTTTCCAGTCGGTGGGGTAGGGTGTTTATGTGTATATGTATATGTTTATGTGTGTGTGTGTGTGTGTGTGTGTGTGTGTGTGTGTGTTTGCGTGTGTGTTGAGTTGAGAGTGCAGCCACAATCAGCACGGCTGTTGGTCTGCATTAATGGGGACACACGCGGCTCCACTCTTTCCTGCTTGATTGTGTATTGAGCGATTTGTCTCCTCTGGCCCATGCTTACATTGTATGCAGCAATTATCCGGCAGCGGCAGATTGCTCAGACACCCCGGTGACACGACGGGATCCAGCCAAATGCATGTCAGAGGTTTGCCCCAGAGCCTGAAATCCCGCAGGCGTGACGGGGGTTGGAAAAATCGGACTGAATGGAAAGCGGGTCTGTGTGTGTGTGCCGAGCATGAGGATGTAGCTCGTCTCGCCATATTTATTTCATTTTTTCGCCGAGTCATTCTTTCCGGGTTGTTGTTGTTAAGAGCAACTAGAGAAAATTGCCATGGGTTTCTTGCACGACAGACATGGGTGGCAGAGACAACGCCCCTCTCCAAACTACTTTCACTGGAATCAATACTGACGTTGCTGTTAAGGGTGTCCCGGTAATTAGCCCTGGGATGCAGCTCCTTGGAGTGACATTAGAATACCTCTTAAAGCTACGCGCGTGCATAAGGCCCCACAGTAAAAACCCTGCCGGAGTGAGTAGTGAATCTAAAATCCAATAACTCACGGTGGCCTCTGTTTTCATCTGTTTTCTTCGGTGTTGGTAAACTGCAAAGGTTGCAGAGATGCCTGGAAATCTTACACGGACGCATCAAACAGTCACCATGTTTTATTGTATGCAGGAAAAAGTGCTTACGGGGTGCTCACATTCATCAAAGCGACCACCCCTCCCTGCTAATCTACAAAAGAGGCCGCTCAAATCAAAGTTTTTGTTGATTTCTACAGAGAGAAATCCAAGGAATGAATGTGTGTGAGGTAAAGGGATGGAAGGCTGTTTACCTGTTACCGGTAGCCTGAGCAGACATGATGCATCCTAGTTCTCCCCCAATCTATATGCACCTGGGATCTTCCATCCGTATGCAGAGGGGCCCATGTGTGTGCCACGGCATGTTGTGCTGCTGTCACACTGAGTTCAACAGGATCCGCACTTCAAAAACATCCCTGCTGGACACAGCAAAGCAAAGAGCGAAAAAATAGATCAGAACACCACAGAGCAAAGGGAAAGGAGGGGGAAAGGTGGGGAGAAGGGGAAAAGCTGTCTATGCAGGCACAGGATTTAAGCCGCGGCCTGCCGGAGGGAAGGCGCCATGAATTTGGCTGTCCAATCTGACGCTGGCGTCTCTCTCCCTTTCTCTCTCTCTCTCTGTCTGTCTGTATCTGTCCTGGCCTGTAAACACGTCGTTGTTTAGTAGCGCAGGCGTCCGCCCGCAACGCATGGTGGCTGCCAGAGCGCCCGCCCGCCCGCCCGCCCGCCCGCCCGCCGCACGCCCGCGCGCGTCAAAGCGCAACATGTGACAGCCGATGACAGCCGTGCCGCGCTGTCGTCGGCGCCATTCTCGCGCTGACAAAGGCAAGGCCCCCTGCTCTCAAATGGTCTATCACCAGCAGCGAAGGAGCCCGTCTGTATCGCTCCCCTCCGGAGCCTCGGCCGCTAAACAAGGCACCGCACCGGCGGCCACCGCTCATCTACACGTCATTAACGCCGACTCTCACGCACTGTACCACACTCTGATCCAGCCACAGCCACCTGCCCGTCCCCTGCCTGTGATGAATGATTATACACTTACAAAGTA
This sequence comes from Alosa alosa, assembly GCF_017589495.1. Classification (NCBI taxonomy): domain Eukaryota; kingdom Metazoa; phylum Chordata; class Actinopteri; order Clupeiformes; family Clupeidae; genus Alosa; species Alosa alosa. The sequence continues at coordinate 24,198,516 of NC_063207.1, forward strand.
TGGATTAATTGCGGAGGCCAATGCCAATATAGCAGCATCCCCACGGGATAAGCGCTTTATTAAAATATGAGCTTCGCAGACTAAACAAACATAACGACTGCACAGTGGTCTTTGTGTGGACGTGTCTGCAGAAAGGAAGACTAAGTCTTAGTGAAATGAGGCGATCTGAGGATACGACTGAGGATTTAAGGCAGCTCAATTTCATAAAGTTGCTCAATCGTATCAAAAGTCTGCTTTTCTTTTTAATCCATCTTCTGTGGACTTTTATTACAATACATAATACAGCATGGTAATCACTGTGATCAATGTCTTAAGTTTAGCATAACTGTTCAACAGACATTAACCAGGTTCATCCCTTTACTCTTGATAATGAGCTGCTTTCAAAAGATAATATGCAACAATTTATGCATTCTTTGAAACATGCTTTTATAGGCAACCCCTACCGCTATCATAATTTTTTGGTTTATGGTCATGTGAAGGATCGATATCACTTCAAACATTCTGACCAGCTGCCTATGCTATGCAGTTCTGGAGTTCGGGTCTAACCACACCAACACGTAAAAAGCTTTCATCTGACATCACCTGCTATGTCACTATAAGACACAAAGATTATAGAGCGCTACGCTCTAAGATCTTTGACCTCAATAAAATGGAGGTGATGGTGACCAGGCTTATAAGTTGCAAAAATCGTCTGGCTACGCTAGTAAAAATGTTTTGACCAAATATTTGTTGGGCCCGTGAAGTTGGACTTAACAACAACATTTTCCACGATTTCTTAAAATATAACGGATGCTTAGTTATCTAAGATAGTTATCTAGATAGTTATCTATCTACCTCTTGATAAGCGCATGCACAGCAATACCCATCCCCCACCCCTGACTGACTTTTCAACTCACTTTTCTGTCATGCATCTGACTGCATGTGTAAGCTGTACAAACTCCGTTTTAAAGACCTTTGATAAGACATTAGTAAGCATGCCAGCTGATTCTGGTATTAGTTTTTGACTGCCTTTTTAGTAGTTTTCACTAGTTATCACTAGTTTTTAACCAGAAAAAGATTTGCTTCACAACAAATGCATTTTTACTTCTACTCTTTTCCATATATTTTAGCATGCAATGATGTCTGATGTCATGTCTGTTGTGCTTATTCTATATCCACATGCGCTTTTCACAAGTTTTCATATTAAATTGGTTTATATTTGGTACGCTACCTTCCATCAAATTAGCAATGGAATGGTGTAAGCATGAAAGGTGACATACTGTATGCTGATAAATAAGCATAATTCACTGGGTCAGGCAATTGCATCAAGAATAAATTCAATAATTAGTCATGAATTCACACCCAGTGATAACTTCTTGATGTGAAAGAAAAACTTTTCCACTGAAGAACATTCTATGGAGAAAAACAATTTTAAATATTAATGTATTCTATCACAATATTTTAGCATTCTATACAGTAGCCTGACAACATTATGACATTTATCTGCATTTATTGAATTCATTAATGCTGTTGGGGTTGGATAAGAAAGAGCCACTCTAACTTGTTACTTAATTTGACGTAGCAGCATCCTATTGAGTTTTATTTTTATTTATCATTTCATTTTATTTCACTTAGCTGGAGCAGGGGAGGGGGTTGCAGCATCATAATATCTAATTTGCTGGGTGAAGTCTGAAGAAACAAATGTTTTGTTTACGGCTTTTTTTGCACTCGTGTGCCAGTCTTCCTTGGAAGCACACACACACACACACACACACACACACACACACACACACAGAGACAACACACACACATGCACAAACAGAAGCACACACACAAATGCAAAACAACCTGGTCTCATTAACATAGAGCAGGCAGCATCGGTTGGCAGACAGTTACCTCAGCCTTCCACTGACATCTTTGGCATCTCCTCCTTACATTTGATGTATATTATAATGGGGGCATGGCTACTTCTTTATGTATGTTGTATGCGCATTCATTCCAGAGGGTTCCGCCAAGCAGTTTGAAATACTGCCACGAGATTACAGGGCTGCTGGCGTGACAGGGGCTGCATTTCATACAAACTCACTGAATACATAATGCATACCGTTGTCTGCATGGACCCTTTTCTCATGCTAATCAGAACCCTTTCTGTGCAGTTCTAAGAGGTGTGGGTGTTGTGGAGCTCAGTGACAGTCTGTGTGAAAGGAGTCATATATGGAGCATAAAAAAATATTATTACCACGTCAACGTTTGGCAATCAGACAGAAAAAAGAAAAACAGTTCTTGAGGAAATATGTTGTAGGCTAAGCTTTTTGGTTTGGCGAGTTGGATGTGTTTCAGCCAGTGCCGATGTTGTTGTCTGCCTATGATTGGAACTTTCCAGAAACAAAGGAAAAATATCTTAGAAAGCCACAGTGGTTATTTATGGCCAGGGCAGGATCCAGACGGAACTTCTATAGAAACTGAATGGCAGAGTCATCAGAAACCAGGATTAACATGTCTGAAAATACAACCGACACTGAAAGTCTGGCTTTCATGTCGAGAAGCAGACTACTGGCCCAGGGTTAAATCAAAAGCATTTTAATTGTATGGCTAAGAGGTATGGGCTTGGTATTGGCGAAAGAATGAAATGCACAATTTTTTTTTTCACAACTTTGCCGCTTTAACGTTTTACAGTTTCCTTCGTTTACTAGAGGCCGTGGGAGACCAAGTGCATGATTTACTGCCACAGAGAGATCAACACGTCTCAAGTCGGATGGTCGTAAATCAATCAAAACCGCACAAAGTGAAGAAAACCATATATGTTTCATTGCTCTTCACACGCACATAATGATACCTTGGTATCAGCTGGGTTTGTTTTCTCAGGCGAGCGGCGGGTCATTCCTGGCATGTCTGGCTGCTTGGCTGGGTCTGCCTCTGTCTATGGGAACTGAATGAAACTGGCACACGTGGGTTGGCTCTGGAAGTGTCATGGCCACCGTGTTCAGAGAGCCGGACAGGGGCCTTTCCCCTTGGCTGGAGGCGTCTCTGTGAGAGAGGCTCTGTGGTGGTAGCGGAGGGTCAGGGTTTTTGTTTCAGCCGCTGCCCCTTTGCTGAGTGTGGTTTGCTTTTTCCTGCCTGTTGCCAGTGTTTGTTTGGGGGATAACCTCCTCAGTCCACTCACTCACCCTCCAGCTCTTATCTAATGGTGTAGTTTGTGAAAGCTTGACTACTAACCAAACTTTGCCCTCTTTATCTCACACACACACCTTTCTCACAACATGCACACAGTCACACATGCACTCACCAAATGTATTTACACACAAATACACACACACACATTGTCAGAGGCAGTCGATTAAGGTTGGACATGAGGAGCGCAGAGCTCCTCACACATGCAGCCCATAGACGAGCACTATAAGGCTAATGGAAAACAAATACCCTGGCCCAGCATCCCACTGGGTGGAACTCTGCTCTTCAATAATGGTGCCCTGTGAATGACTTATTATCTTCATGGATAAACGTGCTCGGTTATTGTTGTTTTCCAGAAACTTTCCAAAACCCAACCCCCACCCACTTTTTTTCTTGCCCCTTGGACTTAACTCTGACTACGGGCCAAGCATCGACAAATACTGCGGTGCATAGCATAATTATTGATTGTTTATACATGCGCTGATATTGTTTCTCCGGATAGATGGCACAGTAGTGTCCACCTCCAAATAACCCTCCACACCCCCCCTCCAACTGTGTTCTCAGCCAAGAGAAGGAGGGGAGAAGATCTCTCCAAGGATTCATCCAACGGACATTGACAGAGCCTCTAACACACATTTTAGTGACCTATTAAGAGCATTATGGTCCCTTGTCCACAGTAGGCCACATCCTGGTAATCTCAACTATCCTCTTAAGAAGTGGAATTGACTGAAATAATTGATCCTTGCTGGGGTTGGCAGACACAGCAGAGTAATCACCTCACATAAATCTCTGCAATCAAGTATGAAATGGCAGAATGAAATTTTCTCTGCAGGTCTTCTGACACAGACAGGCAGGTGCTTTTAAACTGACATCACAAGGCTCTTTCTTTTCTCCCAGGCAAAGTTTCTATTTGTTTTTTGTCTGGTCAAAGCTCCTGCTTGAAGTAGCTCCCTGTAATTTTCTGAAACTTTTTTCCCCTAAACTCTAACCCAGAGGTACAATATCTCATATGTTAGACAGGTTTAATTTATGGCACAGTATCCCAGCCATTTGTGGCAATACTTAAATGGTAATGTGTTTGATGTGTTACATAAGCCATTAATAAAAAAAGAAAATAGTCGGCGAGATCTGACTTGTGTGCCAAGCTGCTATAGCATTCCTAATGCTGATCCTTTTAAAATGTCTCCCATATACAGATGTTATACAGGGCATTATTACATTTAATCAAAGCCACATTTAATGTAACCAAACACGAGTTCAAATTACCGACCATAACTTACTTTTCTTTGAGAAATGAATCAATCACATTTGGGGCAAAGAAAAAGCATGTGGCATTGGGTTACATTTCATTACCATAAGCATGAATAGCCTGATCTGTTCTGCTGAGGAAATGCACACCACTTTTGCTGGGAAAATAGGAGCATATCTCCACTTTAGCCCCAGCCAGACACTCGACACATGTTGCCCTGTAAACATACTCACTCAGATAAGGGACAATCTGTGTGTGTGTGTGTGTGTGTGCATGTGTGTGTGTGTGTGCATGTGTGTGTGTGTGTGTGTGTGTGTGTGTGTGTGTGTGTGTGTGTGTGTGTGTGTGTGTGTGTGTTTTTGTGACAGTGCCCCTAAAACCAGCTGTGGCTCGGGATTAGGCCCGAGCATTACTCAGCTGTGAAGTGGGATTAGGATTGGACGTTACTCAGTGGTGGCATTTCCATGACAGAGGGAGAGAGAGTGAGGCGCGGGCGGGCGGGCTTAAAACACCACCGCTGTATGCTCTTTGGATGGCAAGTCGGATTCCCTCCCTCTGACAGATGGCGTCGCAGCCACAAAGTGCTGTGTTTAGACTTAGCTCAGGGGCAAAAGAGGTCTGATGACACAGCATTCGACAAACAAGTCCCATATGCAAAGGCGGCAGCACTGACCAGACTGGCATCTTTACTCGAGTGGTGTGTCGTGTGTGTGTGTGTGTGTGTGTGTGTGTGTGTGTGTGTGTGCAATGTGTATATGAGTGTATGTGTATTTGCGTTGGTGAAATTAAATCACAGATAAGTACTAGGTGAGGAAGCTTAACATCTGAATGACATAATTTGTGAAATTCAGGGCAACCAAATTGAATGCATAAAAGTGCTACTTTCCCTGCCTGCTTGACCGTTGAAATTTAGTTTTTCTCCTCCCTTTCAAAAAAGGAGCCTTTCGACTGCTTTTAATTAGGCCCTTCTTGATTGTTAGATTGGGTCAACGAAAGCCCAAAAGATGTCTTTATGAGCACAGGGCAGATTTAGCATTCAAAAGTAAACAGCGAGTGAAAAGGACCAGCTGCTAGATAGAATTAGACCTGGCGCTCTGGATCCAAAACAAACCTACAACTGCTTACTTACTTCAGAGGGAAAAAAGGGAGAAAGACAACCAAGGAGAAGGAGAGAGAAGAGAAAATCTGGAGTGACCCAGACTGACCCCGCACACAATGCCCGGGAGGCCCTAGAGGCAGTGAATTAATTGCAGCCCACTAAGCTCTGATACAGCACATCGAAAGAATAAATGAGGCTCCCTGCAAACCCGCAGTGTAGGGGGGTCACTGGCAATTTCATGCAAAGTACAAATTGTAAATAATATATAAAAAAGACTCTGACACACTTGCATCAATAGTCTGTCCAGTTGTAAGTCAAACAGTGTTGGTGGACCCAATGATTAGTTCACATTGTGTTCAGGTCTTTGTATGTGTGTGTGAGAGAGACTGGGGGTGAGTGAATTTAATGTGTCCAGATAATGAGCAGATCTTCTAGCAATACTGAGCCTCTGAAAAGTGTCACGTCATTAGTGTGGCCCTTCATCACGTGAAAACCCATGCTTAGAAAAGCTCCCCACCCAATGCCCCCACCCACACCCACACTACCCATACCCACCCAATAGAATTGGAAAAAGAAAGAAGGATAGAGAGGGAAAGGACGGAAGAGAGTGAGTGTCCCTACTATCTCCCCTTCCGTCTGACAGCTTGGGGAAAGTGTAGGTGCTCACTTCTGGGGCGCTGGCCCCGGCTCTCTTAATGAAATCCACTTGGTCCGAGGGAAGAAACTGGCCTCTCATTCTGTATAGATTTCCTATCACTGACCAAGATCTTAGCAAGACACACAAGGGGGCAGAGCACTCCACAATGTGATCACCAAATCCTATTGTTTCCTTTAGATGAAATACATACTCTGATTAATAGACTAGATAAAGGCAAGAAGCCTCCATTGCAGAGATACGAAGGGTAGGAGGAGGAGGAGGGGAAAACCATCAGCTTATCAGATGGAATCTGCCGCCATTCCTTATGTTTTCTGGAAACTAAATTACATAATGTTCCATTAAATAGAAACATGGAGACATCTTTTTCTCGCCTGATCCCCAAAACACGCTCCCGGCTCTTTCTCTCTCTCTCTCTCTCTCTCTCTCTTGTTTGTACTGAAAAGAGAATTTTAGATAAATGTGCGGCCTAAATGGCTTATTTAGCAAACAGGCTTCAATAGGATCCATGGAGCCTTCTGAATGGGAAGACAGCAGATATCAATGGGGCAGTAATGGTCTCTACAGTGCAGGACACTCACAAAATGCCATGTCAGTGGCCTATGATGTCAGCGGATCAATATGATCTCTGAGACACTGTCTGTCTGACGGCTGGTGGCACTGAACTGAATATTAACCTTTACAGGGGAAGAGCCAGGAAAACAGTAAAGGGCGCAGGCCAGCACAAGCTAATTAACGGGGAAAGTTGTCACTTGTCTTCATCCTGTGCAAGACATGCACCAAGAAATGCAAATGGAATATGGCTATATTAAAAATAAAAAGCATGAGGAGATGCAATGGAAATCTATTTTATTAAATGAAATAAATATCAGCATGCATTACCTCGGGCACATATTTAACAGCTCAGTGGGTACACGAATACAGAGTTGCTCAGAGGGACGGAGAGAGAGAGAGAGAGAGAGAGAAAAGAGATAGAAGAGAGGGAGGGATATGGAGAAAGAGAGGGAGATAGAGAGAGAGAGAGAAGAGAGGGAGAGAAGGGATATAGAGAAAGAGAGGGAGATAAAGAGAGGAGAGAGAGAGAGAGAGAGGAGATGATCGATTATTTAGGAATGCTGGGCTCTGGCTTTTGTAACCTGCGGAACAAGAGCCCTTTTCTCTGTGCGCTGCCCCCTCCCTCTCCTCCACCTTTCAGACGCTGCCCCGGCTCTGAATGACGCTGACCTCCGTGACCCCTCCCTGGATCTGCTCCCTGCAACAGCACACGCTCCTGAGGCCTGCAATAGACCAAGCCACACCACTGACCCCCAGGGCAAGACCACTACACACAGCCGCCATGTTCCCACACACACACACACACACACACACACACACACACACACACACACACACACACACACACACACACACACACACATACACACACACACACACACACACACAGACACACACACACACACACACACACACACACACACACACATGCACACACACACACACACACACACACACACACACACACAGACACACACAATGCTACTCTCCTCCATCAACCCCCAGATAGAGAGCGAGGGAAGGAGACAGAGAGGGGAAGAACAGGGTAAATTGAGGGATGAGAGGAAAAGAGGAACAGTACATGTGCTTGAAGGAAGAAAGGACAGTGGGGTTGAGACAGGATGAAAAGCACAGAGTAGCAGGATGGGGGGATGACAGAGAGATAGAAAGAGCAAGGTGGGTGGAGGAGAAGAAGGGAGAGGGGGGATGAGAGAGCAAATTGGATTCTGGAGTGAGAGTGAGAGGAGGCACAGAATGGAGAGAGAGAGAGATGGAGAGAGGGAGAGAGAAAAGGAGAGAGGAAGAGAGGGTGGGGTTGGTGAAGAGGGACCTAATTCCTCCAAGGGAGGGGGAAAGGAGGGAGCATGTGTGTGTGTGAGAGAGAGAGAGAAGGAGGAAGGGAGGGAGAGATTGAGAGAGAGGGTACAAGAGCAAATTGGATTCTGAGGTGAGGGAGACAGGGGAAAGAGGCGTAGGCGGCAGTGCAGGGTGGGGTGGGGTGGGGTGGGGCTGGGGTTGGATGTGCGGTGGTGGGAGGTTACAGGAGACTGCTCAGCTGGAAGATGGGAGTGCACAGGCAGAGGTGTGAAGGGAGATCTCCCTGCCTCCCTCCTCTGCATCAGCAACCGGGAGTCCGGTTGCCGTGGCTCCGGCCGGCCAGCCGGTGCAGCTAGATAACAGCATGAGCTCACATCCGAGATGATTTTCTGATGAGTCAATGCAGCCAAACAGCCTGTCCTTGCCTGCCCCTGCCAGACCCCCAGCGCTGAAGTACAGCCTCCCCCGCGCCCCTCACAACACAAACTCAATGAATCTTGTTTGTGAAAAAATGGAGTGTTTGCTTTGCATTAAAAAGAGCAAAATAATGGCCGTACATTCTTGCACGGAGACTAAATGAAAGCTCCCATAGATCTTGCTTTTGGTCTACAAACATAATGATCTCACTGCACCTTCAGGCAGAGAAAATGCAGTTAACATTGCCCAGGGCACAAAACCTTGAGACTAGCAAAGCAGAGGGGATATAAAGAGAACACAGTGTGTTCACACACACACACACACACACACACACACACACACACACACACACACACACACACACACACACACACACACACACACACACACACACACACACACACACACACACACACACACACACACACACACACACACACACACACACACACACACACACACACACACACACACACACACACACACACACATACACACACACACACACACACACACACACATACAACACCATTTCAGCAGGCCTCCTATTATATTACACCTTCTCTTTTTTCCTCCTCTTTCACAAAGCAGCCCTCCTCTATCTCAGTGCATCAAATGATGCCCTCGAGTCAAGCAAGTACTTGTAGCGTGTGTGTTTGTGTGTGTGTGTGTGTGTGTATTGTGTGTGTAGTGTGGGTTTGTGTGTGTGTAGTGTGTGTGTTTGTGTGTGTATTTGTGTAGTGTGTGTAGTGTGTGTATGTTTGTGTAGTGTGTGTGTGTATTTGTGTAGTGTGTGTAGTGTGTGTATGTTTGTGTAGTGTGTGTGTGTATTTGTGTAGTGTGTGTAGTGTGTGTATGTTTGTGTAGTGTGTGTAGTGTGTGTATGTTTGTGTAGTGTGTGTGTGTATTTGTGTAGTGTGTGTAGTGTGTGTATGTTTGTGTAGTGTGTGTGTGTATTTGTGTAGTGTGTGTAGTGTGTGTATGTTTGTGTAGTGTGTGTGTGTATTTGTGTAGTGTGTGTAGTGTGTGTATGTTTGTGTAGTGTGTGTGTGTATTTGTGTTCATGTATCACTCTCTCTGTGTCTGCATCTCTTTTTCTCCTCATGTGTATGTGTGTGTGCATTGTGGGTGTTTATGAACAAAACATATCAAGGCAGGGCTAGGCTAGGGTGGATGGGAAGGTTTGTGTGTGTGTGTGTGTGTGTGTGTGTGTGTGTGTGTGTGTGTGTTTCGGTTTGTCAGTATGTCTGTATCTGCAAGCATGCTGGGTATTTATAAGTAGGCAGGTGGGCTGATCAGGCCTGTATGTGCGTGTGTGTGTATGTGTGTGTGTGTGTGTGTGTGTGTGTGTGTGTGTGTGTGTGTGTGTGTGTGTGTGTGTTAGTGGGTTGCTGTTTTGGGTGGTTAAGTGGTGAGGATGCCATTCTATTGAGAGTGAGGCAGGCTAGGGCAGGGCAGGGCTCTGGCAGCCTGCATTAGCTCTATCTCTGCCCCCTCCTGCCCCAACCCTCGCACCCCACCCCACACCACCCCTATTCCCACAGCAGCTGCTTCTTCTCCAGATCCCCCAGCAGCTGCTGTCACCGCCCAGAGATGGAGGGAGGGAGAGAGAGAGGAGAGGAGAGGAAGGAGGGACAGAGGGGTGGGGTTCCGGATGATGGGTCTCAGTAGGGGCCCCGGTTGTACAGCATCTCCCCTCTCTCTCTCTCTCTCTCTCTCAGGCACCGCAGATGTGACCACCAGTCTCCAAGGCAGCTCCTTCAGTCACACTGGAAATATGGAGAAATGTAGCAGTACAAATGCAACCTGTCTGGAGACCAAACACTGGAAATACAAGAGCAGAATGTATAGAACATTGGCCTGTGTTCACAACTTCATACTTAGATGGAAACCTCATTGGCACTTATTGCTACACATATAGCCATTCATTGAATAGCTATTCAATTGTCGAATATTAAAATAAATTCATCATCAGCGCTCCAATTCATTCATTTATTTCCGATCTGAAGCATGATGTGGGAAATCATAGTGTGTAATTATACGCTCTGGCAACACCAAAAGCATGAATGTCAAGAGGGAAATAAAGATATTCTTTGAGAACAAAATGTGCATTTAGTGCTATAAGCAGCCAGACTGAGAAATAAAACTGTAATGATGTATCAAGTGAAAAAAATAGAAGAGGCCATTGGAGAATGTGGGAAAAGAGAGAGACAAATCTAAAAGAGCCAGGACTGGGAGGGAGAACCACACTGAACATGTCCAATTAAGAGAGTAATTAGTTAATTAGTGGCTCAGGACCCCGTGGGCCTCTCTGAGTGGTGCTGCTAGACCTCCGAGTTGCGCCCGGCAGCCTTGAAGCATGATCTGTCACACGCTCACACACACTCCTAAAGAGGAGCTACAGTTGCTTTAGCCCCCACACACACACACACACACACACACACACACACATTCACTATTCACTTCAGGTGCTTACAGTAGAGAGGATTTGGAGATGCACAAATGATCAAACTGACTGCAGAATATTTATTATCATACACTTGGTCACACCCTCTTTCACACACACACACACACACACACACACACACACACACACACACACACACACACACACACACACACACACACACAGAGAAGAGAGAGAGAGAGAATGTGGGTACATGCACAGCATGTTCTGAATCCACAGAGGCATAATATATGCTCTGACACACATAAACACACACACATACACACACATCTTCAATGCATGGTATGTCCCTCATCTTGCAGTATATGGAATCAACACCTACACTCCCTCGTGTACATTATGTTCTGAAAGAGCACACTCACACATGCACATACACACAGGCACATACACACACACACACACACACACACACACACACACATTTTCAGACTATGGACTGTTGCTGTGAAACATGAGCCCCTTGGGCTTGTTCCTGGTTTCATCCTGAGCTCCAGGCCATTAGAGCGCACCGAGACTTTAGAGCAGGAATGTGAACCCTGCCAGCAACACTCACTCACTCACTGACTCCTGGTCGCCAGCTCAGCTCACCAAATCCTCACCACCCACCCCCCAACCCCCAACCCCATCTCTCTCTCTCTCATCTGTGTTCCCTCTGAAGGACTTTCAACCCCCCCAACCCCCAAACTACCCCCACCTTCTGCAACACCCGTAACACCCGCCCCCCCCCTCCTCCCTCATCCAGCGTCTCTCCATGAAAGCAGCACCCAGGGGACCTTCCCAGGTTCAGCAGCCTGACTGAGGAGACCCTCAAACCGCTCTGACAGTGCTGCTGCGGCGCAATAACACACAGCGGAAAAACAGCAGCGGTGTGCTTCTCGTTTCCCTTTTTTTTTTTTTTTTTTTTTTTTTGGGCGGCGTCCACGTCCACCACCACCACCACCACCGCCGCCGTTGAGGTTATATAAGCCCGCCTCCCGTCCCCCGCCACAAAAAGCACCTTGTCGTGTTGCATTTCGGAGCCGTGGCAGCAGAGGCTGGCTAATGAGGTGGCGAGGCTGTGTTCCGCTCAGTGCGTGTGGGCCGGGAGAGGAGAGGAGCGGAGAGGAGAGGAGATGCACACATCAGCGCGCTTCAGGGTGGCGGAGCTGCAGCCGGCTGCGTCAGACAGACTAGGCTGCCAGTCCAGTGGAAGAGTGGGCGACGAGAGCGAGAGAGTGTGTTAGTGAGAGAGACAGAAAGAGAGAGAGAGAGAGTGTGTGTGTGTGTGAGAGAGAGTGTGTGTGTGTGTGTGAGTGTGTGTGTGTGTGTGTGAGAGAGAGTGTGTGTGTGTGTGAGAGAGAGAGAGAGAGAGAGAGAGAGAGAGATAGTGAGGAAGATGCTGGGCCCATAAGTGTGTGTATCTGTTTTTCACTCTTTCTCACTTGTTTTACACACACACGTACACACACACACACACACACACGCACGCACACACAAACACACACACACACACACACACACACGCACACACGCACACATCCCATACATGACCACACTCCGTTTGTGGGGGAAATGTGCTTACATCATTACTTGTGGTCGGGCACTCCTGCAGAGGGCAGTGGTAGCACCAGAAACACGCCGGGGCTCAGAGAGCAGCTCGCCAGCCTCTCCCACGCAACTAGGATTTCTCACATTCCTGCCCGTTGCATGCAGAGGTCACTCCTGAAATATTCAGCGACTGCAACCTTCCAAGGGGCTACTCTGCCCGGGGGGTGTGTGTGTGTGTGTGTGTGTGTGTGTACGTGTGCACGTGTGTGAGTGTGTTTTGGGGGGTTGCTGGGTTAATTCATCATTAAGTAATGTCTACATGCGGGGATGAATTACTTTGTTGCTGAAAATCTCTCCTGTCAACCTGGGGGTAATAACTCCATAACGGTGGACGATATGTTTTAGTTGAATCAGGGTTTGTCATCTATAACTGAGTGCATAATTCAGTGACCTACTTACATGGACCTCTGCTGAGAGCCTACATTACCTCCAAATACAGCATTTAGTATGGGATGCTAAGCTCCTCGCTACCCACTAAGCCAGTGTAACATTTTTTCAGTGGAAGAGGAGGGAAAGTACACATTCTTAAGAAGTTGAAAAGGCATAAAGGTTCTGCCAATTCCTGTCATCAGATTGAAGATATAGCAATTTGTCAAACTGTTTCATGGCCTCAAGAAAAGAAAAGAGGGTATCTTAGCAAAATGAGGGGCAAAACAAAGTGTGATCAACTGTTTTGTATAAACACATATCTCCCGACATCGAGAACAAGTAGTACAAACTTGGCCCACACTTCATCCATACGTACCGATCCTTATCCGCTCCCCCATAATCATAACACACAAGGATGGCTGGGACATCACAGGGTGCCCTTGTACAGTGTATCAATGTTATCTCAACTGCTAAAGCATTTCCCTGGGTATAATGAGAGATAGTATCAAGCAAAACAACATACACAAAACCAGGCAGTTTGCTACCAGAAACAAGTTGTAAGAAGGCACTGTAAAAGAGCATACTCTTAACTTCACACAAATACATACACACGGTATGTTGCTCACGGGTCATAGGAGACTAAGGAGAGAGATTAGAACTATTATCTACACTGCACTACACTATATGATTTATCACATTTTTATGATTGGCCCTTAAAAAAAATATCTACTGGACGCAACCACCCGCCCCCTGATATATGGAAAAAAAGATAAACAAGGCAGTCTTCCAGAGCTCCAGGATGTGCAGCTGAATGCAGTTTCCTGCATCATGCTTATTATGAACATGTGTCCGGACACACTGAAGGACATTATCCCAAGTGTGTCACAGTCACCACATATGGGCTTATAAGGAGAACCTTTTCAGGCTTACGCAGTTATTTGTACTGATTCCTTCATTCTGCAAACTTACAGTGCTATGCCTCAGCTTAGGGCTATTCAGATGTTTTGTTTACTGTTGCTTTTTGATCCCCATTATCCACACTAATTATTGAAACATAACAGTGGTTACACTTTTGAAAAGATCTCATTTTAGGGTGTCCCATTGTGTTCGGTTTTGAACAGACACTAATTCGCCAATCAGTCAGACGCGAGTGGTTTTCTGCGTCCGTGGAAGGCGCCCCTGTGGAGAGTTGCGGCGCGCTCTGCGCCCTGTGCTCTGCAGCAGCAGTCACAGTAGTGATCTGTCCTGCTGTGCTGTTCAGAGGGACTGGAGCTGGAGCGATGTGTCCTGCCTGCTGATTCCACGGTGTGTGCTGCTGTGGGATGGGGCTCTGCAGACGTGTGTAGTCAGCTGTGTGCTCATCACGGACACACACGTACAATCACACACACACACGCGTGCCCCCACACACACACACACACCACGCAGACACACTCATGCACACGTATCATGGACGTTGATTGGAAGTGAGTGTTGAATGTGCAGCACAATTACAGTATCATTACCACGGCCACGCCAGAGGCGAAATATGAGCACGGTGCCATTTGTCAACCATGCCGTGTTTCCAATCAAGCCCTCTTGTGTGCCTCAGTGCATGTGTGTGTTTGAGTGTGTGTGTGCCTGTATGCTGGCAGAGGAGGTGGAATGTCACCCTTCAGCCTCCCCACTGCACACACTCATTCTCACACACACATAGAGAGAGACACACACCCTGTGTATGTGTAAGTGTTTGGACATGCCAGTGTCAGCTGTCTGCTCACTCGCCTCCCAGAGACAGACCTCACTCCCAGCAACATGCGTGTTTTCCCTTCCCCTCTAACCTCCCTCCCATCCTGCCACACGCTGCTGGAGAGAGACAGAGAGAGAGAGAGAGAGAGAGAGAGAGAGAGAGAAAGACAGATAGAGAGAGACAGAGGGAGAGAGACAGACATAGAGAGAGAGAGAGAGGGAGCAAGAGACAGACAGAGGGAGAGATAGATTAAGAGAAAGAGAGAGGTAGTGAGCATTGTGCATGGGGGAATAGCCCAATTCAGGCGATGATGCCTGGGCCGAGGGCTTCCGGGTCTCTGGGGTGTCCTCCATCTCGCTTGTTTTGGGGCCTCGTTTAAGTGAAAAACTAGGATGGGGCTGCGGGGAGTGGAGAGGCGGGAGCCGGACGAGACGGACCTCTTTAATCAGGCCGTTTCCTGACTACAGGAAGCACCTGCAATCTGTCTCGCGCCCAGAACTTCGAGCCAGAGAGGGGGCATCAATGTTTTAGGAGGCTTTAATTCATTGATTCGCTGAGAGATTGCGGCAGACAGTATTTATCACAGGTGCGGGCGCTTTTCAAGTTGGAGGTGCACGCCAACGGCAATGTCAAACCAACGCACACAACACACACACACACACACACACACACACACACACACACACACACACACACATGGTTCTAACAAAGTAGTAGCTTCTGTGATGGTCAAAGGAAAGGAAAAAAACAGAGGAGAGTGACCCTGTCCGATAATTAAAAGGGGGGGGAGGGAAAAAGACGAGATAAGAGGAAAAGACAGCAATTTTCTTCTCCCCGGTAAACACCACTCTTTCTTTTGAAAAATAGAAAAACAACAAAAGCCCCCCCTCTGGCAGGCTGACCCGTATGAGATAAAACATTTCGGGAACGGCCTCTCGAAATCACATGCAGCAAAGCACTCGAGTGTTTGACCCTGGCTTGTGTGATCATGTATACATCAAGTCAATTGGTGAAAGTAAGCCCTTATGAAGTTCCCATGTGAGCGATGACTAAACAAAACATCCATCAGATAAGAGGAGATGGAAACAGAGCCGGAACCCGCTGTGAAAGCCGCAACCTCGTGCCCCGCACCTCCAATCTGTTATTTTCCCCACCAGATAGAGAGTAGAGAACAGAATGAGAGTGTAACAGAGTGAAGTAGAAAATGAAGAAGAGAGGGAGGGACAGGGAAGGAGGGAGGGAGGGAAGGAGGAAAGACAAAATCCTGTTTGACATGGGTATTTAAATATGCCCCAGACAAAAAACACGGGCCGCCTATTTATCAGGAGATGAAAGGCATACCGAACCCAGGCTACTCCCTGAGACGGCAACCCCTGACAGCCATCTGCGTTTATAACCAGCGAGCCCAGCGACCAGCAGGCACTGATCAACACAGGAGTTACAATTTGTTCAGAGTCAAGATAGTCGCCCGGGCGCGAGAGACGGCTTTGCCCCTGGAGATGAGGGGCTGGGGGGGGGGGGTGCGGAGAACAAGCTCCCTACGGAAACAAACTGGCAGTGGGTTCAGAGAGCAAGGGGCCCGACATCTTCATTTCAGTGCTGGGTATTCTGCGACACATCAGTGTCTCTCTCTTGGCCCCTTGGCTCGTTCAGACGGAGTGGAGAGGGATCCTTACGCGGCACAGATCACTAGAAATGGAGAAAGAGAAAGAGAGAGAGAGAAAGTGAGAGAGAGAGAGAGAGAGAGAGAGAGGAAGGCAGGGAGAAAGAGAGGTTTAAAGCAAATGTAAAGCTGAATATGACTGCAAAGACTATGACTGCAAAGACTGTTGTAGCTATGCTACAATGACTGGGCTAACCTCAACACAAGCACATGTTTTTTCTTCTTTCTGGTGTCTCCACATGTGTTTTAGCCATTTAGGCTATTAAATCCTCATCACATTCTGCAACAACAACAAAGATCATACGCCTTTTGTGACTCAGCAAACCATTTATCTTCTTAATCTACCAATGTTTACAAAAGACTTATAACTCAGTTACTCCTCAGTCACTGATAGCCTATTGGATATTTATTACAAAAATGATGTCAACAGTGACCCACAACAACCAATGACTAACCACAAGTTTGATGGATTGAACCAGTCTGATTGATAATGGCTGCCTGTAGGTTTTTTTAGGTGAATAAGTTTAGTCTTTTTTGTTTGGAAGCCAATTACCTGAGAATTTGTGGTGGATTGGATTCTGTGAGGGTTAATGAACTCATGACCAATGGGACAGGAATGCAGGGACCATCCCCAGCTGCAGACAAGGACAAATCTGGAGGTCAGAGGTCACCAAACATGTGACTTGCGCCTGTGTGAGTGCTTAGTTGTTGGGGGTCCTCTTTTTTATGCCATATGCCACAGAGCTTTAGAAAAGAGCTGAGCAGGAGGGTAACCTCAGCAGGGCAGCTTTAACTAAATGCTCTACTCTCACTTTTAGGGTACTCATTTGAAAATGTAGCGTGATAGCTCTACGTCGAGCGCAATCACACAATGAAAACAGGCAGTGATGCTAATCTTTGCTAATGTATTGATATGTAGCATGGCATTATGTCGCATAAATCAATTGAGTAATATGTAGCATATGATTTAACATCTAGTGTTACGGCCCTAGTGTGTTTTGGCCGTCTGTCTCTGTGTTTTGCCTTTGCCCTTGTTTAGGTCCCACCTGCTGCTGATTGCCGAAAAGGGAGTTCCTAATTGGGGTTGATTGGACAGCTCTTAAAAGACCCAAGATGGCATTAGTTCAGTGCCTTTGAGCCCGCCAGCATCCACGGTTGTGTGAGAGCCGTGGATGGCTGTGTGTATTGTGTTTATGTTGTGTATTGTCCTGAGCTGTTGTCATGCTGTGTGTTCTTGACCTGCTCATTTTTAAGTTTACTATAGTGGTAGTGTGTCGAGTGCGGCAATTACTCCCAGTGGGGAGAGTGGCTACGATGTACCAAATACTGGCCTAGTGTGGCCAGGGTGTGCCGGGTTCGGCAAAACTACTCCCAGTGGGGAGGTTAGTGTTTGTATGTTTGTGTTTGTTTGTTACTATTTGGTTTAGGCCTAGTCGTCTTACTAGTGTGATTGTCTGTTTGAACTTTTATTTTGATTTAATCAATAAACCGGTCATCTCAATCATTTACTTCCTTGTTTGTGTTTACTGTTCTCCTTTATTTAAGTTAACTAGTTACGCAGCCATATGCCCCTAGGCATTTTAACATCCAGGCGTAACACTAGAGAAACATGATGGAGGTTGACTTTGTTGTTCATGATTTTCAGAAGTTTCATGGAAATGCTGTCACTTTAAACAAACGTATATCACTTTACAAATTCTTCATCTGTGCGCTGACCCACCGGTGCTTGTGTGTAGCATGATGTTGCATGATATTACATTAGCTAAATGTTTTGCTCTGTTCATTACATAGTTTGTGCAGGTCAGTATTAACACTGCATTGTGCATAACGTGTCATACGAATAGCCTTTAGTATTAACAATGATAAGCAAGAAGATTCACCAGAAGCCACTTTATGGTAATTCACTATGTGTCAACATGTGTAGTAGTAGTTATCATACCTTGTATGAATGTGCTCATAAGGTATCTTCATAATGTTGGTGTGTAAATATAGCCACTGAATACGGATTTGTAAAGACTTATTTTTTCAGTGGCATATTATCAGTTTAATTATCAGAAAACAAGGACTAGGTTTTGTTGGGCTTGCAGACACATATCTTTCGTCATTACAATGATTATTCGTCTAAACTAATAGAGTAAGTTAGTTAACTGTTTATTCTGAATGTGTAAGCAAATTGCTAAACAGTTGTTTGAATGTCAAACTGCAATGTAAGCATCTACACAACATGCGGCTCCGCTGATACGCACAAGCTATTAAAACATATCGGCTACATTTGGCTGATTAGCATGTGTTCCTTCAGGGCTAATTATATGGCTATGCTAACTTCAGGTGTGGAGGTGGCATATCAACATCCTGCCTGCAAAATGGATTATTAACTGTGGTTGGGTTCCACTGCAGCATCTGGCATTGCGCTTAAGCGTCCGGGATTGCACGGTCATTAGTGCTGGAGGCAGAGAGGGACCATGCTTTAATTGCTGCCCATGGATCCTTACTAAGGCCCTTGGTAATCTCCAAGGCAGCTTGTTAATATTTTTTATCATTATTCCTCTGCCTGCCAGAGGGACTTATGGGGGAGGGTGGCGGTGTTGGTGGGGGGGCTGAAATCCTACCCAGGTGAAACTGCCGTAACCTTCTGTAGTTCAGTGTCTGGGCCGGGGCGAGACGAGGACTGAGTGCCTGAGCGAGCAAGCCAGCGAGCTGGCAGCTGGGGTATTTTAACAACAGGCAAAAGCGAGATTTCAGAGGGCCAGTAAATCCCAGTGGCGGTAATGACACGACGCTGTGCATAAACGGCCAAAAAAAAAAAAAAAAAACCTCCCTGAATGAGTCACATCGCCGATGAGCTCCACGGCCTCGGCACCCAAGTTAGTCCGCGTTGGTCCATTTCACACTTAATAAATACTTTTCTCCGGCAGCTGAAAACTAGTCCTGGCATGACAAACACAGCAATGTGTGAAAGCCTGTCCTTAGATAGACCACAGCTCCTTTTTCATCAAATGATTTATTTATGCCATTCTGCCACTTCGGGGATTCGGTTTGTTTAAGTAACCTTCCACAATGCCAGCAGCATATATTAACGCCATGCAGCAAGACAGAGCCAGGCTCATTTTTTATCTCTTTAGAAAAATACAGCTTCGCGCTTCAGATTTGACTTAATTTCCACATGTATACAGACAGCAAATGTATCTTTGGATTGGCGCTGCATGCACTTTGCCCAGTGAAACGTGAAAAGATACCTGTTGCCAGATTGCAGAATTTTGAGGAATCATACATGTATTTTGCTATCAACAGATGTACTGTGTTGACTGTCCCTGGGCACACTGAGGCCCATCCCCTTTGCTGCTCTCCAGAGGGGCACGCAGGGCTGGAGGGTTAATGGGTAATCCTCCTCCAAATGAGATGCGGTGGGTTGTTTGCACTCCTGGGCTTATTTTCCTTTTTTTTTTTTGCCCGACGAGGGACCGCAGGGGCCTCCAGTAAAGCAGTGGGGGGGACCACTCCCCTCCCCTCCTCTCCTTTCCCTGGTTCCCCTTCTCTCCTCACCCCTCCTCTCCTCTCCTCTCCTTCCACCTCAACCCCAAGCCCTGCTCCACCCCAGTGGGAGCAGAAGGAGGAGGAGTGACATGCACACGGAGGAGGCCAGGCAAGGCCTGCCACATCGCCGAGTGCAGCTCGTCAGCCAAGCCCCACTCCCTCTCTCCCTCCTGTCCCCGAAGTCTCGGGCAACACAGGCCCAGCTCTCGGGTCTCAATTCAACTTGCCACTGATCAAAACACAGTTTCCCCCTCTCCTCCTCTTCAACCGCACAGCTCCCGCACTTCAGAGAGAACGAGGGTCTATTTTAAAAGGAGTGCAGGCCCGAGCTCCCACTGTTTTATTAGGGGAGGGTGGAGGGGGGTGGTATTGTGTGTTGCTTATGAGGGCCAGTGGAGCTGGTGATTTTATCTTCTTTTGCATACAGTTCACAGCACTTTGCCGGAGTTTTTATCAAACTGCCGAGTTCCCTCACCACAGGGGCCCTCGTAGATCTAAACCTTCCCCATCTCTGAAACAGACAGCATGTGTAAGATGAGGGTGAAAAAAGAAAACAATATGGCCTGCTTCTAAGCAGACTGTGAAGTGTTAAAAGCAGAGAGGGAAAAAAAACACTCATAATCAACTCGGCTGGATCTGGGGCCAGTTAACATGTTTTTGTTAGCATTATTTATGTCGAGAGGTCTTTTACTTTTGCAAGCAATTAAAGTTACAGCAGAGGAGAGGCCATGTACGAGTGCATTACTGTGAGACTAGGCAGAGAGTGTGTGTGTGAGAGAGAGAGAGAGAGAGAGAGAGGGTGAATGGGAAATCAGATCATGTGAGGAAAATCAACCTATCATTGTTTTAGTGTGAGATCATGATCATGCTCTCATCCAGTAAACAAGACAAGAAATTGCATATTTGTGATATGTGCTGCATGAGGGATTCATGTCTGCTGCACGTCTACCTTCA